>NC_090438.1:664476740-664801512 GCF_031143425.1 Pleurodeles waltl
ATGCTCAGGCACAAGTAGACACCTTTGATCTCACATGGCTCAGGGGTGATAGGTGCAGAGGTGTCTTTAGGTGCTGTGTTTTCCTTATCAGAGTGGGAAAGGGGAGCTGCATGCAGAGGTTGCAGGCATCGTCAGGGAGTCCAGCAGGTGGTGGACCCATGATGGATTTGAACTCTGGAGGGCTGAGGAACCTCGCTGGCAATGATGGTCCACTTTAACCAGTCTCCGGCGGGGTACAGTTTACTAGGGAGTTACAGAGGGTGCTAACAGATCTGCGAATTGGGGAAACAATTGTACAGTTTAGGGAACAGGATCTTGCACTGAGGAGCTGGTTAGCAGGAATTCAGTGCACTTTCTGTCAAAATCACATCAGATACCAGGTGAAAAGTAGTGGGTAACCATGTCAAAAGAGGCACTTTCCTACATCTATGTAGAAACCCCCGTCCATAGACCTTCTTGAATTTTGAGGGTGTCCCATTCCCCTTCCCACACTGAAAGGAGTTTCTTCCTGTGCTTGGTAGGAACACATCTACATTTCCAGGGTAAGAAAAAGCCAGAAGGAAGTTTGTGAATGGCCACAAAATGTCATGTTTGCGGGCAGTTACAATTTTTCAAGCGTGAACTCAACTTGAAATGCACAGACCCCACTTCCTCGACGAAAGCTACATCTCTGTAATAAGATGCTGTCATGAAGCAATAGCACATGGAAATAATATGATTTGCACCTACCAGGTTAGCTCTAGTGAATGCTTTGCAGTCGAAAACCTTGCTATTTCCAGTTTTAAAACTACATGTGAGCGCAAATGTGCAATGAGCTCTAATTTTTCAGGGAGAGAAAAGTAAATCCTTAGACCACTAGAAAAATGTCCTCAAACAAGCCATACAAACATCCTACCTTCCAGGGCACATGAAAATTGTTTTTTTCCTTTATTAGCCTTCTGCTAAAAAATGTTGTTTTATTGTACGCCTTGAGGTATCCTAACAAAAAACAACTTCAAGTTCTAATTGTCTTGATTTAAGAAACACAACAACCATTTACAGTTCAGTTCAGAATTTAGCAGCAATAAGCATAACATGTCTCAAATATTCTTATAATTCAATACCACAGCTACAAAAACGAATTTCTCCCTCCATCACAGTTCCATTTTCATCAAGATATGCCCCGTGGGTATACAATTGACCGAGCTTTAATAGATGGCTTCCTCATTTGTGGAGATCCAATTTCAAGATAATGCCACTCCATGACTTACCTTATTTTGTATTACCTATAAATCCTTTTTGGACAGAACGATAGTTTGCTCTCAGGGAGGCATAACCCAGAAGGAGCACCTGGCAAGAGTTTTGACTGGGTGGGGGAAGCGTCCTATGTACAAAATATAGACTGCTGCTGTGAGCTCCACTGTAAAATATATTCCCTGGTCAAGATATCATTTCACTGTGGTCCTTGGTGACTGCTACAACTTGAGAGGTAGCCTTACCCGATACTAAGTGCAGGAAGCCCCGCCCCTGGTCTTTGCAGTGAAAGTCATGAGACCTTCCTTTTTGCTGAAGTGATGGACTCAGAAACTGTTCACCCAACCCACAAACATAGGGACCTAATAGATTCTTTAAAACAGCAATTTAAAGTTCTGCCTTCATTTTCAGATATTTTGTATTTTACTGTTCTGCTCGATATCTTACAAAAACCTACTGCCCTCTTTAGCAGAGAGCACCAGCCAAATTGCATAGGGTGTGCAATTTCTAAAAGATCGTTTTATGCGGAGAAGCAGTAAACTGTCCCCCTGGTGTAGTCATGGTTCCTATTTGCCTCAGGGATTCCATCTGGCAGACACATATTGTTCATTGAACTATGAGCCAGTGCTACGGGTCTCTCCCCTATTTGAATGGTGTGTGCTTCTACACAAATGCAGCATTGCCACTTGAATGTGGCAGTGCGTTTTATGTAGTTTCTAACAAAACGTGTCTGAGCAAACCTCTTTGTGCAAAATTCTCGAATTTCATGTCCTTTATTAGCATGGTATAAATATAACTTGCTTTTTTTTCTTAGTCATGCTTAGAATGCATTATTCTTTATTAAAAAACACACATTCTGGATATAAGAACGTCTTACTAGATTCATGCTTCTATAAATATCTTTCCTAGTCAGGACTTTACCTGTATGTCACCACCCCAGAACCAAATACCATAGGTGAAACCCCATGCCACCTCCACCTCCACATGGTGATCAAACAAAGGCGCCACATTATCCTGCACCCAGTCCTCCCCTTGTTACACCATTTTCTCACTTTAACAAACCCTCCACTACCTCCTCAGCGCGAAACCCACCACAATGTAAACAGTAAGGACAGAAAAAAGCTTCTTAGTCAGTTCCAGTAAAATGAGAGGTGCGCTGTCACTCTACTGTGAATGTGAATAGAGGGACAGGAATGAGTGGGTTCTTTGACCAAATCTGCAAAGTATACTTAGTCTCGAAGAGAGAAAAGACAGGACCTTGTACCAATGGCAAGCACTTGCATGGTTGTATTGTAAAGGGAGACAAAGAGTTAGGGAATAATATGTGTTTCAGAATTACCATACATAGAAAGCCATGCCATGTGCTATGTCAGTGGGGCAGTAGGAGTAAAGAAATAACTAGGGTGCCACAAGTGTTGCAATGTGGAAAGCTCGCGTTAGTGGCAATGCAAGAATGTATGAGGATAATGTGGCATTGCATAGTACCAAAGAGTCCTAGTAGAAAAGGTGAAAGGGTAGAAAACAAGTGAACTGTTTTATTGAGGTGACAGGATGACAGGGAAAGCAAATCAGGCAGCAAAATATCGAAAATTGACGCAATTAGATGATGACTTGAAAAGGGTGCCCCTGAAAAATAAAAATAAACCAGAGAGCAACGATGGAGGAGAGGGCTGCACTTGTGGACAAAAGCCCCTGCGCTTGGCAAAATCATGAAGGCATTTCCTCCTGGAGATTATCATTTCACCTCTAATAAGTGATGGTGTCAGGGCAGTAAACTAGGCTGTGGTATGACATCGCCTTTTCCTGGCGGGTTATCTTTTAACAACGAATAGGCATACCTCTTTGTCTGACTAACTTTCAAAAAGATTTAAAAATAGCATAACATAAACAAACCTGCTAATTCAATATTGTAGCAAAGTTACTGCATATCTGTACAGTATTCATTCACACAGTGGATCCTGGCTGTTCTAGTTTGACTGCTCTGTATCTGAGCCGCATAAATCATTTGCTAGCAGCATCCATTGTATACATGTAGATGCCATGTGCAATGGGGGGTTTCCAACACCACTAAGTGTGGGAAAGACCATGGCTGAAGAGAAGTGGATCTTCAAGTGTCTTATGATACCCCTGCTCTCCGTCAATAATTGTAATAAATAATATAAAAAATTACAGCAGTGGTTCTAGATGTATTGCTTATCCCTTTCTTGTTTTCCAGTAGAAGAGGTTATAAATAAATTAACATATGTAGAACAAAAGAAGGGTTAAATATGTGCAGTGATGTCAAATCTCATCATATGGGCCTTGAAGACTGCATTGTGTTCCTAAGTAAAAAAGGATCGTAGCATGCAATCCATGATGCATAAATCCGAGAGTTCTCAATTTTTCATGTTGTACCCAATCAGATTAATATTTAAACTGTATTAAATCCACACCTGATTGGGAAAGAAAACTGACGCCAACAGCAACCTAACATGCACGGAACACATTTTATCTTTGAAGGTGGAAAGCTTCGCCCTTCTGAATGGGGACGAAATTAGGTTCTAGTTTCGAGGATGAGCTCAACACAACCCCAGAACTTCCCTTCCCATTGCCAGTTTCACTACGCTAGCCACCAATTCCATCCAATAAGGTGAAAAACTTAAGTTTCATTGAAGAGAAAAGGTTATTTGCCCCTCACATTAACAAGGTGTCAAGAGCACCAGGGTCTACCTAGCCCTGTTAAAGATGGTCCACCCACTCATGCAGTGCACTCACTTCATCAAACACACAAGAGCATCACTACTATCAAGGCTGGATTCATGTAATTCTGTCTGTACTTGCCTGAATTACATCACAAGCGGCGTTTTTTTAAATTGCTACGCATCATTCATACAGTCTCGCCGTTAAAGTCCCCTTTTGAGTGGATGAGTTAATATAATAGCACACTCCCAGCCCAAGTGAGTCTTATGATAAACAAAAAATACCTCGAGACACTCTAAACATGGAGGAAAATCTGTCAAGGCCACGGGACCACGCCCTCAGAATGAGACTGTCAGCATAACTACCTTGCATTCATAAAAAAGCTTGAAAACCTACCTCTTTAACAATGCATATACGTAGTCCTGCATGGCAGTGACCACCACCCTCCCAACCAATACTCCCCACAAGTTGTTCCCAAGGGCCGTCATTACAGAGACTGCTGTCTGTCTGCTTGGAACTCCTGCGTTGATCTTGACTAATAGTCCCTGCAGCAGGACCCAGCACCCCGAAGTAGCTTTATGAAAAACCTTCAATAAAATAAAGCAAGCAAGCTATCTGGAATATGACGTTGGTATTAATAAACGCGTGATTGTGCATTTCTTAGTCCATAAGTATGTTTTCTTGGCTCACATTTATTTCACTTGAATGACGTGCTTGCGTCCTCCTATGCCAATCCCTTATTGAACATAACAACTTTGAAACATCAGTAATCACTGTTTTCGGCGACAAAGCTGCCCATGCAAGCAACGACAGTGCATGAACAGTGGTGGGGAATGGCAACAACGTTCTAAAAAATAGTTATGCTCACATGATAAACTCTGTCAGGTTGCACCATTTGGTTGAATCAAGTTTCGTCATCTTGTCTTCAAATTTCTTCCCGCACCCGGGCAGCCTTTCTAACATGAGCGTTTCGTTACAATTACGCTTTCCAGGCTGGCCAAAGCCTAAAAGAAAAAAAATAGCACATTTTAAAGAGTTAAAAATGAGATAGAATAGGGCATTTTGAGAGTCAGCGTAAATTCAAAATAGTACAGATATCTCTCTGTCTGCGAATGCTTTCGCGACAAGACAAGCACAAAATGTGCCTCACTTTGATAGTGCACATTTCCAAAAGTAATGTTATCAGACAACTCATTCCTTCAGCTATTCCTATTTATTACACCTTCCCTGGCAGCATTTACCCCATTACATTGGCAGACTAACAGCCTGAGAAACGCTTTGGTTTGATCCTTTGGTGGCAGGCTCACATGACGAGAAAAGCTCTGATTTTATTCTCGGGTGACTGACTCACAGTACTAGAAAAAGTTATATTTCGCTGGTTTTATCTTTAGTAGTTTCACATAACACGTGTTATGCACAATTCCTGAACTCTTACTATTACGCCATGTCATGTAAAAAAATTAGTGCAAGAGTAGGGTGACCACCTGGCATTGAGGCAAATTCTGGACAGGACTGTAAAAAATTCAAGTCAAAGGGTCAAAATTCAGGACAAAAATTCAGGACAAAGGGTCAAAATTCAGGACAAAAATTCAAGAGCAAATGTCAGTTTTACAGACACACGCAAGAGAGGCCATGCCTCACTATGTTGTCAGTGCATTTATGTACTCTTTTTTAACATAGCACTATTTATTCACTCTGGACCTTTTGTGATTGCCTCCTGGTGTGCTACATTCCGGTGTCACATTACGTCCTTGTTCAGTAGTAAATTAATGCCCTTCAAGGCAAGGCCATCAACCCTATCCAAATCTACCCGATCTTTCCTGAAGAGAAAGTAACAGCTACATTTTGATTGTTTCTGAAAATTTCAAAACCCCTGGCAAACAGTTTCGGAAACATTAAGGTAATTAACCTTATGCTAGTTTAAACAAATTGAACAAAAACATCTGGCTTACCCCAACCGCCCATGGACTTTCAACCTAATTTTTTTTAAAGAGGCAGGGCAGATGGTGTTGGTGACAGTCTCACACCTAATGACAGGATGTGATGTACCCATAACTTGTCTGTAGTCTCACTGCACTAGAGTGTATATTTGGGACTTTACAGTTATCTCAGAAATGGGAGCACGGACTACCAATCAAAGATAATAAAATAGTAGGATGAAATCGTGATCAAATGGGAGATCCACGGCAAGTGATTCAAACAGTTGTTGCTAACAACTGGATAAATAAAAAAGAGAAGAACAAGGTGTGACAATTCCTAAAATTAGACAAGATGGGTCCACCAAGACTATTTGAAGGTATTGGGTACCTGGGGAGTTGTCTGCACACAGGAGCGAAACAGAAGGGGCACTGTCAAGTGGTTGAACAATCAACACCCATCCACCTTGGCAAACTCTTGTGGTGCAATGGTTCGCTGTTAGTGCTTGTGAAGGGTGAGCAGGGGCCAGACCCCTTGCAAGGTTGTGCAAGGCAATTGCCCGCTTAGTCCATGTCTTTATATGGTTTTGAAATTGATCAAAAGCCAAACTAGAGATCTGGGTTATCCCTAAGTGTCAAGTACACATAGAATCTTCAAAATATTTGGGATGTAAATTGCACAAACAAAATTTACAAATTTTAAAATGTAATTAGTGTTTCTTTAACATATGGCACTGTTTTCGCCTTCATACACAATTAGGTCTCAGATTGAACTGGGAATCAGTTACCTTTTGATACCTAGTGATTAATATCTACCATTCTTACACTGATTTCCAGGATGAAAATCTCGGCAGAGCGAACGGTCCCTCCAAGCCCAGTTTGCTTTTTGGTCTTTTCTTCTGCTTTCTGTAGAGGCCATGTGGCACTAGCAAAGATGGTGTGCTACCCCAATGATAGTATTATTTTGCAAACCTTCCCTTGCTCGTCCTTCATTCCTTCTTCAGACAGGCCACACATCTGATTTGGTCGCTGCGGCGCCATCGGGAGCTCTTTCCACTCTAAAGCTAACTGTGACTGCGGGTGGATTAGATCTTCTGGACTTAGAATGCTTTTATTCAGCTGCAGATGTCCAATGGGTGGCTCACTGGCTTTCTGCCCACCTCCCTGCATGAGATGGGGTTTACCAGTAAAGACTTTTAAGGAAGGCTTAATGCACTGCTCATCGTTTCCTACTGACCATTCTATCGATCACCATCCGGGGTTATCATGCATGGCTTTCTCTTGCCTTGCCAGAACCTGTAAACTCACTGACACGAAGAAACCCTATGCTCCTGCACTACCTTTGCTAAGCCTTCCCACTCGCACAGGATGGCTGTGCTCAGAGCAACTCCATCAGTGGCATGTTGCAGGTGTCTTAAAATTGGGGATTTTGTTTCTGAACAGTGAGCTACTAAATTTCCAAACCCTTGTGGCAGACTACCATCTTCCCCCCGGTCAACTCCTTACTTACAACCACCTTAAATAATCATTAAATGCCCTATTTCATGTCTGCTACCTAGCACTAACCCTACAAGAGGTGTGCCAGAAGCTCTGTACCATAGGAAATGGTGGCAAACTGATAGAATGGGTGTAGAGACCTATCCTGCAACATGGAAACCACTCCAGGTCTTCTTGTCATACCACCTGAGTGACTGATGTAGCCAAACCTCTGCAAGATATGGACTAAAATACTGGACTTTCCCCACAAAGTATCCCACAGCTGTCACTTTAAGTAAATTCATAGTGCTTCCTTGTGAATGCATTCTGCCCGTTGCTTGCCATTGGCCTTGTGGTTTGTAACTCACAATTTGTTGCTTTCAATTTGCTGGCTTTATTTGTTTTAGGCTATGCAACTTGAGTTCGTCCTTTCCCTTGCCAAAACCTTATTTACAGTATCCTGCTGAGTGCTCCCTTTCTGTAAACAGGCCTGTAAATCTTGTTGTTATCTTATCATATTTGCTGTGCATTCAAAGAACAAAGTCAAATGTCAGGCTTTGTCTTTGGTGGGAACTTAGTGTTTACTTTCCTTTCTCTGACTTCAAAGTGAGAGGATTTATGCAACAATCTTGCTGGATACTGGGGTTAGGAAAGAGTTTTTTCTATCACATGACAATATTTAAATAGACTTCAGTATATATCAGAATTGCACCCTACTCTGTATCACTCCACTTTACGCCACTCCATGCCACTGTTCTCTTCTCCATTCGGAACCACTCGACATTATGCCACTGCTCTCTATGCTACTTCACACTATGCCTCTCTACTCTACTCTGTGCTACTCTACTCTAAGCCACCGCACTTTGCGCCTCTCTACACCACTGCGCTCTGCTCGTCTGCACGCCATACCACTCCAGTCTAGGCAGCACCAATCTAATCCACACAACTCCACTCTCTGCCACTCTGCAACGCTGCACTGTACACCACTGCACTCTAACCTAATACACTCTATGCTAATGCACTTTACTCTGTAACACTCAACTCTATGCCCCTGCACTCTACATCAATACACTGTACATCATTCTAATCTACTCTGCACCTCTGCACTCTATGCCACGGCACTCTACACTACTTTACTCTATGCCATCACACTCTATGCCACTTTATGCAACTCCACTCTAACCTGCACTTCTCCACTCTAAGCCACCTCACTCTACTGTGAAATAATCTACTTTATGCCACTGCACTCTGTGCCACTGCATTCTATGCCACTGCACTCTACCCTGCACCTCTCCACTCTATGCAACTGCACTCTACTCTGAAACAATCTATTCTATGCCACTGTACTCTATACCACTCTGACCACTGCACTCTAGTTCAATGCACTCCACATCACTGCAAGCTGACACTCGGCAACACTGCTCTGGTCGCCACTATACTCTACACCACTCTGCCCTGTACTACTGCATTTTGCACCAATATACTCTATTCCACTGCATTCTATGCCACTCTACTCTGCCCAATGCCACTCTATGCAACTGCACTCTACACCAGTGCACTCTAAACAACTGCACTGCCCTTTACTCTGCACCACTGTACTCTATGCCACTGTTCTCTGTACCACTCTACACCACTGCACTGACACTCTACTCTGCAACTCTGCACTCTACACCACTCTACTCTATGCCACTGCACTCTAGGCACTATACTCTACTCTACACCACTCTATAATACTCCACTCTGCACCACTCTACACCACTACACTCTATGCCACGAGTCTACTCTGCACTCTGACACTGCGCCACTCTGCATTACTGCACTCTCTGCTACTCTATTGTATGCCACTCTACTCAACTGCACTCTATGTAACTCTACCCCATGCCACTGCACTCTGCGCCAATGCACTCTAAACAACTGCACTGTACGCCACTGCCTTCTACTCTGTACCACTGTACTCTACACCACTGCTCTGTGCCGCTCTACTCCACTCTACATCACTGCACTGACACTCTACTCTGCAGTGTTGCACTCTCCACCACCGTACTATACACCAATGTACTATGTACTACTGCATTCTATGCCACTCTACTCTGCATCACTCCACTCTACAGCACTTTGCCCTACTCTGCACCACTCTACACTACACCACTGCACTCCCTGCAATGTGAGTCTACTCTGCAATCTATGCCACTGCACCACTCTACACTACTGCTCTCTCTGCTACTCTATTGTATGCCACTCTACTCCACTGCACTCTATGCCACTCTACTCTGTCCCATGCCACTCCATGCCACTGCACTCTAAACCACTGCACTCTACGCTAACGCACTCTAAACAACTGCGCTGTACCCCACTGCACTGTACTTTGCACCACTGGCTCTATGCCACTGGTCCTATGCTACTCTACTCCACTCCACACCACTATGCCACTAGCTTTAAGCCATGCTGAACAGCAGCTACTCTGGTGTATAACATGGCTAATGGCTAAAACACATTAGCAAAGCCAATAACTCTTTCGTAGATGAGACCTATTGGCTTTGCCAATGTTTGTTAGTACTATGAGGTACCGAGGTACCTGAAAGAACTGTGAAAAATACAATTATATCATAATAAAGGCTGCTACAAAATGCGCAAATACATTTCGGTTAAATAAAAAAAAAAGTGCTTCTCAAATACAGATTTGAATAATATAATTTTTTTTATCACTAGGTATAAACTGTATAACACTCCATTAAAACCACACACTCCACAGCTCACCTTGGAACACCATTACAATACCTCTCTGAAAGAAATATCTTTGCCACCAGAAAACTTCAAGTGACTCCTTTTAGTAAAGTCAATGCAGGTTTTCAAGCCCCTTTGTATTTGCAGATTTACCAGTAGCCCACATTTTCATGTCTTTAGGGAAGGAGACCCCCTGGCAAGAAGGCCTTTTCTTATCTGTCTGCCCCTCCCTCCCTCAGAGCACAGGAGACCCCCTGGGGAAACTCCTCTGCCCGTAATTTCGCCCTGCCTCCATTGCCCTTTAGGTGAAAGGCTAAAATTACGGACAAATGCCAGGTATTACAAATGCCGTCTGTTAAAGCTTTCATCACGGACAACGGACAGCAGGGCGAAATTACGGACAGTCCGTGAAATTTACGGACGGGTGGTCACCCTTTGCAAGAGTGTGGGGATTATGTAAACGACAATGCGAAGAGCTGCTCGTGCTTTTTTGTGCTATTTTTTTTGTGCAGCGCATTAATCACGTCCAAAATTGTCATGAGGATGCATTTTGTGCTAAAATACAGTGTCAAATGCAGGATTCGCATTTCACGTAATTACATTTAACTTTGCATGACTTTCCTGAGATGTTTTGTATTTGCACAAAAGCGAATAACACCTAGGGAAAAGGTCTGCTTTTATTTTTAGAAAGTCACCTGACAGTAGGGAATAAGCTTCACCTGCATCCTTGGTTTTCCCCAACTTGGACTGAAAGGAGCCAGTCCCATGTTAAAAGACACAAAGGTCTGTGGCGGTAAATTAAAGTTAGCTGCTAAAAAATAACACATTCAGAACATATTGCCAAATGTACCGACCTGTTTCGCTCTCACAAAGTCTGAAATTTACAAAGTAGCAATGCAGTTTGGAAATTACAACATACAAAAGATACTGTTGGAATTGAAAATGTCTTTCCGAGTCACAAAATACACTTTGCAAATTAGATGATGAAGGGAGTGTGAAATTGAAGCCCTACTTCTCATTGCAATTTGCAATGCAATTTAGTAGGGTAAAACCAACACTGGGGTTGCCAACAACTGACATGTCTACAGAAGAGTGGGCGGAACTTACGGAGTTACATAAAAACTCTGCAGAATTCCACTGAGTTCCATCATTGGTCCAAAGCTATGCATGCCGCGCTGCTTGTGCTGAAATTTACATGCGCATCACTGAAAAATCAGCACGAACTGCAGCATAAGGTGCACAAATGCATGTGGCCATTCAAGGTGATTTTGCTGCCTCTCAAGTAGAAAATCCACATGAGCTGCAGCAAATCTACTTGAGAAGCATCTCTATGACCACAGCTTCTTGTGATCGACTGCGTTAGGAAATAGTGCCAGGAGCTGTCAGATCTCGCTTGCTTTTCTGTAGCCTGGTAGGAAACATTCTGCCACAAAGGGATTGGCGGAGTTTAGCTAGAATTCCTCTTTCCAAGAGTAATAAGGAGTTGCCAAATTTCACCAATTCCATGAATTAAAAATGACTCCAACCCCTAGTTAGCAGACTGTCAAAACAGTTGATAGTGATTTGCAAAATGACTTCTTCCACTCTGCAAATCACACCTTGAAACCTCGGTGGGATGAGTAGTGGTCGATTGGATGTCATTTGTGGGGACAGATTTGGTAATACAAAGAAAAGGTAAGAATTGTGCTCATGTTTGTTGCCGTTTTAATTTGCTAAATATCCTTCACTTCACACTGGGTCCTGGGTTCATTTTGCAAATGCATTGTAGATTGACCAACATATAACAGTTCAATGACAATCAGAATGATTTTCAGCTCTCCAAGCAGAATTCAATTCTTCTCAAGGAGCTCTTCCCAATCGCAAAATAATTGCTCTGTTTTTGACTTGTTGCTACTATTTGGTGCCAGTTGGTGATGAATATACCTCTGGGAGCTATTTTCTTAATTATAACCACATGTGCATATTAACATGTGAATATTAACATGAATCTTTTGCAATTGAAAATTAAAAATGGATATGTCTAGAAATACCCTTTTGTGGCATATGTTTAAACTAGGCCTCACATTTTAGTACTGCACACAGCAAAATGTGCACTTTATTTTGCAATGATATGCTGTTCTCAAATAAGTACTTATGGAGGCCTTTGCTGCTTCCAAGGTGCTTCCTGCATATGTTCTTACGTGCTATAAATAGTAAATCTATCGGTCTTTTGTGACACATTTGTTCTGTCACCTCAGATGACATTAGTTTGAAAAGAGTTTAACCCCTTCGCTGCCAGGTCTTTTCCCCTTCTGTGCAAGCCTTTTTGTTGGCTATTTGGGACAGTTCGCGCTTAGGCCCACATAACTTTTTGCTCACATAAGCTACCTATGCCAAATTTGCGTCCTTTTTTCCAACATCCTAGGGATTCTAGAGGTACCCAGACTTTGTGTGTTTCCCTGAAGGAGACCAAGAAATTAGCCAAAGTGCAGCAAACATTTTGTTTTTTTCAAAAAAATGGGGGAAAAGGGCTGCAGAAAAAGGCTCGTGGTTTTTGGCCTGAAAATGGCACCAACAAAGGGTTTGCTGTGGTAAAATCACCATCTTCACAGCTTTCAGGAACAGGCAGACTTCAATTAGAAAACCCAATTTTCAACACAGTTTTGACATTTTACTGGGACATACCCCATTTTTACTATTTTTTGTCCTTTCAGCCTCCTTCCAGTTAGTGACAGAAATGGGTGAGAAATCAATTGTGGATCCCAGAAAGCTAAACATTTCTGAAAAGTAGACAGAATTCTGAATTCAGCAAGGGGTCATTTGTGTAGATCCTACAAGTGTTTCCTACATAAAATAACAGCTGAAATAAAAGAATATTGAAATTGAGGTGAAGAAAACAGCAATTTTTCTCCAAGTTTTACTCTGTAACTTTTTCCTGTGATGTCAGATTTTTGAAAGCAATAATACTGTTACGTCAGCTGGACTCTTCTGGTTGCAGGGATATATAGGGCTTGTAAGTTCATCAAGAACCCTAGGTACCCAGAGCCAATAAATGAGCTGCACCTTGCAATGGGTTTTCATTCTATACCGGGTATACAGCAATTCATTTGCTGAAATATAAAAAAGTGAAAAATAGGTATCAAAAAAACCTTTGTATTTCCAAAATGGCCAGAAGATAAGGTAGTGAGAAGGAGTGGTTATTTGCACATCTCTGAATTCCGGGGTGCCCATACTAGCATGTGAATTACAGGGCATTTCTCAAATAGACGTCTTTTAAACACACTGTTTTACATTTGGAAGGAAAAAATGTAGAGAAAGACAAGGGGCAATAACACTTGGTTTGCCATTCTATGTTCCCCCACGTCTCCTGATAAACATGGTACCTCACTTGCGTGGGCAGGCCTAGTGCCCGTGACAGGACCTGTCCCAAAACACAATGTGGACACATCGCATTTTCACAAAGAAAACAGAGCTGTTTTTTGCAAAGTGGCTAGCTGTGGATTTTGGCCTCTAGCTCAGCCGGCACCTGGGGAAACCAAGCAAACCTGCGCAGTTTTGAAAACTAGACACCTAGGGGAATCCAAGATGTGGTGACTTGTAGGGCTCTGACCAGGTTCTGTTACGCAGAATCCTTTGCAAATCTCAAAATTTTGCTAAAAAACACTTTTTCCTCTCATTTCGGTGACAGAAAGTTCTGGAATCAGACAGGAGCCACAAATGTCCTTCCACCCAGAGTTCCCCAAAGTCTCCCGATAAAAATGGTACCTCACTTGTAGGGGTAGGCCTAGCGCCCGCGACAGGATAAGCCCCAAAACACAACGTGGACACATCACATTTACACAAAGAAAGAAAACAGAGCTGTTTTTTGCAAAGAGCCTAGCTGTGGATTTTGGCATCTAGCTCTGCCGGCACCTAAGGAAACCTAGCAAACCTGCGCAGTTTTGAAAACTAGACACCTAGGGGATTCCAAGAAGGGGTGACTTGTGGGCATCTGACCAGGTTCTGTTACCCAGAATCCTTTGCAAACCTCAAAATGTGGCCAAAAAAACACTTTTTCCTCTCATTTCAGTGACAAAAAGTTCTGGAATCAGAGAGGAGCCACAAATTTACTTCCACCTAATGTTCCCCCAAGTCTCCTGATAGAAATGGTACCTCACTTTTGTGGGTGGGCCTACTGCCCACAAAAGGAAATGCCCCAAAACACTATCTGGACACATCAAAATTATCAAATACAAACCTACCTGTTTTTGAGGGGGCACCTGCGTTTTTGGTCCTGGGCTCATCAGCCTTCTAGGGAAACCTACCAAACCCAGACATTTCTGAAAACTAGACACCCGAGGGAGTCAAGTGAGGTGTGACTTGCGTGGATCCCCCAGTGTTTTCTTACCCAGAATCCTCAGCAAACCGCAAAATTAGCTAAAAAATCACATTTTTTCCCACATTTCTGTGTGGGATCACCGCTCTGGGACAAATTTCATACCACCCAATGTTCCCCTCAGTCTCCCGGTAAAAATGATACCTCATTTGTGTAGGTGGGCCAAGAGCTTGTGAAAGGGAAGAGACAAAAACATGTCGATATTGAGTGGGGAACCAAAGGGGTTCCAAAAGGGCAGTTTGCAAAAAAAACATTTTTAGGCTGACAAGTGCAGCAGAAGGTTTTTCGGTATAGATGAGACAATGCTGGGTGGTAGGAATTTTGTGGATTCCTGCAGATTCCGGAAGGTTCCATCACAAAAACATGGGAAAAATCTGTGATTTCCAGCAAAGTTGGAGGTTTGCAGGGCATTGTGGGTACAAAAATGGTGCGGGGTGCATGTGAAACACACCACCCAGCAATCACCCAGATGTTTAGTTTTCAAATGTGTCTAGGTCTTGTGGATTTTTCTACATGGAAGCATCCCAAAGTCCATAAAGTGCAGCCCTCACCATTCCAAGTGGGACGATTTTGAGAGTTAGCCACGCTCTCATGGCTCAAATGTAAAACCAAAACCCAAAATAATCAAATGTCTTCTTGCTTGCTGTGGGATAAGATGTTTTAGAGTGCGGGGAGAGCTGAAAGACTGTTACCCCCTTCAGTTTGGGTGGGGCATAACCAGGCCCACACTGGTTGGTAGCCACCACCCCAATATTTTTTGTTTTTTAAATTCCCTGGCATTTGGTAGACATTCTGCCCCCGGGTGTGGATTAGGGGTAATTGTCCCGTCTGTCCACTGGTGGGCAGAACAATTTTGGCCCCATTTATTTGGGGTGGGGGTATGGCCATAACCCCACCCTCTTATTTTTCCCTGGTCTCTGGTGGGCTTTCTGCCCCCCTTTGGGGGCAGATGGGCCTTCCAAACAATAGGCTCATCTGCCCCCAAGGGCCAACAGTAATGTTCCCCCATGGGGAACGACCCTTACCCAAGGGGCTGCCTCCCTAAAGAAAACACACACATACACACACACCAATCCCTGGTGCCTAACTGGTTTCTCCCCCCCCCCCCGGGGGCAGATCGGCCTAATAGAAATACGCCGATCTGTCCCCAAGGGGAGCAGAAATGGCCTAAAATAAATTTTCCCCCCAGGGAGCGACCCTTGCCTAAGGGGTCGCTCCCCTTGTGCGAAATTGGCACAAAAAACAAAGATCCCCGGTGCCTAGTGGTTTCTGCCCCCCTTGGGTGCAGATTGGCCTAACAAAAATTGGCTGATCTGCCCCCAAGGGGTGGCAAAAATGGCCTAAATTTAATTTGCCCCCTAGGGAGCGTCCCTTGTCTAAGGGGTCGCTCCCCAACTCTAAAAAACAAAAAACAAATCCCTGGTGCCTAGTGGTATCTGCCCCCCGGGGCAGATCGGCCTAACAACAGTAGGCCAATCTGCCCCCAGGGGGACAGAAAAGGCCTTGAAAAAGATTGCCCCCCTGGGGAGCGACCCTTGCCCAAGGGGTGGCTCCCCTCATGCCAGTTTATTTTCAAAAAAGAAATCGCTGGTGTCTAGTGGGCATTTCAAAAGCTGGATCGCTTCCCCTTCCATCCCTCCCTCTGAGCTCAGTGCCGAGGACGTAATGGTTACGTCCTCGGCACATGAGCACTGTGCCAATGAGCAACTCTTCATTGATTTCTATGCTAGAATGTATTATAAACCATGCTTAATTTGAGCCGGTGGTTTCCGATGTGGGGCACCGGCACTTATTTTTGAGGGCTGGCACTTACTCTTTGGCCTCAAGCATTGCCTGCAAGCAAAAGACACATACAGGAAAGACAGAGGAAGAGAAAAATTGAAAAGTGTTACAAAGGGAGAAAACAGAAAGCTTCAAGAGTGAGCTGAGGAGGCAGGGAGTGGCTGTAATTGAGCCCGAGATGGCTTCAAGATTACATTGCCTCAGGATTCCGCTGCCACATTTAATTGCAGCAGCTGCGTGTTTCAGAGTAGAGCTTTGGGCACCGGCACGTTTTTATTAACAAATTAAGCACTAATTATAAAAGACACCTGACTTTGGGGGTGATCAAGAGAGACCTTTCCTGACCCTCTAGGGGTGCTCTCCAGTTTCTTGTTGATCTGTTCCACATTTTGTACTTACCCTGTTTCCTGATTGTGCTCGTTATTGCATTTATTTCTATTACTGAGACCCTTCATGGGAATTGATTCTCAAAGTCCTATAATTGATTTATTGAGCTGAGCAATATTTGTGCATTTTGTATCATACCCTAATATCTTTAATAAATCTTTATGGTTTACTCTAAATTACTAATCTCTAACTCCTTTTTTGAGTCAGTCCTTGCCTTGCTTTTGACTATATTTTTGCAATGCTGTTCGAATATTGTGTTTAGGGGGGAATTGCCTTATCTATTCTTGACATCAACACAGAACGACCCACATTTAGGCACCACTTTGTGAAAGCACAACAACAGTTTTGGTGAACTGTATGGAGGAGATTAGCATAAAATAAAGGATCTTCCCTGAGATAATTGTTGTCCTTGGTATATGTTCTGTCTACACTCTCCAAATTTCATGAGTTGAATTACTTTGGTGTTCCAGTATTTCAGAGCTGTTCCAGAGTGAAGGAGCTAGAGCATTGCTAGAATGGAATTAATTATAAGTGATTATGGTATTCTGAGGATTTGTATTTTTAATGGCTCGTTAATTGTCTTTATGGAAAGATGTTTGAAAGTATTTTTTCTATTCTGTCTGACAAAATTAAATACAAACTATATTGAAAAATGTATAGGCTCAAAAATTCAAGGATGCTTTGGACAAACATCCAAATATTGGTAGAATAAGCTATAGATATAATGAGGGCCAGTTTCCACATACGGCATATATTTTGCTCATCAATAATGAAAATAAGTGTCCATCCCGGCCACCCGTCTATGCATTTAACAACCAAAACACATTTGATACTCAGCAAGCATGTGAACTGATTCCCCCATCTGTCTTTGTAATTTTGACCCACATTCGTAACTGCTGTTTTGAAATATGTGTACACCACCATGTGCCCTTTGAGCTAAATGACTGCAATTTCACATTGTTCTTGAAAATATATACTATGAATGATTTAGCATTTATTGTACGGATTTCTAATTATGTTCTACAGAATGAATCAGTTGACATAATACAGCACTAAATCACTTTCCGTATTTTCTTCTAAAGAATTCAGCCCAGCTTACATATTTTGTGGCAGAATATATTAGTTATTTAGGTTACAATTAAAAGCTAAACTCTTTCTCTCTCCCAGATAATCCCCTTAGAATAATCAGAGAGTGTGTTAAACCGAATTGACTCTTACAAGTTGCGTAAATGGTACACTACTGGGAGCTGAGACGCAAGCCTATGCAGCCTTAGGGGTGCAGATAGAGCCCAACCCTTCAGGGGGTCCTCACATTCTGTGGGGAAAGTGGCATCATTTTACCCTGTGCCACTGAGCTGAGCACATCTCACAAAGCCTCTCAGTCACCTTCAGGAGTGCTCTTCAGCTTAAAGGTGGGCTTCAGTCTACATGCAGATTCATCAATGGCCTCTCGGTTGCGACTGCCGAGGACGACGTTCTGACTGAAGATTTTGAAGGTGGTTTTGTCTGGTGGGTACCTTCCCAATGGGAAGCAGGTGGAGACTGAAAACATCATATTGTATTCTTTATTCAGAAATCACCATGGCTTTGCAGTGCTTAATTTGTGCTTGTTGTTTCCAATGCGGAGCACAAGCACTTATTTTTTAGGGCCGGCACTTATTCTACTGCCTCAAGCATTTACTGTGAGCAAAAGACACATATGGGAAAGACGGAGGAAGAGAAAAACGAAAAAGCGTCACAATGGGAGAAAGCAGAAAGCTTGAAGAGTGAGATGAAGCGGCAGGGAGTGACTATAAATGGTTTGAAGAGGCTCGAGATGGCTTCAGGAATACACTGCCTCAGTATTCTGTGCTCAGACATTTAATTGCAGCTGCCGCATGTTTAAGAGGAGGGCTTTGGGCACCGGCATGTTTTTTTTTTTTAACAAATTAAGCACCGTGACTTCGATTTTTAAAAGTATTTCTGCATCTAAACTTTCACTGAGGGGCGCGTATATCTTTGGTCACAACCGCACATTTACTTTATTGATTAACAGTTTGTTAAATTGCAATCATAAATGTTCTGACACCACTATGGTGAAATTTGTCATGGGAGCATATCTTGTCACTGGTGGGGGGAGAGTTGTGAGTGTTCCAAAGTCAATGCACTTGCAAAACTTGGAAAGGCTCACAAACTTTCAAGTATATGAACATTTGCAAACCTTTTTAAGTAATTTCCCATCCCAGAAACGGTTAGATGTTATCCATGTCAATGGCAGTCGCAAATCCAGTTTCACAGTAGGTATTGGAGGAGAAATCCCTGCAAATTGACGGGGGTGTAGTTTTCATTACAGACAAAATACTTTAGTGGTGGAAAAACAAAATAAAAATGTAGTTTGTGCAAATGAAATTCAGAATAAAATTTTCTCATGCAGAAATTTACATTTTTTCCAGGTACAAATGATGTATTATGTTGTATTTTATTGCATCTGACTGAGAGCTTACTGGGCTTATAGTCCAACTATTGGTTACCACTGGTTGGTTTTATCTCCGCTCAGATTTGCATGCCACTTATTCAAAGGCTTTCCATGTTGCTGCTTGCCAGGCTTGTGGTTGGCCCTCCCCTGAAGCATAACATCTTTACCATCACTCTTATTGTTTGGATTTTATAACTATTGGCTGGCGTTTATACCTTCCACTGATTACTTTTCATGATCTATTTTTTTATTTTATTAAAAGCAGGCCATCTATGTGCATGTTTTCTAGCTGTCTCTTTTTTTTGCTTCTCTCCCTCGCACTCCTCCCTCACACTCCATATGGCTCTCTCTCACCTGTGTGCTTCTCTCCTCCAGCCCACATTGCTCACTCACCTCTGTGCTTCTCTCCCCCACCTGTGTCAATGTTGCTCTCTCTTTTGCCTTTGTGCTTCTCTGCTCCAGCGCCACTCTCCATGTGCTCTCTTGCCTGTGTGCTTCTCTGCCCCCATGTGTTGTTCTCTCTCTCTCCTGTGTGCTTCTATTTCTCCACTCACGCTGGTGTTGCTCTCTTACATCCATGTGCTTTTTCCCCTCACTCTCCATGCTGCTCTCTCTCACACAGGTGCTTCTTCCTGTGCCCGGTGTTGTTACCCCCTCTATGCTTTGCTCCCTACTGTCTGTGTTGCTTCCTCCATCCTCCGTACTGCTTCTCACCCACTTGCACCTCTGATCACTCCTCAGTTGAAAGATTTTTCTTAAAAATGCATTCACACTACTGTTTTTTATTAACAAATCCATCTCGGCTTGGTAAATAAAAAATAAAGAAATCCACATTGTTGGTGCATGCATGCACTTGCCTACGAAATATAGCAGCTGCAGTGACTGCACCAATGCATCCTTTTTTTTAAGTCATGCTGCACAGCATTGGTGCTTCTGTAGAGCATCACCAAACTGTATTGGGAAAGGTAATAATTCCCAAAAGTGTGACCTCTTGGCTTTGGCAGTGTTCGTTCCATGTTGATCTGTGCTCAGGAGAACGTGGATATTAGAGGGGGGACAGAGAATAAAGGTGGCTTACAAATAAGATCAGACAGAGCATTCAGAGATACAAACAGCTAAGGATCAGATTCAGGCATGCTAAGAAGTGATTTTATAAGATTAGGTGGAGCAGGAGTATTAAGTAGAGAGAATGGGGTGATGAAAATAAGTGGTACTAGTGATTAAATTATTAGTGGAAGAAGGGAAGAAGAGAGAGGATGAGAGAACAGAACAAAAAGGTAGGGAAGGAACAAAATGATGTCGTTATTTATTGAGAGGAGTTATTGTGTGATTTTGTTTGTTGCTGAGTCGGAGTGTGAAAGAAGGATGAGTTGAAGCAGTAAGATTTGCATAAGAAAGATAAGCATTCTAGGACAGAGGTAAAGGGTAAGATGCAAGCAGGTTTCAAGGTGGAAGTATGGATTCTAGGATGTTATTAAACATTGTGGTATACAGGGTTCGTAGCTTGGATTAAGTCGTTTGACACTGAATTTCGGAAAGGAGTCCTAGAGGTGAGAATGTTAGGTGTAGGTGGGTGTTAGTAGGGAGCGAGATGTTGAATAGTTTGAGAATGTTATGGTCAGTGTTGATAGTGGTGAGTTGTGGAAGTAGGCTAGGATATTAGATGTGTCATGTGTTGAAAAGATTGGAGACACAATGTGTAGAAGATTTAGGCCCTCATTCTAACATTGGCGGCAAATGCCGCCTACCGCCACGGTGACGGCCGCCAACATACCATCGCCGTGGCTACCAACCGTCCACCAAAATATGACCGTAGCCGCAATTCCGCCAGAAGGCTGGCAAAATTCTGGCTGCGGACGGAGGTAAGGTGGCACTGCTGCTAGCGGCAGCACCACGCCTGCAAAACACCGCCGACCGTATCATGTCCCATACTGGCAGCAGCGCCGCATCCCGTTTCCTGCCAGAGGACCCCCTGCAAGCAGGTAAGTTGGGTTCTCCAACAGGGGAGGGGGATGGGGGCTGTTGTGTGTGTGTGTGGGGAGGTGTGACTGTATGTGCGTGCATGCGGGTGTGAGGCGTGTGTAATGCGTGTGTGCATGAATGGGTGTGAGTGTACATGTATGTTGTGTCATGTGATCGGTGTATGAATGTATGGATGCGTGGGTGAATGTGGGTATGCGTGTGTGTATGAGTGTGTATGTATGTGCGTGTAGGTGTTTGTATGTCGGGGGTAAGAGGGGGAGGATGGGGGAAGTCTGGGGAGGGGGAGGGGGCAGGGGAGACACCTATCAGTGCAAGGGGACTTCCCTGGCACTGATAGTGCCTACCGCCAAGGTTTTTGTGGCGGTACAGAAGCCACAGAAACCATGGCGAAGGGCGGGGTCTTTATGCCATGGGCGGCCTAGTGTTGACCACCGAGCTGGAGACTGTTGTCTCCAGCCAGGCGGTCGTTACCGCCGTGATGGTCAGTGAGTTAAATTGGCAGTTTGGCTTTAGCCAAACCGCCAATGTCATAATAGTGGCGGTATGTACTGCCAGCCTGTTGGCGGTAATACCGCCACTATTACACCGACTGCCGGGGTCGTAATGACCTCCTTAATTTGGAGTGAAATAGGAGGGTATTTTTTATTTGCATGTTCTAGTAGTCGTTCTCCTTTGATTGTTGGTATTTCTGTCTTAATGAGGATATGTCACTGTAGTGTGTCTTCTGATTGATAGACATGTTAGTGGATTGTTGGTGTTTGTTCCTGAGATATTGTATTTCAGAGTAGGCAGCCTGTAGGTCTGTGTGAGAGAAACTGGAGTAGAAAGAGCTGGCTAACAGAAGTCAAGCATAGATGTTGGTAGGAAGAGTTGTAGGCTAGCAGGAGCTAAACAAACCCCCCATTTAGGAATGGCTAGACTAGTCTAGTGGGAGCAGCACTATTGGTGGTCAGAAACACTGGTGGGGAGATTTTTGACAGCATGCCAAACAAAATCTCACTTAGCAGGAGACAGGTGGAGTCATCCATACAGATGGTGAGAGACTGTGACCAGGTAGAAATCAGGTAACCACAGAATTGGTGTGAGGAAACAAATTAGCAAGGCCCATATTGTAGGTGGAAAGGATACCTAGAAATAAAGGTGATGAGATTCTAAAGCAACCACAGTACTCTCAGTAGTGGGCCTGTACGGACTAAGAAAAGGAGTTGAAGATATCCTATCGAACAACTACTAAGCTCACAGTGATACTCACAATAGTGGGTGTCTGGGGCTTACACAGAAGTTGAGTCGGCACTAGTCTTTACAAACTACAGAACTACAATAGTTGGTCCTCAGGATCTAAAGAGAAGTGAAGTTGACCCTATATAACTATAGAATCTATAGTAGCGTGTTTGTGTGTGTCGACCCAGAAGCAGCTTTGATGCTATCATCTAAAAACATTTGAACCCACTGTAAGATGTGATAAACCTTTCCGCCCTTTACCTGACATCTCAGCTGGATGCCCTCAATGGGAATTTTAAATACAACTCAAGGCAGTGAGGACAGGTGGCTCAGTGAAGCTTGAGAAGAGGGTAAATAGAGGGTTGTATTTGCAGCAATGAAGGGAAAGAGTACACCTGAAGGACGAAACCAAGCAGGATTTTAATACAGCAGGACAATGTGGCAAAACAAAATTGAGCTGTAGCCCCTAAAAATGGGCTGGCTTCTAGCAGCTTTAACTGAAAGCACTCTAACACAAACCTGAAGAGCGGTCTACTCAAAGTAATCTAAGTGGCCTTGAGGTCAGTAGAAGGCACAGACATTGTCAAGCAAAAAAGAGGAAAAAAAGGGGGTGTAGAACCAGCAGTAGAGATGAGGAAAGATAAGGAAAGGGCACATCTGAAGCAGTAAAACAGCACAGTTTCAGTAAATACACACTGAAGCCCACGTATGACACCTATGACACTTGACTTACACTCCACAGGTGCAATTTATCAGCCAATTTACAATGATCTAACTTAAATGTTCAAAAATCCATTCGGAGGGGAAACAAGTTTTACAGAACCATTTTAAGGACACAGCACACACTCTAGCACTGAATGACAGTGCCACAGTCCGAACAGGAGCAAAACTAGGACCCGTAGAATGGCAAACATTATGAGGTGGCCAAACATAAATGGCAGAATACCGTATAATAAAACAAAGAAATTGAGTTGCAGCTGCTAAAAAACGGTTTATCGCAGATTTAGCACAAGCACTGTACCTAAGGAGCAGTCTGTGCTAAATTTGTCATCTGGCCTCCAATTCAGCAGCAGGGATAGCCTTCACAGACAAATGTTTCCTGGTGTGTTGCTGGAAGCTAAAGAGGGTATGCTAAGGAGGGGAGAGGAAAGAGCAGGGAGGGGATAAGAGCAGAGTGTAGCCCGGGAGAGGGAAAGAAGGGGAATGAAACCTGAATCCGAAAAGTTAGAGGAGATGTGGCTTGAGGGCCAGAGTTGCCCACTCTGAGACTGGAGAACCAGGTTTACATCCTGCGCTTGACTCAAGATTCTGCGATTGTGGAAGAATAATTTAATCTTCTTGTGCTTTAAAAAATCAAATCTTCTGAAATGTAATCTGGTGATCACATAAAGTGCTTTAATGCCTTTGGGCCAAGTTAATACTATATAAAATTGGAAAACAAATGTTAAAAGAGTGAACCAGAAAGAGGAAAACAATCATAACAGTCAAGCTGATTCACTGCAAAAGCTGGAGCAGCCATGATGACCAGGGAAGAGTGGAAGCAGAGTATGGAGGAGGAGCAGGACCCAACTTATATATTTATGTGCCGATTGGGACGGAAACTCAGAGGGAACAGGATTTAAAAAAACACCATGTACATGTTTTGGATGTCAGCAGAAAGGAACAGGAGTGGCGGAGCACAGAGGGATGTGGGAAGAGTTAAATGAAGCCAGGGATATATTGTGTGAACCTGGAGAACCCCTAAAACCTTACACCCCAAAAATAATTCTTGACCATGTGCCCATGGGTAGATGGTTCGGCGATGATGTTAAACCTTAATTTTATGAAGCAATATGTCCCAACATAAGGCACCACCCTACACGTTAAAAATACAATCAATGAACAATAGCAGACTCAATAAGTGAGTTCTCTGGCATAATTATAAATTGTAGATAGATTAGATTGATTAATTACAAAAAAAATAGAGAATACTATACAGAAATTGCAAAGTGCCAATGCATAAAGTCAGTGCCATGAAGGCTCTCTGCAACAGGGCAATACAGAATTATGGGTAAATCAGAAAGATTCTAAGTCCCAATGAACAGGAAAATCGAACAGTATCCCTAGTAGCATCAGAAAATCCTTTCGCTCACCACCAAATTTGAGGGTTTTTATAGGAAATCTCATAGACTAACGTTCAAAGGGCATGTTTATCAGGGTGTGAGCGAAAGAATATAATTTTCAGCAAATCAGAGGACAGTAAATTAAAGAGTAATGCTATCTCACAACCTAAACACCATCCCACTACATGAATATTAACTCAACCCACTCAATGATAATGTCATCCAGAGATGGCAGAACAAACTAGTTACAAAACAATAAACTGCTGTGAATGAGTGCAATACAAGCAGGCAGAAAAACCTTGAATGTTGTAACATTACTGAGCCCATGATATAAAGACTTCCTCGAGAACTGCATCAGTTAGAAATAAACAAACATAACTTTGCTTGACTATGTGCAGCAGAAATAATGAACAGTGAATTTTCGGTGTGAAATATACATTTGAACAACATGCCGTCAAGACCTAGTTACCTTAAGACAGAAAACTGCACTTTAGTAGGTTCATAGAACAATTGTTTCAAAGGGAAGAGCATCATATATGTGTACGCACTAAAATCAAGCGTAGATTCATATTCTGCACATTGTGAATAATGCATCATTTAATAAATGCACAAAACCTCCTACAACTGTTTGAGTGTAACAGCAGCAAAGTGGGTATGTAATATACATCTGCTACTCAACACATCTCATTAACCTTCTTTTCCATGAGGATACTCCATGAGGGTTGAAAAGGAACATGCTGTGCATAAAAAATATGAAAACCACATGAAATGTATTAATAAATGTATATTTGCTGCAGTGATGTAAGACAAAATGATAGCACTCCACTGCCAAATGTAATAAGTGGCCTCCGATACAGTCATTCTCACAAATCTCCATAGGCTTTCGACTGAATGGGGGGCCCCTGTGGGGCATATACCACTGCACCAGAGGGGCCTGCATTACCCTCTGATTTGTCTGCTTAGACGTTCTGAGGGTCTTCATGTTAACATTACTCAATACTCTGAGGGACAACATCTCTATGTTTGGCACTTACTGGTGTAACATTCAAGTGTGGCATCTATTATTTATAGTGCAGCAAACAAACTACAGTACAAAGTACTAGAGAGACTAGCAACATAGCAAAAGATGTAATGTTATGGTCTGGCTTAACAGCACCGCTTTCGCCAGACAGTTATGTGAGAATCACCAGGAGAGGGGATTTGGTTCTGCCTATATGTTGGGAGAAAGGAGTACATGTTTTGATTGAGCAGAAGTTGTGTGCTTCCATAAAGAAAGTAGTTACTCTCCATCACAGCTGTGATAATGTTGTTATTTTATTTATCTAGCTGTCTGAGTTTGAACTTTCAGGGGCACGAGCATGCCACTGTAATGGTATTAAAGAGTCTCAAATAACTAGGTAATTTTGGGCATTTTTCTCTGCCAGCAGCACAGAAGGTATGAAGGCATTCATTAAAGTACATGGGTTGTTAGCTCTGGCTTGATAGTGCACACATAAACCAGACATATTGGCATTGCCAATGCTTGTTCACTTTCGAAGTTTCTTCTGCAGTAAATTTAGCTTCCCTTTTCCTTTAACCCCATTCCCCTCCCCAAATGTGATTCTGTTTGCGTGACTGACTGATATCTTTCAAGGGAGAAACAAGGCAGAAGCGGATTAATTTAGCAAAGAATTTAGCAAAGTACTTGCAATGTGCATGATGGGAAATTGCACTTACTTAAGAGAACTATGTCAAAATAAAAAATGAGCACGCTCAAGCATTGCAACACTACCAATGCCATAGGGTAATTTGATCTCCTATTGCCTTCAAAGGTGGATAGCCACTTGAATTAAAACAAAACAGAAATTGGAAAATCTATCTGCAAGTCACAGTGGAGAGAGCGGTGGGTTTCCCTGCATAGGAGAGGCATCCACTGTAACAAGGATGTTAGACCTGACAGCCTTAGGGTGGTCACCCCTAACTTTTTGCCTGCCTCCCTCCACTTTTTGGACACTGTTTTTGCTGGCTTTTAGACTCTGCGCACTTTATCACTGCTAATCAGTGCTAAAGTGCATATGCTCTCTCCCTTTAAACATGGTAACCTTGGATCATACCTGATTGGACTATTTAATGTACTTATAAGTCCCTAGTAATGTGCACTATATGTGCCTAGGGCCTGTAGATTAAATGCTACTAGTGGGCCTGCAGCACTGGTTGTGCCACCCACTTAAGTAGCCCTTTACCTTGTCTCAGGCCTGCCATTGCAAGGCCTGTGGGTGCAGTTTCACTGTCACCTCGACTTGGCATTCAAAAGTACTTGCCAAGCCTATACCTCCCCATTCTCCACATATAAGTCACCTCTAATGTGTGCCCTAGGTAACCCCTAGAGCAGGGTGTGGTGTGGGTGAAAGGCAGGACATGTACCTGTGTAGTTTACATGTCCTGGTAGTGTAAAACTCCTAAATTCGTTTTTGCACTACTGTGAGGCCTGCTCCCTTCATAGGCTAACATTGGGGCTGCCCTCATACAGTATTGAAGTGGTAGCTGCTGATCTGAAAGGAGTAGGAAGGTCATATTTAGTATGGCCAGAATGGTAATACAAAATCCTGCTGACTGGTGGAGTTGGATTTAATATTACTATTCTAGAAATGCCACTTTTAGAAAGTGAGCATTTCTTTGCACTTAAATCTTTCTGTGCCTTACAATCCACGTCTGGCTGGGCTTAGTTGACAGCTCCTTGTGCATTCACTCAGACACACCCCAAACACAGGGTACTCAGCCTCACTTGCATACATCTGCATTTTGAATGGGTCTTCCTGGGCTGGGAGGGTGGAGGGCCTGCTCTCACACAAAAGAATGCCACACCCCCTACTGGGACCCTGGCAGACAGGATTGGACTGAAAGGGGACCTGGTGCACTTCTTAGCCACTC
Source organism: Pleurodeles waltl (assembly GCF_031143425.1). Classification (NCBI taxonomy): domain Eukaryota; kingdom Metazoa; phylum Chordata; class Amphibia; order Caudata; family Salamandridae; genus Pleurodeles; species Pleurodeles waltl. The sequence continues at coordinate 664,503,963 of NC_090438.1, forward strand.
TTTGAAGTCTCCCCCACTTCAAAGACACATTTGGGTATAAAACAGGGCCTCTGCCCTACCTCATCAGACACTTGCTGGAGAAGAAACCTGAACCAGAAACTACATCCTGCCAAGAAGAAATGCTTGGCTGCTCAAAGGACTCACCTGTCTGCTTTCTACAAAGGACTGCTGCCTTGCTGTTGGCCTGCTGCCTTGCTGAACTCTTGTCTGGCTGTGAAAGTGCTCTCCAAGGGCTTGGATAGAGCTTGCCTCCTGTTCCCTGAAGTCTCAGGACCAAAAAGACTTCTCTTTTTCACTTGGACGCTCCGTGCACCGAAATTTTCGACGCACAGCTTGTTCGGCGGCGAGAAAAATGCCGCACACCGACGCTGATCAACGCGACGCCTTCGGGACGACCGGAACTTCGACGCACGGCCTCGCAAGGACAACGCCGCCCGACCTCCAGAGGAGAAATCGACGCGACGCCTGCCGTGAGAGCGAAACTTTGACGCGCAGCCCCGCAGAACGACGCGCAGCCGGAAAACAAGCAGGAAAATCCACGCACAGACCAGGGACATCTGGTAATCCCCGCGATCCACAGAATGAGACTGTCCACGCGCCGGAAAACGACGCACGACTTCCCCGCGTGGAAAATAACGGCGCAAGTCCGTGTGTGCTGGGGAGAAATCGACGCACACACCATTTTTCCACGTATCTCTTCTTCTGTGGCCCTCTGAGGAGATTTTCCACTCCCAACCAGGTACTTCAAAGAGACTTTGTTTGCTTTTTAAAGACTTAAGACACTTTATATCACTTTTCAGTGATATCTCCACAAATTCACGTTGCAACTTTATTCGTTTTGACCTACAATTATCTGGATAAATATTATATATTTTTCTAAACACTGTGTGGTGTATTTTTGTGGTGCTATATGGTGGTATTGTATGATTTATTGCTCAAATACTTTACACATTGCCTTCTAAGTTAAGCGTGACTGCTCGTGCCAAGCTACCAGAGGGTGGGCACAGGCTAATTTTGGATTGCGTGTGACTTACCCTGACTAGAGTGAGGGTTCTTGCTTGGACAGAGGGTAACCTGACTGCCAACCAAAAACCCCATTTCTAACAAAGGAGGTCCCAAAAGAAGGGAGAGATTAAAGGAGGGAAGAAGAGAGGAAGAGGAGGAAAGGTCACACCGTTAAATGTAGGCATCCATTTGTAATTCGGCATCTAACACTAATCCCTAGTCTGTTTTCAGTCACCTACCAATCAAGTCACAAGGATATAAAGTGATTGGTAGGTCATAATTCTACTAACCAACTTTTATAGGGGATCTCATCCTGTAACATTAAGAGTGCCAAGCTTATGCCATATATACTTGGACCTGGCTCATTGGCTGACATCAGCATCATAGTAACTGACCTTATATTCCTTAATGTATATTCATTAGTATATTATGCATAGAGAATAAGGCTTAGCAGGTATTCACTATTTAGCACCAATGTTGTGTTGTTCCTGTAAACAAGCAGTTTGTAATCTTTTTACTTCTATGAACTCCTGTTTATCCATAACTGAAATATGAGGACCCGCAACACAAAACAGGAAGACAGGATCTCTGGCCTAAGCAATTTCGATGATTTGAGCCACAAAACAATACACATAAATGCAGTAACAAAAACCCATCAAATAAATACACAATCAATTAAATATTTTATTTGATTCACAAAAAATGTTTTAAAAAATCAAAAAATGTAATTTAAGTGGGAGGGTGGAGCTTTTTAAAATTCATTTAACTCTATCCGTCATCCACACTATAGTGTGTTTGATGTACTTGCACTGCTCCAACGAATCAATTTAAGGATACCAACTTAATTTTAGCCTCCAATTTCAAAGTCCTTCATACTGACAGAATGTTTTAAAATTATAAGTTTAGCATATTACTTCTTTTTTTATTAATCTTCTAATTTTATTTAATTTTCTAAGAAATTGCGGACCCCATGTAGGCCCCGATGGCCCCTAGGGGTCCATGGACCATGGGTTAAGAGCCACTGCTTCAGTCAATAGGTTGACTAAAGGCAATTAAGTCTACTTAAATGCCACTCATACAATGTTTTCTTTATTATAATACTTCGGGCATCCTTCTGGCTCCCCAGTCCGGCCTTCCTTCTATGCCTAGCTGAAACAGAGTGATAAACTTTTCAACAATCTCTTATCGCCAGCGTTATTCCCACCACTAACATTTCAAATAGGATTTTTGTCAGCTTTCTTTACGGCTGTGTTTCTGGTGCAGTAACAGATACTGTCACCTTGGTACACAGCTCCTAGGAAAGCAGCCATGGCCCTGCTTTGTTCATCTTCTCGTGCTATGACTCTCTTTCCACCCATCCATTCTCTTTCACTCCTCCCCTCTCTCTCTGCTCCCTATCTGATGGTTTTCTCTCTACCTTCCCCATCCCATTTTCTTCCCTCTCAAAGCCTCCCCATTACTGTTGCAATTAACTTCAGGGAGCTGATGAAAGTGGCAGAGGCACCAGGAGCGGCCCCTGGCTCCAGCTCACCAGGAAAGTGTCCGGTGGACCCTGTCCTCATCTTAGGCTTCACGGACTGGATCTTAGAGTTTTCTGAATCCAAACAAGGTAGTGCATATTGCCCTTATGTATGTCATTGATGGCGCGAATAGTTCACTTTCTTAGAAATCTTATACTTGTTCTCCTTTCGCAAGGAAACCCCATGAGTGTACGTCGCGTTCTCCAGATGCTGAACATTAACAGTTTGAACATCTTTGCCAGGATTCATCTTTCTATTTGGAGGATGAATTATGGCCATCGTATAATACAAGTACTGGAATGTGTACTAATGCAGGTTTTTACATGCAGGTGACAGAGCGATTTTCAACACATAACCCGTATTTGTCCAAGAGAGGAAATTGTTTTCTGAATTTAGAGGGTAGGGCATAATTTACCACTGTCTATGAATTCTGTTTTGATATGGGTAAACACAGTGACTTCACAGCACTATTCCGAGAAATTACGTTTACCATTGTATTGACGATGTGTGACATGGCGTGCACAATGCATTTTGGGAAAAATGTTTATAGAATTTATACATAAAGAAAGGTAAGGGGTAACTAACTATATGTAATGAACTGTTTATGGCTAGACTGTATTTTTTAGAATTATATACCCTAAATAAACATCTTTGTTTGATTGATTACTACACCATACCATTGTGAAACTTGCCTTCATCTTCACCAAATCAATAATCACAAATAGATATGTCAGAGAATGTGGTGCAGTACGAACACCTTGGCCAAGTGTGACTTGTTATGCCAAAGTGGGGTGCATATGTACTAATATATGCTAGTTGCAAATTGAGCAACACTTTAAAAAAAAAAGAAAAGAAATATATATATATATACATATATATATATATATATATTTGCACTATCCAGCTTATGTACTCTTAAGTTGATTCACAAAATCACCATTCACTGGGGGTCTGAGAACAATCTGCCTGATGAATATTAATTAGGCTGGTCGCAATTTGCGGCACCTTGCAATCAGCTACATATACAGTGATGGTGGTCTGCAAGGGACAGCACAACCACCATTCCTGTAATTTAATTTCCAAATGGAAAAATATATTTTGGTTTTGTTTCTTTTTTTTCTTTTTATTTTTATTTAGCAGGCCATATTTTATAAAGGACCCGAAGCTGCCTTAAAAATAAAAGTGTTTCACTTGGAAAAACATCAGGGAGAGCTGGCAGTGGTCCCATGGGCTACTGGCTACTCCTCCTGAGGCCGCCACCACGATGTGCAAGGGGGAAGAGGTCCTTTGCGGTGTCGGAAACTGTACAATGATTTGTGACTTGAACTGAGGTTGAACACGATACTTTGCATACCAAATTACAATGTAAAAGGACAACTTGTTACAAGGGTGATACATGTTCAGTAAACATGAAACACAACTTTCATTAATGTTATTTATTTGGAGATCAGCAGGACTATTCCAACCAGTGTGATATGTGTTTTGGGGAGAGCTGTAATACATGTGCTGTGGCTAAGCATGTGACAAGTAGCGGTGAGAAGTACTGACCTTGCTATGGTTTGACATGTCTGGTGAACAATGGTACCATATGTACGCACATGCACCAACAGACAGCTGAAAGAGACACACAGTAGTGCACAGATATAGTAATTATGCATGACTATACTGTACAAGGCAATAGATTTGAGAACTGTAGTTCGAGAAATGAAGCACTTTAAATGAAAATATAAAAGCGTATGTTCTCACTAACCCAGATACTATGCTAGGAAGTGATGACACTCTCCCTCTCATATTAATGAAGAGCTAGTTGCCAACACTGGTTATGTGAATGTTGTAGATGTGTGTCACAATGTACAGGTTAGTCAGATGAATCTGCGTCTGTAAGTACTATGGCTAAATAATCGGGGTTTTAGCTTTAAGTTAAAAGAATAACTGATAAAAAAACACAGAAGGAATATTTGCTTTTCAGTAGAAATCTGCAAAACACCAGATTTTGCTGCATGTTTACTTCTTTGGTGTCCTCAGATGTCAAAACAATGCAACTGCTGCACCTACCAGTACTATTCTATTATGGACGCTCGTGTTATTGCCCATATGGATCATACTAATCACTTAATAAGCCTTTGTGACTTCTTTGACCACCAGGACCTACTTCAGATCCTGATTTGGGTTCTGGCTCACCTCTTATGCCTGAGGCTTGCCATTCACTGCACGTTGTTATGTGATGATCAGCAGGTCCACAGCTGAAATCAAATTAGAACAGCAGAGATTGCTGTCTGCTAACGACCTAAAGCTATCATTGTGCATATTAATTACTTGGACCCTGATTATGTGGTGGTCAGTGTATTCCGACCCAGGCATGAACCTCTGCATGTGCGCAGGGCAGAATTGCAAGACGGAAAGTAACTAATGCAACCAATAATTATTTGATTTGTTAAATACCTCAACTATCATTTAATTTCAGCAGGTCAAACCTGTTAAAATTAACGGGGAAAAACTCATAAGGTGTTTACTGTACCAGGCAGATTTTGGTGCATTAAGTACAAACATGTGCATGTTATTCCCAACCAATTCGTAATAGGTGAAAATACACCACAATATGTGTATCATGTACAAAGTGGAAAATATTAATTCAAATGATCTTTGCCATTTCTCTGTAAAGTAGAATAGCAGAAAGACACATTAAATCCACACCAATAACCTTTTATCTGCTGCAATTAAATCTTAATAAGGTGCAAGGATATTTCATATCCTTCTCATAGGTTCGGACAATAATGTTGGAAAGAGGAGTTTTAGTGCTGCAAAATTAGACATGCTTGAAGTGGCAGAAATAAAGAAATGTTAAGTGAGTGAGCAAATACAAAGAAAGTATACCATTAAGGGATTAGGAGCTGGCTAGAAAGAAGGTAGATTTAAAAATAGGAATGAATGAGAGAAGGAAGGAAATAATTACAGAATTATTTATAAAGACTGGAAAAAACACCAGTTCCATTATTTTATTGAGCAAAAAACAAGAGTGACACTGATAACCACTGATTTTTGTAATGTTTGATAACATGGAAAACTCGGATCCACTTGAATTCACAACAAATAGAAACTAAAATCAGGAAAGCCTACTGATTAAATAATCACAAGGGAGTCGTTTAGGAAAGGCAGTCCTTGCCTTGTTCCCAAAATGCACTATTAGTGCTGGAGGAGAATGCCCTGCTGGAAAACCCATTGTATCACACTGTCAGGTCCTAAATGAAAAGGAACTGGGTAAGGAAAGGGAGTTGGAGTGGGATCATCCTTGCTGCTTTCGGACGCCAGGAGCCATCCTCCAATTTGCACTCACTATTCTTAACTAAAACTTTTGAGACCTGCAAATACCTAACGACAGGTGCACTGAAAGGGACAGCGATCAATCTTCCATTTGCATTTATTCAGATATTTGTAAATGTTGTTCCAAAATCACAACATGTTATGTTCCCATCAACATTGATTAAATACTAAAGGAATCAGCATGTCCCACGTCTCTGGACTCAATTTGCGTAGACGGATCAGTAGACATCCCATACAGACAGATACTTCACCCTACAAAACTACTCACACGATGTTTAGGAGGTACAGAGTGTGGAAAGTAATAGTTGGACAGACCCGTTCTATACCTTAAGAGCTGTGCATCTGCAAATGCGGAGTCTCTAGGGATTAAATATCCTTCAAACTAAGAAAAAAATAGGAAAAGACAAGGGGTCCTTAGTTAATATAACTATCTGGTATTGCCTCCAGTTTTTACATTGTACTCTATGGGTTCCATTGCAAGCTCCTTGTTAAAACCACGGGGAGATACCGGGGCCAGAATTTACAATACTGGCTGGTATCTTCCCGACAGATAATGAGGATTACAAGTTGTTACTGCCTGAATACTAAGGCCAATTCTGCATATTTTTCCCACCTCTGGGAAAACTCATATTCCTGAATCTGCAGCTGTTTTCCACGAGCTTGGAGCAAGTTTGGGGAGGTTTTTCTTTTCCCTTTGTAGGAGTAGAATATGGCGTGGGGGTGGAGGGACAAAGGGAAAGAAGGTTACTTTTTCCTTCAGCTGACGGAAGCTTTTTTAGGGGAGTTTCCTCTGCTCCCTCAATGCTGATAGAAGGAGGCATGCAGAAGTCGCCAGTCTGCAGAAGTCACTAAGCCAAGAATTATCGGTTCTGGAGTTTGCTGACCTGATAATTATGGGAGCATAATTGTTATTTCTCCTGGGTATATCGCTCTGGGCAACTCATAAGGGAGCACTAAATGAGCCACTTCATAAAATGGCAAAATGATGTCTACAGACCACATGCAGCAGGAGTTCTCGAGGGAATTCCCTAGATTGTTCCTAGCAAGTGCCCCAAGCCTCATTGCCAGAAACATGTCACAAATGCAGTGGCAGTTCTGCAAATAACTGAAGCATACACGAGTGATGCCTCTTTTTCAAACAATATATTGTATTTTATATAACAAGTTATAGTTGTGCAGTTTTTAGGCACTGGATGTTAACCGAGCATAATATTTCTAAATGTAATGACCATACATGGGTCGAATGCTCAGTCTTATCTCCTGAGTTTTGACCTTTCACCTAGGCACTGATGCCACTGGAGAATGCTTAAGTAACTGAGATACCTCACTGGCACTTTTACAGCTGTTCTATCTATGCTTCTATAAAAACAGCTCGAACAGTCCGACTGACCTCTGGTTAAAATGTTGGCATTACACAAAACACAAAAAAGAAATCAGAGAAATTGATCTATTGCCTTTGTCGAAGCTTTTAAATTGCTGATGGAGTATGCCTCCCCTGAGGGCTGCTGGCAGGATGCTGATTTTAAAGTTTGGTCCCCTAGGGTGGGAGCTCTTGGCCTCAGTACTATGAAAAAGCTGGCACCGGGACAAGTAAAGAAAGCCTTTGCTTTGTGCGCGGTTTAAAAAGCCTGTGTTTTATAAACAGACGCAGCACAGAGATAACAGGCCATTGATTAAAATCAGCGAGAAGTAATTCAAGTGCATTCCTTCAGAGGTTACGGGAAGGGAATTCTGTTACAAATAATACATGCTCTTTGTGAGCCAAGGGCTCCAAGTGCGAAGTCAGGCGGCACAATGCATTGCGCTTGTTTTTATAATAGCGCCCAGCAAAATTACAACGTCAACAGCGCTGATCAGTGCTACGACCACCTTTATTTAGCTCGTAGTAAAAGGAGAGCAAAGCCTCCAAAACATGCGCGAATCATATTACTTTATAGGTGACCGGTACTTTCCGAAGTTACAAAAATACAAAATCAATAAATAATACATAAATAAAAACGTGAACAAAACTTAACTTTTCCGATATTTAACAAAGTTGGGCCAGGTTGCAAAATAATGAACAAAATGTGTGATACAATTGTTAGGAAAGAGAAAGTTTCGACCAGGGCCATCTCATGGCCTGTATCTAGCCGAATGAGCACCGCCTATTGCGGAGGGGGTAAGGGGCTGGGGGGTGGTAATAGATGGGGGGAGGGGGCGTGGACTGTGATTGGAGGGGACAGGGGACGGGTGGTTGTTGGGGAGACGGGTGCGTGTGTTTACACTAGTGATTGTGTACAATTCCCTCTGTCAACAAACTAATATAAAGCTCATTTTTCAGGTGAACTTCATCTCTTCACTTACTTCAGCACACATATCTAGTGCACGCTTCCCTGAAACACAGACCACACTCATAATAATAGCACGAGCACCGACATTACCGTCATGTGAAGGGCACTACCATCTTCATCAACATGCACGTGCAAACGACTCCCTAAATATAGCGTTTGCTACTGCAGTGTGCCGTTCCATGGCGCTGTAAATAGGCAGTATTACTTTTACTAAATGTAATAGTACTCAAAGGCCTCGAAAACATAAAAATCGGAGTCTGTACCTTGGAGACAAGAACCCGTGACTTTCAGGTTACATACACACTGATCCCATCAGCCAGGACATCTCACAAAGTTATTTCAGCAGCTAGATCAGAGCCACACCCACTTTTACAACTGTACGAACAATACACGCCGTCTTGCCCATTCTCCAAGCTAGCACTGCCCAGAAAATGAAGCTTTGAATACTTAAAGTCACACGCATTGCCCTCGCCAGTGCTTCTTATCAGAGGAAGGCATACGTCTCCGGAGCCCCCCGACAGGATGCTGCTGCCTTGCCACTGTGGTCCCTCAAGACATAGGCTCTTGGCTGGGCTTCAATGAAAGGCTGGCATCTGGGTACTCAAGGATGACCTTTACATTGGCTTTCAAAACCTCTATTTTATCAAGCAGGCTGCGCAAAGCGATAAGATGGCTGGGATTAGAACCAGTCAGTAGAAATTCCGCGTAGGAAAATGAGAGTTTGTTCAATAACTTTCGAACTGCCTAATGATCTCCGAAAAAAACTTCAGATTTGAGATTTAGCTGTGATTGGCTGATAGTATCTTGGTTTTTTCCGAACTATTTTAAAACCACGAACTAGTACTCACACTTCTACTTATTGTCTATGGCTGATAACTCAATGCACTGTAGTGTAATTATATTGTGGTGCACATAATTGTCTGCCTGCTCTTCATTTAAATCCAAATCACAAACACATCGTCAAGAATTCAAAGTTATCCAACTCAAACATTTGCATCAATAACAACGGACGCTTCTGATTATATGATGCTGCCTGAGTCCCTCACAGTGTGACAATTTGGAAGGCAGCATCTTAGCCAACATTCCCCTGCCAGGCTGTACACCTCTCTTATCAGCTTTAGCACACTCTGGGCTTAGTGGACGGGGGTGGTCCCAGGTAGACTGGGAGCCTGTGCAGGCGGGCTGGAGAGAGCCTACTGTGCATGTGTGTTTCACCAGCCCCAGACAGCTAGCCAAACACACATGCACTCTGATCATAGGTATATATATACTAGGGCACACCATGTACATCCAGTTCATTTTCATATGTATCAATGAGGATTCCAGTTCAAAATTACTGTGCAGTTGTATTTATTGTTCATCCAAAAATATTCCATGTGATAATGTCCATCATAAATCAAGAGAAATAACAGCCAACACGTGTTTCGTCAACAAGACTTCTTCAAGGCCAATAGGAAATTAATTTCCAACTAATAAATGTTTGAGGAGGTGAATTCGATTGCAACAAGACGTCCAATTGGTGCACTGTATTGAAAACGTTAGGTAGGAGTCAAGTAGATATTGAATGGAACAGACACGGCCATCATAAACCTGAAAAACGGGTATCTTCACGCAAAGTCGACTTTTTTTGTAAAAACCAGTTGCAATGGACTGATCCACCTGTCGTATGGTGACAGGGGAATCATGGTGGTCCGCCATGCCTGTCAGGATGTGGTGGTAATGCCCATGACGCAGGCACAAGAGTTAAAGAGGCCAGGGTAACTACTCTTGTGGTCAGTAACTGCACCAAAGTGGTCGTGCATGTTTCAGGTGCAGTGCGCTTCACAACCCCTCGTGCTGCTCCACACCACAAATTGGTGACAAGGGAAGTTGGAGTCACTTCCCATGCGTTTGACACACGTATTGCTGCCACATTTGGTTGTCTCCCCGATCCGATCTTGTACCTGTTTCTCTGCGGCACGTATGTTGGTGCGCTGCTGCCAGCGGGAGTCCAATGTGGTGAGCTGCTGGCATCGGGCAGCTGGCACGCTACAATTTCTTCGGCAGTCCGGCTAATGGCTGCAATACTGTAACCGCACCCTGTAGAAAGGGGAGTGGGAGCCTTCCGCGCCGCTGTGTGCCTGCAGCTCCACCACGTGGGTCGGAGCAACGGTGAGGCAATCCAGCTTTGTTTTTTTTTTCTCCTCAATACCCAACTGCCATTATGAGTGTTGCTTCTCCCACCACATCATACTGCATCCCCATGATCAGCTGAGTGCAGCACTACTCGCCGGGGCTGACATACTGCCGGGTGTCATCAGCCAACCAGCATAAATTCTTGGATGTTCAGCCCTGATGTCAACATGACGCCCCACTCTTTCCACGCACTGTGAGGTCTGCTAGACGGGATCCTAGTTGGTAGTTGCTTTGGCCAAACCTGTTTTACAAGGAAAAATATAAAAATACTATGTGTATGCCAGAAAAGACAGACAAATAAAAGTTACCAGCTACCCAAGGGGAGATCCTTGCTAGTTCTCTCACTTCATACATTTTGCAGCCCCCACTGGTAACAACCATAACTCTGGCAAGGAGATAAACAGTGAGCAGTCCAACACGCAGGCTGAAGACTGTTAGGAGTAGCCATATTTGACACACATCCCTGACACTACATCACAATCTTGAACATACAATAGTGTCCATCCCTGCCCTTGAGCCCTTTGTTGTTGAGGGTCCTCCATCAGCATAGCAGCCCAATGGAAAGACTGGGTAGAGCGATTTAAAACCTATTTTGCAGTTGTGGCATTGGATAACGACGCCCCATGCTCCTCCACCTAGGGAGTGCCACTATTCATAAACTGTGCAAGTCAGTGGTAGAAGAAGGCCCACCCCACACTTACCAGTCATGTAAAAGGGCCCTAACTGCACACTTCTAACCCCTTGCGAATCCGGAATATGAGCATTTCCTACTGCGGCAGGGCAGGCAGCTCCCAGAGGAATCCGTCGACACATTTTATGCAAGGTTTAAGGAACTCGCAAGCACCTGCACACTGCCGGATGTGGATAATGAGATCCGTGCATGGTTCATACAAGTCTGTGCATCATGCAAGCTGAGAGAAAACATTCCTGAGGTGCCCGGAATGTCCACGGCCAACATTCTCATGATGGGTCACTCCAAAGAGCTATCAAAAGTGCTGAACACAGTAATATCTGTAGCGACAGATAAGAAAAAGGCTTGTCAAAAGTCCGCCATAAGTCCATGAATGTGCTTCCTATGGGGGGGACTATACTCTCATCAAGGGCCTTGCCCTGTCCAAGGCAAGAAGTGCTCTTATGCAACAAAATGATCAATTTTGCCAAGTTGTGCTGGTCGTCTGCATGTTAAAAACTACAAAGACCCAAACCGGTCAATCTAGTGCAACAGCCAGTGACAATGGGGAAGGATGATGATGATGATGGCAAAGGATCAGTCCACATTGTATACGCCATGCAGCCAGGAGGTTCCCCCCAAAGATGCATACCAAGGTACAGCATACTCCTTTCAGGTCACCTGGTCCCCGCTTTAATCAACACCGGAGCATCCATTAATATCTCAGCGCAATCAGTGCTGCAGACCCTTCCCATACAGCCACACCTGCGATCCACCTCCATTCAAGTGTACAGTTTTGGGTTTTCTACACCTTTACCACTGGCAGGAGCTTTCATGACAGACACTTCAAATCAACATGTGGTTCCCCGGACTGGATGAACATGTGGAACGTGCAGTGCGCCAATGCTCGATGTGTCAAGCAGTTGGTCCAGCTGAGCCTCCCCCACCTATCCTCACTGAGACGATCTCTTCCACACCTTGGTTCAGAGCCAGTGCTGATTTTTGGAGTTTGCCTGACAGTCACTACATGCTCATGATGATCGGTGATTTTTCTAAACATCCAGAAGTGGAGATTCTGAACTCCATCACAGCCTCACAGACTATTCCCCAATTGGAGAAAGTAATGGCCACTCTCAGGCTCCTGAATGAACTTGGGACTGATAATGGGCCCCCATTCTTTAGTCAGTTCACTGAATTTGTGAGGTCTCGAGGTGTTACTCACAGGAAGATCATTCCTTGCTGGCCTCAGGCCAATGGAGAAGCGGAACGCTTCATGAGAAGCCTCAATAAATTCTCAAGGAATGCTGTGGCCAATAATCAAAGTGTAGATTGTGCGACATGTGCTTTTCTCCGTGAGTATTGTGTCACACCTCTTGCCACCACTGGAATGCCACCTAGCAGTTTGTACATAAATCGGATGGTAGGAGACATCATCCTTCATGTGAGCCAAACATCCCAGGTTGTAGACAGAGCGGCTGAAGCGTTATCAAAGAGGAGAATCCAGCATGATCAAGCCTCAAGGAACCGATGAGCCAAACAGAGGGAAGTCCAGGTCGGTGATCTGGTCCTGGTGAAGAATTGATGGTCTCGGAGCAAATTCCGGCTGTTGTTTGAAAAAGAGCTATCGGTTGTAAGCATCATCAAAGGTATCATGGTTAAGGCTCACAAAGGTCAGGAAAACATCACAAGAAACATTTAGTTTTTTAAACTGTTATGACAGCCTGACCATGAAATGAGGAGCACTGACGGTGCCAAACCTTGAGTTCAGGGTGCGAATGATGAAGATCAGGCTGAAGATCACCCTGATGTAGTCTCAATGTCACCCGGTTGATCTGGGGATGAAGTAGATGGTCAGTCTCCTCCTCGGGCAGAGTTGGAGTTACCAAGTACTGAGCATCCTGATGTACTTGTACATGAGGGTCATGGCTCAATGACAATGACTCCTCTGCCTCAGAGACAAAGACTGGAGCAGGATCACCTGTGCCCATGCCCAGAAACCTCTATGCGACTACAAGGATTGGTCTTGGACTGAATGTCAAAATTGCTCATTTTTCTGTTGCTTTTATTACTGAGTTTTATCGCTAACCATGCCATCCTTAATTTGTGTAGTTGAGAGTTGGTCTATCTTATTTTTCTAGTATCCTATTTGGACTAATGTGTTTTTTTTGGTCAGCAAAATACTTGTTACACTTATTAAGGGAGTATTTCGAGTTCTGGGTTAAGGAGCAATGTTGTGTTTGCGATTAAATGATCTGCCTGTTGTATGGTGACAGGGGAATCATGGCGGTCTGCCCTGCCTGTCAGAACGAGGTGGGAACGCCCATGACGTGGGCAGGAAAGTTAATAAAGAGGCCCGGGTAACTACCCTCGTGGCCAGTAACCACACCAAAGTGGTCATGTATGTTTCTTGCGCAGCACAATCCCTCGTGCTGCACCATACCACATCCTTCATATGTTGATGTATACTGGGGAAAATATCATGTGAAACAAAAGGTATTCAAACCATTGTTCCCTGGACGATATCTGCAAGAAACTCCATTTTCTCTGATAAAATCTCCAATATTTTTGCTTTTTATACACTTAGATTTCGATCTCTTGTGTGAAGTGATGTCTAATGACCAATAGAGCCACGATTTGCTTTGTAGTGAAGAAGCATGCCAATGCAGCTGCAGTACAGCAGTTGTAGTATAGGGCTGAAATGAACCGAGCAATATTACTTGCCTTACACTTACAGGGACATTTTAAAGTCACTATGTACATTTAAGTTAGCTATAAAATTGCATAAAGACTGCAGAGTTACAAATAGGTTAGTCACGAGCTTATGAAAAATATGATGTTTTGCCAGTTTAAAAAGTTGATGGTAAGTTATCATATTGTAAGTGCAGCCATATTTCAGTAGATATTCTAAATTGAGTTAATTACTAATCCAATTCTTAAAGTAGTGACAATGATGAATTTTACAGCCTAAAAATATCTTTTGTATGGAATTTGCAATTCTTCAATCAGATGTCAATCTCCTCCTTTTGTGTAAACTTAAGATGAAGATGTATTTTGCAGCTACGAAAACATGGGGCATTTTATTTAAACCGGAAGTCTTTGTGGGATTTGGACTGCTGAAAGTGAATTCCGATATACTGTACTTTTTTGACTTTCCTGCTAATGCACGATTTATCATTGGAAAAATGCTTTTATCTAACAGCATATATATCTTTTTTAATGTAAAACCTCCTGTCACTTTTCGTTGTCCCGTAATTGAAGAAGCAGCAGCAAAATACTTGTTACACCTATTAAGGGAGTATTTTGAGTTAAGTACCAACCAAATGAATATTCTAATGGAAATGACTTGCTCCAGAGTTGGTCCCAGCCAACCATCCTGACAGGGTCAAAAAGCATTTCAGGCTCTGACCTGACCTTGAAAGCTGTAGCTTGAAGCAGAATCTGTAACTGTGAAGGAAACCGCTGAACTGTGTAAGATTTCCCAGTTTACTATACAGTTGGAATACTGAGTAGACTTAAACCATTTTTTGAGTGAACGGTTCATATGGAGACTGGTCATGTGACTTGAAACCTGCCATAAAAATTCCTGATAAAACGCTTGCAATCCCCGGAGCGACTGAACACATCAAGTTAACGACTTTGTCCCAAACCCTTCCACCTTTTTTAAAAACCCTTGGACTGAGATTTCATCGTTCATATTCTTTGTGCTCCACTGCCCTGGAGTGGCAATTTTGAGAAGACTATTTTCAGTACTCAACAATTAGCGTCCATTACTTGCATTTTCTTTGTAAAGATTTAGGAAATTCTTAATCCCAAAATATTTCTCATCATCAGTTTTGACAATTTTCCTTTGCATGTAATCGGTTTGAGGCGAAATAAATTACGAGACATTTATCCTTCAATGAACATGCTATTGTTTTTCCCCATTTGCTAATTTTTTATAAATTTTACTTCTGCCACAAACTTTGAACCACTTATCTGTATTTCTTTATTTTTGCTTTATTTTCCTTATATATGCTAACCTTCAACATACATTTAGCATGGGCTTGTTAAGATCTTCATTAGTTACTGCATTGTCTTAATGGTTCAATTGTTATGTGCCACACATGGACACATTTCATAGGAAACTTGTGCCATTCAAGCAAAGCAACCAAAGGTGAGCTAAGTTTAGCCTCATTAAAGTTTTTATCTCAAAGGACTGGGCTGGACTGTGCTGTGATGGACAAGACTTTTCTGACCTTAGAATGGAGCATGTGTTTGTGAAAAACTGTCTCCCAGTGGTTTCTGAATCTAAGGTTGGGGGCTCTTATGGGAACAGAAATTGGTTCACCAGAGGGTATTCATCCTCAATACTTTGAAACTTATCTCTCAGGCCTTCGTCCTTGCAATTACTTCACTTCTTAATACTTCATTCTCTTGGGTGGCGGTAGTTGGGTATATGTCGATACTAGTTCAAAGTTGTATGTGATAAAGTCTTTCCTGAAAAAAAATCTAGGTTCTTCTCAATTGAGGAATTACAGACCTATATGCTTACGCCATGTCCTAGGAGAAATGGAAGAAAATATAGTAGCTAAGTGGCTTACACATCATCATCAATGTAAAAAACAAAACAAAGACAAATGGGGTCTAGGACAGGGCTTGGAAAAGAAGTTGAACTGGTCTCGGTATTAAACAAGTTAAGAGCAGACATTGACCATGGATGCAGCACCAACCATATTCTGCTTGTTCCATCTCCCACATGTGATACGGTAGATCATTCTATCTTAATCAGGCAGGATGAGGAGGTGGGAGTAAGAAGAAAGATCTTGGTTTGGTGTATATATTCCTTGACGGAAAGGCTGTGTGCCGAGTACCTTCTCACAGCTCAGATATTCTTTAACCCCCACTTTTTGCCTGGTATTTGATGTGGTTTCAAAGTTGTTAGTGTCCAGGGCCCCTGCTAACCAGGTTCCCTGGGCCAGATCTCTTTCCCAAAACTGTTGTGATGCATTGGCACAACTGGAAACACCTTTAGCTGCCAATATAAGGTCCTAGTAAATGGTACCCAGGCCTCGGGGTACTAAAGGTAGGCCCAGGAGGGCAGCAGCACAGATTATGCCACCCTCAGGGACCATGTACCCAAGTGCACCCAGATTGTCCTAGTGCAATCCCAAAATGCAAACTCAGCATGTCACACATTAACTACATGTAATATACGCAAGCCACCCCTCTGGCAGGCCTTTCAGCCTTAAGGCAGGGTGCACTATACTGCATGTGTGGGCATAGATACTTGAGCAATATGCCCCTACTGTGTCGTTGACAAACCTGGGAAATAGTAAGTGAACAGAGCAGCCATTTTAAATGCATGTACTGGACACTGGTCAGTATGAGTTTCACAGCTACACAATGGCCATTAAGAATCCTGGGTTGTTTGATATTAAACAGCTCAAAACAATAAATCCAAACTGGTACCAGTATTGGACGTATTGCAAAATGTACCCGGGGCCACCTAAGAGGTGCCACCTGCAAAAGCTAACGAACCCTGGCATTGTTGCTAGCCAGTCACAACCACCTTGCCATCACCAGACAAAATTCTGGAACCCTGGGGTGAGAGCCCTTGCTCTCTGGGTTCAGAAAACAAAGCCATTCCTGGGCAGAGGTGTTACACTTCCCCCCCCAGGAGTGTGCACTGCTCTGCCAGTCCGCTTCAAAAGGCTTGCTGACTTTGAAACTCAACCCCCCTTCTCTACTGCTAGCAGCAGGTGGCAGGCCCCATTACCAACCTCCACTTTTGGTGGAAGCAACGGTTGGAAAATGCAGGCGGAGTGGCCACCCCCAGCCTATACCACCCCTAAGGTGTTGCATGCGAGGTAACCCCTCTATTTCCTTTTCCTCCATCTTGCCTGGTAGGAAAATAGCCAATCAGGGATAGGGACGTGACCTCTGCTCACAGGAAGTGGTCACATAGTGGGTGTAGCCATTCTAAGGTAGATGACCCATTGGTCATCAATATGGGCTCCCCTAAATGCAGTATTTAGTGGGCACCCCTGGACGTGCAGATCAGATTCCAAGGACACAAGAACGCCAGCAACAAAGAAGACCCAAGGCTTGAGAACTGCAATCCTGCTGCACAATGAAAAAGGCACCAGGATTCGACAATTGCCGCTGAGGGATTGCATGGACATCAGGCAGACTCTACAAAACCCCAGAGGACCTCCACCCTTCTGAAAATCACCAAAGATCTCCCCCCAGACTGAAGGCATCACTCCCTGCAACAAAGAAGCAAAGACCAGTGAAGTGCAGTTCACCGACCGGCTGCTGACCAAGGAACCGGACACAGCAGACAGGCCAAGTTCCATCCAATGGACCTTGAGGACAAATCCTGCAAGTGTGCCAAATTTGGTGGCTCTGCAACTTCCAGTGGCTGAACCGTGCAATAGCTCCCGGTACTGGACCCCCAATATCGGACACTGAGAAGAAAAGACCACTCAGGACTATCTGAGGACCAGAAGCAAGCTCCAATCAAGGGATTTCAGAGCACATAAGAGCTACCCCAGAGGTGCCCTGCAATTCACATTCAAAGTGACCTGCCTTCTGCATCCAAGGGCACTTCTGTGCATAACTCCTGGCATATTTATCTGCTCTGCACCCAGCCTCCCTGGACCCTGCTCCGGAGAACCAACTGTGCTTTATAGTTCCCCTACACTTGCAACCTCTACACTCCAACGGGGGCCACTGGACTCACCCTGAAGTCCGCCTGTGCAGTGCTTTCCCAAGTGGTCCCCCGCAGTGGTCCCGCACCAGCTCTAAGGACTTTTCAGCAGCTGTTCCCGCCAAAACCAGGAGCTGCCGAACTTCCCTGGCTGGCACATAGGACATCTCCACAACCTCGGCCTAAAAATGAAAGGAAATATTAGTAAATGCACTGCCTGGTTTTATATGCATTTTTAAAGTTTTCCTCCATTGATTCCTATGGTGTGTAATTATGTACAAAAAGACTATTTTTGATTATTGTAACTTACAAAGTATTTACCCAATTTTGATGATCTTGGTCTGAAAATGTTTATAAAAATCTGCAGTATTTTTGTAAATTGGTCTAGAGTTATTCTTTTGAGTGTGTCCACATTTATTGATATTGTGAGCACTTCTCAAAGATTGGCCTAACTGCTCGACCAAGCTACCATAAATATTTGAGCATTAGGTTGTCTAGCTTTTACCTCTATAAACCAAGGTGGGAGGTGCTTGGACTCTCTGCACAGTGCACATCATTTTTGTACAATATATACAGAGCCAGCCTCCAACAAATGTCACCATTCCTTTTTCATATTTAGATGCAGACTGTGGCTGATTGTTAAATGGGTTGGGTTCAGAATTGCATCATATGCAGATGACATACAGATTGGTGTGCAATTTGATAAATCTGTAGTGAAAATTAAGGATGATTTGAATAGCTTCCTAGTGCAATGTGGAAATGGATCAACTATACTTTTCATAAGATTGAATGGTGCAAAGAGGGAGGTGGTTGCCTTTGAAAAAATAAGTAATGGGGTCCCACAGTATGACCTAAAGTGCTTTGATCCCCATCTGTGGTTGCATGCATGGGATTCCCACTGGATAAAGATCCCAGCCTTATCCCACAAGCTAATGATGTAGTCTCTACATGATTTGCTCAACTAAAAATTCACCTTCACCCCAAATAGGTAAAAAAAAAGTGCTGGCTGTTAACTCCTGTCTGCATTATGCTAACTCATACTTTCTAGGATGTTCATCCATAGAAATTTGCAGTAAAGGCAATAAACAACTTTTAAAAATATGACTCTGGATCAGATGACAGTCGATTCCTTCACTGGCTGCTGCAGAAAAAACACATGATGTTGCTATACCCTATGCTATTGCAATAAGGCCTTTTACACAAAATATTGATGTACTAGGTCTGCAAGATCTGAACAACTCTTCATTTTGTGGGTACCCTTCATTTCTAAAGTTAGAATGGGAGAGAGCATTCTCTGTGGCAGCTCCACTGTTATTGACTGCCCTCCCAAACCAGCTATAACAAAAGAACGATCTGTGATCTGTATAGCTTATACTATATCAAAATGAGATAGAGTGTGCACAGAGTCCAGGCGTTCCCCAGAGGCTTGACAGATGCAACAATAGATAATACTAATGCTCTATTTGTGGTAGTGTGGTCGAGCAGTTAGGCTTATCAGAGGGTAGATTCAAGCATTTGTTGTACACACACAAGCAATAGAAGAAACACAAATTCAATGACTTTACTCCAGACAAATAGGATTTTATATAGAAAAATATGTTTTGTTAATTTATTTTTAGAACCACAAGATTCAGTGTGCAGGCAAGTACATAAAATGTAAGGAACTTTGCATAGTTATACTTAGAACTTTGAATGGAATCAACAATGTATACAGTTTTCTTCAAAATGGCAAAAAGCTATTTTAAAAATGGACACTGCAATTTTCAACAGTTCCTGGGGGAAGAAAAGGTTGTACAATTTTACAGTTAAGTATTCAACTTACAGTTCTTATCTCCGGGTTTTAGGTAGTCTGTCATTGGGGGTTCAAGATAACCCCAAACACCCACCACCAGCCACAGGGGGCGGGTCGGGTGCAGAGGTCAAAAGAGAGCCTAGTTAATGTGGGCTCCTATGGAGATGGGGGTACTCGGAATCCAGTCACCCAGCAGGTAAGCACCTGCGACTCGGAGGGCAGACCAGGGGAGTTCAAGAGAGGACAGGAGGGGCCCTATGTAGGCACCAAACACACACCCCCAGTAGCACTTGGGAGGCCGGGTGCAGGTTGCAAACAGGGCATGAGGTTTCCAATGCAACTCTGTGAGCTGACCCCGGGGATCACTTAGAGGCTTCAAGCGAGGTCCGGGGAGGTGTCTCAGGCACATCACGGGTCAGACTGGTAAGAGGGCCGCCTGCTGGTCGATGCTGCACAGGGGTCAGGTTCTCCAAGGCCTGGGGGCTGCAGGTGCAGTGGGTCCTTTAGACGTTGGATATCTTTGTCCGGAGTTTGCAGTCAGGGGGGGTCCTCTGGATTCTCTCTGCAGGCGTCGTTGTGGAGGTTTGGAGGGGTCAACCCACGGTGGGCTCTTGCTCCCAATCACCTGGGGACCCTTTCTTGCTGAGTGGACCACCTGGACATGGGGCGTGGGCATTGGGTGCACAGGGGACAGGACTCACGCATCTGGAGTGCGGTGGAAGCCCTAGGTTGAAAGTTTCTTTTGGACAGAGCCGGTGTCCTCAGGATTGTTTGGTCCTTTTGGGTGCAGGGCAGTCCTCTGGAGTTGGCAGAGGTCGGTGGGCCCGCTGGATGCGTCGCTGCTCTTCTTGCATGTTCTTAGAAGCAGGAGACAGGCCGGTAGGGCTGGGGACAAAGCAGTTGTCGTCTTCCTTCTTCTCTGCTGGGGTTTTCAGCTTAGCAGTCCTTCTTCTCTTTGTAGGTCACCAGGAATCTGACTAGCTTAGTTCAGGGAACCCTTAAATACAGGATTTAGGGGCATTTTAGGGGTGAGAGGGCAGTAGTCAATGGCTATTATCTCTGAGGGTGGCTACACCCTCCTTGTATCTACTTCCTTTGGGTTGGGTGGCACATTCCTATCCCTATTGGTCCCTGTCCTCCAAACCAAGATGGAGGATTCTGCAGGGAGGGGGGCATTTCAGCTCTTAGGGGTGGTCCCAGCTGAAGTGGTCACACCTCCTTGTTTTTCTTACGTTTCCAGCCAAACTGGCTGCCCAAAGTGGGGGCTTGTCCGGGGGGTGGGCATCTCCACTGGCTGGAGTGCCCTGGTGCACTGTAACACGAGGCCTGGGCCTTTGAGGCTCACCAGCAGGTGTAACAGTTCCAGCAGGGGGAGGTGTGAAGCACCTCCACCCGGAGGCTTTGTTTACGGCCTCAGAGAGCACAAAGGCTCTCACCCCAGGGGGTCAGAAATTCATCTCTTAGTGGCAGGCTGGCACAGACCAGTCAGTCCTAAACTGGAGGATTGGGTAAAATACAGGGGGCATCTCTAAGATGCCCTCTGGGTGCATGTTTTAATAAATCCAATGCTGGCATCAGTGTGGGCTTATTGTGCTGAGAATTTTGATATCAAACTTCCCAGTCTTCAGTGTAGCCATTATGGAACTGTGGAGTTCGTTTTGACAAACTCCCAGACCGTATACTTAATATGGCCATACTGCACTTACAATGTCTAAGAATAGACTTAGACACTGTACGGGCATATTGCATATGCAGCTATGCCCTCACCCGTGGTATGGTGCACCCTGCCTTAGGGCTGTAAGGCCTGCTAGAGGGGTGACTTACCTATGCCACAGGCAGTATTTGGTGGGGACGTGACATCCTGGGGGGGATGCCATGCCGACTTTGCCTTTTTCTCCCCACCAACACACCCAATCTGCACTGGCAGTGTGCATGTGTTAGGTGAGTGGTCCCTTAGGGTGGCACAACACATGCTGCAGCCCTTAGGGACCTTGCCTGGTCACAGGGCCCTTAGTACCACTGGTACCTTTTACAAGGGACTTATCTGTATGCCAGAGGCGTGCCAATTGTGGAAACAATGGTAAATTTTTAGGGAAAGAACACTGGTGCTGGGGCCTGGTTAGCAGGATCTCAGTCAAGTCAGAATCAGGCAAAAACGAGGGGGGGGTAACTGCAACAAGTGCCAGTTTCTTACAGCATAAAATCTAGGGTGTAAATGTGTGCCTTACAAATAATTGTTCACTCAATCACTTTCATTGGCAAATAGGCCAACTTTTTAAACTGTTGTTCATCGGTGGATAAAAGATTATTGTTGTGCCTATTGTTTATCAAATTGCATTGACAGGGCTTAAAGTTCTGCTCTTTTCATTTTGTGATTTGGGAATTTTGTTTTTTTCCATTTTTGGAAGTTCTCACTATTAAGAAAAATGTTTGTGGATATATTGTTTCCACTTAATACCCTTTGAGATCTGGAATTCTACTGGGCAGACTGGCAGAGAGGGTTCTGGGCTGGGCATCTATCATATCCTGCTCCCAGTGGGGCTTATTGAGTATTACGTCAATGGACAATTGATTCACATCTCTAAATCCATTGGCATTCCATTCTTTGGAGGATTGCTCCTAAACTACTCTTCTTCGTGGTTTGAGGGCTACTTCAATTGCTTGCCATCTTATGTTGTCTTCTCCATGTTTCTTTTCCAGGAAATGAGACTCCAAAGGAACTGTTAGTACTTCCTCAGCTCCTACTTTGGACAATGCTTGTCTGAACTCAATGGGTAATGTGCCCTACACAAGAGATATCAAAAGAACAACATATACGATATACCACATTGGCTGAATCACAATTGGTAAAAGATGTGAAGTTATGTATAACCTGCTTATGAAGAAAGCTATTTGTGCTAAATGTGAATTACATGCCTCAAAATTGGAATATTTTTAATGGCCTTTTACATCGGGGAGGCCCCATGCTCTGGATGTATGCTCTTTTGTATTATTGCTCACTGTGGAGTGTACAATATAGTATCTAATAAAGACTCCTTTTTTATACACAAAAGAGGATTGTCATGGTGCGGGCTATCTGAGTTCAAATTATTAAAATGCTTTTTATTTAGTTTTACTACTAGATTGGTGTGTAGGCCAAACATGTAAACACACATTGTAAGAAATTGAGTTTTTGATTAAAGAAGGTGTAAAGTCTTCTCAAGCAACAACCAGAGTCCTTCTTAGGATGAACCACAAAAGTAATTAAACTAACCTGTTCTTAATCCATTGGTAGTTTGGCACAAAAGCAGTCAGGTTAACTTAGAGGCACTGTTTGAAGTATTTATGCAACACCCAAATAGTAATAAAGTGAGAACACAATATAATAAAAATTCCCAAACCAATCTATAACATAGTAAAAATGTTGATAAATAAAATGAGACCAAAATGACAAAAATCCAATCAGTAGAACCTGTGATGTGCAATTTTAAAACTTTAAGTAAAAACACATTCTACCTAGGAATCACTGCATGCCTCCTGCAGAGACTTCAGACAATGCAGAACTCAGCAGCTAGACTCATCCTGGGCTCCCCCAGGTGAAACCACCTCACACCCCACCTCAAGAAGCTTCACTGGCTCCCAATCCAGAAGAGGTGCCAGGTCAAGATGCTGCCCCACTTATACAAAGCCCTGCACAACGAAGGATCATCATACATCAACAAACATTTGACCTTCCACCAACCGACCAGATACCTACGATCCGCCTCTCTCTTCCTCGTAGACATTCCCCAGATCTGCAGAAGCAACAGCGGAGGATAGTTCTTCTCACACCTGGCAGCCAAAGCTTGGAACAACCTTCCCCAACACCTCAGGACCGCCTCATCACTCCACCAGTTCAGGAAAGGGCTCAAAACCTGGCTATTCTAATGAACAGATCACCATGCACCAGCTAGCAACTGCAGTGGCTTCAAACCCTCACAGGTGACTTGCCATGCTTTAAAAATCCCTGTTTGATTTGAAAATAGTGCCAAGAAGCAGAAACGCTAACTGTGGGTGTCTGGTCGTGCTAAGCTCTGACAGAGTCACAAGTTCAGGCTGACCGAGATGGAGCGTGGGCCGTATACAGGGACCAAGTTCACCCAGAAAAATTATCTTCTTAAAGTTTGTCACGCAGAGTTCAAAACTTCTGGATTTCACAAGAAGATCTTAACTGATGTCTGCCAAGGGTCCAGAATCTGGGGAGACACCTCATGGGGTTCAGGAATTCAACCAAGCAGAGACCAGCAGGGCCCAGGCAGGTTCAGTTGCAGGTCGCGGCAGGGCCATTTGCAGCAAGTCAGCTAGGCAGTTGCAGGGAGCATTTAAAGCTTGTTGTGTCCCTGTAGCTCAGAACAGGAGGGCAGACTACTGACCCTTGGGGTCACTCTTGTAGACCTGGGTGGGTTCAAAGGGATGGTCTTCTCTGCTTCAAGCAACAAAGGAGGTAATAAGCAGCAGGAGAGTCCTCTGCAGAACAAGGCAGCACTCAAACAGCAAGGCAGTCCTCTAGTAGCAGCAGGGCAGGCCTCTGAGAAACAAGGCAGGCCTCAAGCAACACGGCAGCCCTCTAGAGTAGAAGGCAGTCCATTTGTAGTCTTCCACAGGTCCAGAAGTGTACTGAAGAGTTGGTCTGAGGGTCCACTATTCACACCTTATACCAGCTTTGAAGTGGAAGAATCTTCTGGGGTTTTCCCCCACAAATGATTCTGAAATTTCCTTCCTCCCTACCAAGGTCCCAAGATCTCTTGTGTGATAAAAGCCTGGTGTCAAGTCCTTTGTGAGTGTGCCGAGGCAGCTACTTTGAAATGTAAGTGGGGCAGGGAACAATTCTGCCCCTCCCATTTTAATAGGATGGTCCTCAACCAGCTACACCCTGGTTCTATTGTTTACTGTCTGGGCCCAAAATGCATTCCTGATAGGGGAGCAATTAACAGGCGCAGGCAGATAGAAACTCCTAGAAAACCTTGCAAAGTTTAGGGCAGGAAAATTTGGACTTCCTAAAATTGTCATTTTTGAAATTGTAATCTAAACTCTGAATATACCATTAAAGAGGATTTTAAGTTACAATTCAAGTCCAAACAGGGCATTTCTATTTGCTTCCAATCAAATGTTAGCACTTATTAATTGTAGTAAGGTAGCCCAGTGTTATCCTATGGGAGAGATAGGCCTAACAGTAGTGAAAAACAAATTTTGGAGTTTTTATTGCCATCAAACGTAAAATGTAAAAGTATATGTCCAACTTTTTAAATACAATGCACACTTCCCTATAGGTTGTTTAGGGCTTCTCTAGGGGTGACGTGTATTAAAAACGGACGTTTAGGCCTGGTAAAAGGTTTATTTTTCTAGGTTGAAATGGCAGTTTGAAACTTCACACAGGCTGCAATAACAGTCCTGAGACATTTTTTTAAAGGGCTAAGTAGTGAGTGCCACAATAAGTGCTGAAGGCCCACTACTAGCACTTAATTTACAGGCCCTGGTTACATGTAGTATCACTTTAGTATCGGGAATGCGCATAAATGAAATGTGACAACTGGGTGTAAGCCAATTTAACCATGTTTGAAGGAGAGAGCATAGGCACTTTAGCACTTGTTAGCAGTTTTAAAGTGCAGAATGCTAAAAGACAACAAAATCAAGTTCAGAAACAGGAGGGGTGGGGTGAAGGCAAAATGTTTTTGTGGTGACCCTGAAGAAAGCGACAAGTCCAACACACATAGATGCACATACAAGAGTATTATTACTCATTTTAGGTTTGTGGGTCAGTAAATGCTCCTGAGAAGCAAAACATGCTCTCTTCATAAATGCCCTGACCAGCTTGCAGGGGAACCTCCTTCTATCAATTGCTCTTGTAGACTAATTGCTTGTCACCAACAATCTGCCTTATGGGCATAGCTGCTCCATATTCTTAAACACTAGCCATGTGGTAACCAATCCCTCAAGATCTACAGTGTAGGCTTTGGTAGATCAAAGGGTGTTTTTATCTGCTACCTTTCTGTAGAGTGTTAAAATAAATCTATATTCATAATGTTTTATGATAAGATCTAAAAAGGGTAATAAAATCGCACTTGTTAGAATTGTTACTTGTATGTTACAGTCCAGATGGTATCTATAGTGACCTTCTGCCCTGTATCTTACAGCAGGTCAGATATACCAATAATGCATACCATCAAAGTAGAGCAGTGCTGCCCTTCAAACATATGAGACTTAGCACCCTGTTCACCAATACATCCGAAACGGAAAAGCAGGGGTTTAAATGGTTCCATGACTCTGAGTCTTGACAATAGTACAGGTGATCTGGGGCACTTGTTATTGAGAAAATGAAATTCATTCTGACTCTGGTAATCTTCGGGTATTTCCTTCTGCGTTATATGAAAAACCTCTGACCGTATTGCAATAACTCAATTGTACGGCTTCAACAAAGTGTTCTCAATTATTTAGTTGATTGCAAATTTCAGTTTTAAATCTTGCAATACCAATTCCTCCACCCTTGTGTGTAATTTGTTAATCATATCCACATTCTCCTTTGGAGTGAGTAAAGCTTGTCACATATCAAGGCTCATAATATAAGGGATGAAAGTACGAGCACGTCTCAAAGCAGCTTGATTCTTTAGAACAAGAGTCGCAAAGACTAAAACTTCCGGTGCCATTCCTGAACTGGGTGGATGAAATGTTAATGGTGGTCTATGATTGTAGCAGATTTTTGTGTACTAGATTCTCTAGTGGAAATATAGACCTTCCACCTTATTTCCCTAAGGAATTGTAAAATTCCTGTTCCCAACTAAACCAAAGTGTATTTTCACTAATTAGAAAAGTTAGCCCTTTGCACAGTAAAGACATTTCATTTATGTAAAACATATATTGAGATAGGTGAAAGATAGGAATAGTCCTGTTATCGTGTTCTCTAAAAACAACAAGTTCCTCTCTGGCCTCTCCCTAAAAAAGGGTGAGTAGCTGTAAAAAGGTCTGCACGTGTACCTTCCACTGGGTCTAAATCATTGGTTCTTCGGCCTTCCACAAGTCTGTTTTCTTTTTTGATTTTGTAATGTGTTACCCGTGTGGGTGCAGTATTCAACGAAGACGTGAGAATATGTTAATTCCTTACTTTGTTCATTATATCTTTTGTTACTTTGCTTCCTTTTAAGCTGTTTCATTGAATTCTGCAATTGCTGTATTTACTTTTTCAAGAGCGAGTTTTGCTTCAGTTGCTGTATTAAGTTCCAATAAAGTTGTTTCTTGTTCTTTCTATAGTCCAAGGTGGTGCCATGCCTATCACCATCCAGTGCCTGGAACTAGTTGTTGAAATATGAGTGAACCCTTCTCTGAATTTCTTATCTTCTCTAAAGATATCTGGAACATTAATAAGTCAAGTGTTATTATATCTGCTTTCAAGTATCTGTCAGCACCTGTGCCTGTAGTTCACTTCACGCGTGTTTCCTCTTACAACCAAGGTTTTTGTCTTATCCCCTCCTGTTTTTCTGAATTTTATATTTGTTGGCTTTAGGATTCTGTGCACTTTGCCTCTGCTAGATAGAGCCTGTGCTGTCTCCATTAAACATAGTGAAATTGATGCAAACCCAATTGGCACATTTAATTTACCTATAAGTCTCTAGTAAAATGGTACAACATGTACCCAGGGCCTGTAGATTAAATGCCACTAGGGTTCTGCAGCACTTATTGTGCCACCCACTTAAACAGCCCTTTAAAACATATTTCAGGTCTGCCATTGCGGCTTATGTTCGGTTTTAAACTGCCAATTCGACCTGGCAAAATAAACGTTCTCAGTAAAGCTAGTACACCAAACTGGTGTAGTCACAGAACGCACTACAACAATGCCTGAAGGCTTACAAAATGAAAAACATGGTTAAGCCTCTTTAACAATGTTCACAATTTTTCATGTTTAAACACTTTTTTACTGTCAGAAAAATGAAGGGTTGGTTCAAGAAATGAACCATCCAAATGTTGCTTCACACTTGAACTTGTGTTTATACAAAAGACACTTGTGGTGCCACGTGATAAGAAAAAGTTTCAGGCCGAGACCCAATACATTTCAGGTATGAACACTTCATCAGGGGTAACAGTGGCTAAAATGCAATAATCTGAAGTCAAGTACAGACCAGTCCTCAATCATATTTGAACATCATATAACAAGATCTACCAAACTGATCCAAAGGAAAGTGCCAATGGGCTGAATGTGTTTATCACCTCAGCATGCACAGGCTATCATGGTGAACACATTCCATGTAGTGCCCCAGAACACAGCAGGATTACCTGTGCCACCATTTTGATGAGACAGCATCAGGTGCCAGTTCATTACAAATGTGCTAAATAGCCTGTGCTTCAAGAGGCGCAATGAAATAATATTCCAACAAAATACATGCAAAAAATAAACATGACCAACTCAAGCGACACAAGCAAGCTGAAGAGCTCATTGCACTACAAAGAGTCAGCAAATGATAAGAGGGTACGTGCAGAAAAGAGGAGGGCGATAGAAAGGGTTAAAGGTGGGCAAGCATAAATGATGAAGATTCATTTTGAAGAAAATAAAGTACATATTACAAATAAGGGAAGAGCATCTACTAACTTTTGAGTGCCCAGAGCATCCTTGAAAGGTGGAGTTTCTCTTATTATGGAAGATTGGGTGGCTCTTTCTCTCCTGGAGCACCATACATATCTAACCAAATACTTTAATCACATACTGTATGAGTGAGAGCGCTGCTAATTCCACTCACCCTCATTGATCCATTGTGCAGCTACTGGAGGAGCTTGCGTCATGAGATAATGAGTACATAGCCTTCATCAAGTCCAAAGCAGGTAGAGAAGTAACAAAACTCAATTTTAGTTCTATTGTTTTTGTAGATTTGGTATTAAAGGCTAGTGATGCTCTTAATAAATTTGGATTAAGAATAGTGCAGGCAAATGAGGTGGAACCTCCCCGCCCAGAATCTCCCCTGTTGGCAAACCACACTGGCTTAAATAAGGACCAGCTCAATTTGGTGATAAGGGGAGAGGCAAGTCCGTCACGATCCCCAATGGTGGGGATAATCATGGTACCCTAAAGGTAACTATTCTATTCTAGCCAAGAGAGTGATAGCTCTGATCCCTCTATGCAATAGGTTTGCGCTTCTAAGCGTTTATAGGGAGAGTGACCACTCTTGAACAGGAGACATAGACTAGGTAGTTTCCCCACCCACCACCTTGGGGGTTATTTCCTGGAATGTAGATGGGTTGGGGAACTTAATAAGATCAACAGATCTCACACATCTGTGGGAAGGAAATTAGATAATTTGTTTCCAGGAGACCTGGTTGGCGGGTGATTCATTTCACCAGGTTGGTTATATGCAGTTTGTAAAAGGAGGAACCAAGATGGGGTTTGGGCGGTTGAGAGGTGGACTAATGACACTGATATCAACTAAATACAGTGAAGGGGCAATAATTATTGAGAGAAGTAGTGACTGGCTACTAGCTTGTACATTGTAACTTTATGAGGGTTGCCTACAGCAAAATAATATAATAGTTGCGAATGTCTTCATAAATCAAGAGGAGTCCCAGAACGAGGCAAGGTAAGGTTGACAGAGCTCCAGGGGGGCACTCTGATTCTCCTTTTAGGGGTCTTCAATCTTCACCTTGACCCAGGGCAAGTTGATACTGGGGCGTTAGGCATGTTAGAGGGCTACAGAATTCCCAAACCCAATTTTCCCAAAGTGTGCTCAATCTAAGTTTGAAAGGGAAATTGCACATTTTCTCTTTGAGTTAGGGTTTATATGCCTAAATGACAATTTTAAGGGGGACTTACCACCAGCCCAAACATTTCTGTTTGGGAACCAGTGATGCCCCATTGATTATATATTCATTCATGCATGGCATGAGTTTAAGGTGTGAGGATTAAGGGTTAGTGATCAAGGGGGGATAAAAATGGCCATAGCTGCAATATTGATATCCAGGGAGTGGGTGATACCGATGGCAGTAGATTTTCCAAAATGCCTGACAACGAGGATAGAAGTATACATGGACCAATTGTATCAAATCATTAATGAGATGGACTGTGATAGGGCTGTAGGTCAACCAATCATTGTATGGTATTCAGAAAACCTTTGCTGAGGCAGTTAATCACTTGGTACCAGCAGCAAGGCTAAGCAATAAGAAAGTAAAAAAGGATTAATCTTGCCAGTTTTCCAAGCAGCAGTGGTTTGATAAGGATTGTGTATTCGCTAGAAAGGAGTTAAGAAAATAAGGAAGAGTGAGGTGCTCTATGGACCCCACAAATGCAAACAAGGCCTATAATTGTAGGAAAAGGGAATATGAGGCCTTAGTTAAGACAAAGACGAAGGCCTTCTTCCAGTCAAAATGGGACCTTACAATTAGGACCCTACAGGAAAAGGATTTGAGGAAGTTGTGGAAGTTGGTCTAAAGGGGATGTGGTAATACACCTCCTACCGCCCCCCGCAAGATGCATGGTGCCAGAAACTGACTTGGTAACATTTTTAAGTGATATTTATAGGGGCAGGGAGAGTAAAGCGAGGAAGAGCTATCCAAAATTGGGTGATGAAGCTTTAGAGTCCTTTTCTGTTCAAATCATAGCCAAGTTGGTAAACCTCCCTAAATTTAACTAAAGCAGCAGGGCCAGATAATCTTCCAGCAATTGTGATTAAGTCTAATCTAATGTGGGGGACAATGTTTTTTTTTCAAAAGTCTTTATAGCTATAACTAAGACTGGTACATTTCTGTCCAGCTGGAAGGGCACAATAATTAAATCCTTACATAAAAAATGCAAGGTGAATGTACCTTTCAACTATTGTTTGATAAGTCTGCTGGATGTGGGTGCAAAACTATATTTTAAGGTTTTTCTGAGTTCATTAAAGAACTGTATAGAGGGGAATGTAATTGTTCCAATGGAATGGAGGGAGGGTTTAAGGCCGGACACTTTACTATAGATCATTGCTTCAGCTTGTGGGCCTTGGGGCAGAGGGCAAACTAGGAGTCTATTCTGCTCTTTTATTGATTTGGTATACTTTGGGCTAAATTAAGGCAGCAGAGTATCTCCTATTGTCTATTGGCGATCCTGCAGGAATTGCAGTTTGAAAATTGGGTCCAAGTAGAACTTGATACGGAAGGAGCACTCTCAGGTAGAATATCTCTTGGAAATGGATTAAGGCAGGGTTGTATCCTGGCCCCTGCATTGGTCTCTTTATTACAAGCTGACTTCCTGGGGGTATTGTGGGCAACTCAGTCCTGTCACTTAAAATAGGGGGTAGATGTGCCATGCCTACTCTATGCAGACGATTTGGCAATTTTGGATTTAACCCAAGTAGGCTTACAGAGAAAGCTGATTAGATGCAATAATTATTGTGAGGTTAACAAATTAAAGGTGAATTCTGAAAAAACAAACATAATTCATTTTGGGAAAAAAGTTAAATAATATAAATGTCTACTAGGTAATAGTAGGATTGAGGTGGGATGGTCCTATAAGGTCCCTGTTGTGACATTTACAAGACAGTTGACCTAGGCCTTACATAAAGAACTGGTTGAGATGCGGGCAGTAGCAACAATTGGGAGCCTAGTCCCTCAATGTCTTTGTGGGGCTAAGGTATTGTCCCTAAGTAAGGAGGGAAGTTGGGAGAGATGTGAGAACAAGTGTCTGAAAAAACTTTAAGCCCTCCCAAATAGTGTGATGAGCCAGACAATAAGATTGGAAAAGGACTTGCAGGCTTGAAATTTCTTAGGCTGTAAAGCAACCCTACAATCTTGGGATAAACTGTGGTCCTCAGCGGGACAGAAGATATAGGCTTTATGTGCTGCCGATACAGAAAGCAGTAAGTTAAGGTGGGTGGTGACCCTCTGCCAAGTGTAAGGTAGAATCTTGGGAAAACAGGAGGGAATTTCCATACATATCAGCACTTCCTGAAGCCCAGCTACGCTTAGTCCTATTAACATTTCGGCTAACTTTGAATGTCTGATATATAAGGGCAGAAAAGTTTGCATCTCTCTTAGATGCAAGAAATAGCTGCACTTGTGGTGTGCGGTACCAAAATGTTACTGTTCATCTGTTGATTGATTGTCAACATTTTAATAGGAATCGCCGTTTGATTTTGAGGCTGCTGCTTATAACGTATGCTATATCTCAACGTAATTAGGCATTTGCACTTTTGTTGAGTATGGAATTTTTTTGTTGTTGCATGTGCTCTGGAAAAATGTTTAAAAATATGCTTGAATTAGTGTTGTAGAGGATTTGCCAAGAGCATATGTTAGATATGTTAGAGTTGAGGTAATTAGGGAGAAGAGTTTTTGTCTATTAAATGATGGGTATTTGGGTCAGAGCCTTGTATCAGCAGTATGGGGATGTGTGGGAGTGGGTTAAAAATCAAATTATTTTATTCTGCTTTAAAATGTATGTTTTAAAGACACGTGTCAAAACATTAATAAATTTGACTTGACTTGATTCTGACTGAGAATGGAAAATGTCTTTTTCTGATTTGAATTAATGGCATGGTGCTCAATTAAGAGATCCTGCACATTTAAGGATATTTGGGTGCACCAGAAAAAGGGTATATAGCACTTTCCTTGTAAACTCCAAACATTGTGACCTGGAGACCTTTTTACTTCTGGTAGAATGAGCAAGGTGATGTGGCTACCCAACAATAGTGAGTCATCAATAGGCAAGAGCTCCTGGGTAGACCTGTTCAGAGAGTTTTGCCACATGGAACAAAGTGTCAGTGGCGCATCTGCAACCGTGTGAGTCCATACTTATCCAGGCCTCCCAGCATTTCCCTGCTGATAGATCCCATACCCCAGAAACGTATTTAAATCTAAAGATGAACCACGAGAGCAGGTAAAGGCACCATATAGTGTCTACCCATGATACAGGCATGGGGGTTATGATTTTGAGGTTATCCTATTCAGAGCTTTTTGCAGTATGGCTCAAAGCTACAGTAGGACGTCCTCTGACCCACATTACTTAACCTCCTGAGACACGTCTTTGCCCCTCTAGAGGATGCTGACCTCAAAAAGAAAGATTGAGTGCAGAATTAAAACACCTGATGTGGCCAAACCGATAGGCTATCCAAAGTTACCCTATCACTGTGTGGAGGCAGACAGGGTATAGCACCCAGTCAACCGTGCCCCATATCATGAACTTGACCTTTAAGATTCCCATTCATTTTCTAATGTTTTTAAATGTTTTATAATAATATCATTCTGGCTTCACATGTTACAAATTTTCAGTGCATTAGTTCCTTTTAAATTATAAGATGTCACTCTTTCTAACTACATTGATTTGGGAATTTTAAAATGAGTGTCCTCTCACCAAGCATGACAAGACGAGTTATCTGTCTTCCCCTGCCATGTGCTGGCTTTTAACTCAATAGGGGGTAGCATAAATTAGTTTCAGATGGTCTGGGTAGTAATATCTGGACTCCCTGAACTAATCCTCACTGACACTCAAACATCATGAATTACAGGAGGTGCTCGCACACCCTGTGCTGTCAGCCTCACTGTAGTTATGTGCATCAGACTCACGAGCAAGGCTTTAACCACTGCTGGCGTTCAAATGATTTGCTATTCTTAGCTTCGCCCCTGATCACAACTCGTGGGCCTGCGACCCAGCTGTGTTATCATCCTGAAGGTCGGAGTTCTTGTCAATGTGAAAAAATAGTACTCATCACAGATGTCTGAATAGCCAAAGGGGGAAGCAGGCCTATCAGCCGTTTGCAGAAGGAGCGTGGCCGCTGCCTGTGCCTGAAACACTAACATTAGCAACTGTTAATGTTTTGAGTTTGCATGCCTTGCATTTCCCCGAAGCGGGTATCCGAGCAATGAAAGATACTCTCATAACCACTGTGATGACAAGTACCTTTTTGCTACAACTATTGTGTTTTGTGGTTAAGAAAAAGTACTTCCATTTTGCCACGCCTACAACCTGCAAATATAGGGAAATTCCATGAATACCAATGTGACCCAGAGCTATGCTAATTTACTCAGAAGCTGTTGGAAATGAATAACCTATGCTCCCAAAATGCATTGCTCCCTCTTGCATTTCATATTGAGACCCAATGGGAATTGTAACTGTCAAAGAGATGGTGACCTGCTGAGGTCAGCAGACCACCATGTCTGTGACTGCTTTTAAATAAACCATTTTTTTTAATGCAACCAGTTTTTCCTAAAAGAAAATGGGATGAGTTAAAAAAAACAATGGAACATGTAAGTGTCATGTTTTTAAGTGTAGGCAGTGGTCCGAACTTGGTCAGTTAGGGACCATGTCCCATTTGCAATACATTAATACATACCAATCCAGTTTGGTTATTGATGGGATGCCCTAAACATGACCCTTTCAAATACCTAGTCAGTATTGGGTAAAAAAAAACAACTTGGTATTGAATTGCAGTTTGGGATTTGTACATAAGAAAATGCATTATGGGGTCACCAGTGGTCTGATTCTCCTTTGTACAGCTAAATGATTAAAGGCTGAATGAGGCAATTAGTATCCTGCTTCAAAACATTAATATTAATGAGGTGTGCAGTTTGTGCCTTTCTGCAAACTGTCATGTCATGCCAAGCAGAGTTGGTTTAAAACACGAGCAAAGTGTGCAGTTGTCTAGGCCCCTGCCTTCTATGGGGTCCCCTAGCAAAGTTTTCTCTAGCTCACTTCTGTGGATTTTTGTTTCTTATCCTTTAGTGTATAATTCAATATGTTTAGACAATATAGGGCTTAAGTTAGAAAAAAATCAGTAGCAAGTTTCAAAGTTGTTCCTAACGGGGAAAAACATATCTATTGCCCAGGCCTCCCCAAATGCTTACAATGACACTAATGCCAAGAGGTGTCTGAGAATCCCTCGCACCGCAAAGCGTTGCACAATGCAAACGATGGAGCTTAAACCAGCTTCTCTGTGCATCGGATCCAGAGACGCTCATGAGGCTAACGTATTAACTCACTTTATAAATATGTGTGTTAGTAGGGAATAGTGCTAACAGTTCTAACATAACTTATTATAGCAACATTGAAGATGTGAACTCACAACGCGCTTGAGCTATTCCAATTTGGGCGTTACAGAACAGTGATCATCCATTTATGGGGCTTCTTAGAAAAACATCATTCCCTTCACCAGGATAAATTCTGCTTCAGGCTCAGTCGCGGAATTGAACCAGACCGGCCGAAAGATGGCGCCCTAAGCCCAGCAGGTGAAGGGTCACCTTTCTTATGGCTCCTCCTAACAGAAACGCTGCAGCGCGTGGCAGATGTTTTTGAAGTTTTTCTATCCATTTGACATACATAGATCAAAGTGTAAACTAAGGTGCTATGTTAGCACCATTTCCACTTGCTGTGACAGCCCCGACGGCCTCAGAGGCTCAATATAGTAGCTGTTCATTTTCATGCAGTCATCATTTCTAATCAGGGGGTAATTTTTCACTCCTAAACTCATTACAAACAATTACGCTTGCTTTTCTTCAGGGATGTTAATCATTATTCCCCATCAATCAACGCTTCAAACGCTGACGAATCGTGGATGACAAACAGATCTTTAAAGCTCCGTGGCACCCCGATCATTCAGAAACGTCCATTCCACATGAATCATTTACATTGCTCACGTTCAGATTGATATTACTGCTAGCAAGAGTGCAAGAGGCTGTGCTTAAAAAGAGGTTTGTTTTACATGCCAGAGCATTTGAAGGCTGCTCCTAAAACCTTTTTGGGCGACCATAAAAATCCTATTCAAAGGCTCTGTTGTATAGACATTTACTGAATATGAGAGAACCCATCGGGTCTTGTCAGCAGACACTAACTCCGACTGCCTCGGGGGTGTTGGGGCACCATCCTCCTTGAGGCACTACCTGGAGGACAACAATGAAATAGCAGTTTGGCCTTTAGACAGCAGGCACCAAAGTCACAGATGTAGTATAGACAAGAGAAGGATGTGTGCCTGCAAGGTAGCAGGAAGTTGCAATTAATCGTATCGTTTTTTGTAACCTTTATTTTTGTTTACAGCGTAAGTACAAAAGAAAACATAAGATACATAATATAGGCTCTATCGAACAACGGCATAAGAAAAGCTAAACTACAGAAGCAACAGGAGAAGCAAAAACGCAGGATGGGGGTAAGGAGGGAGCCCAGTGAAGGACCCTGACGCCTCAACAACTCAGGAACAGAAAAAGAAACTAGTGGGAAAGGGAGGGCAGCGTCCAGGGCCACTGAAGAAAAAAGAGAGGGCGGGAGACCACGATAGTGCATATGTAAGGACCAATGCTTAATTTGAGCTGGTGGTTGCCGTTGGGGGTCACCAGTGTGGTGTATTGAGGCCACACAATGTAGAGGGGGAAAATAAAGACACGTTCACACTGGTTATGGTCTAATGGGGAACTGCGTAGGCGCAGCCCCAGCTTTATTACGTAACCTCGGTTCCGCATTTTGTTAAGACACGCAGAACCGGGCACAACATAAAAGGAGAGTCCGGGTGGCTCTCTACATCCATCACATGTTTTGCTTCACACAGAAGAGAAATGAAATATATCAGAAAACCAACAAAATTCACTAACAACAGAACAGAACAAAAAATGATACACAATCCTGGGTATAACAACCCTCTGATGAGCAGGCAGCGATGATACAACGTTGCTTCTTAGAGACCCATGGTACAGACAAAGTCTCTGAGCTGGCTGCTCGGCACTGGGTTTGGGCGTAGATGATAACGTCCACCTCTGGGAAGCAATTCTCCCTGGCCGGCGTTTTCACCCAAAGGGTGTATGGCATTGGATACTGATGCCTGAGTCCCCTCAGCCCGTACTTCCTCCTCCGGGGGCACAACCATTGAGTCATCGATCTCTCCATCTTCCTCAGATGTGATGGACACCCCTGCTCTCCTGAAGGGTGATACGTTTCTGGTTACCTTCTGCCTGCCTCGTGCGGCTGTTGTCATTGGACCCTGCACACTGATAACCTGCCATGGTTCAGGTTCAAATGGAGTCTGGAACTTTCCGCCTGGCCGGCAGTTTTACTCTACCACCATATCTCCTTTCTGAAAACCCCGGTATCGACCTCGCCGTCGTTCAGTGGCTTTCCGATTTGTGCATTCTCTGCGCTGCTGAGTGGCATCGACATCCAGCTCAGGTGATGTCCACTGAGGACCAGACGGGATGCAATCCCTAGGCGGAACTTTAAACATTAGGGCAGCCGGGGCACACCCTGTCGTACTGTGAGGTGTCTGGCGATAAGCACCCAGAAATTGTTGTAGACATTGCTCACTGTCCACTCGTTGTTCAACGCCGATTCTGAGGGCTCGGTTTAATGTTCGCATAAATCTCTCGACGTCCCCATTAGCCTGCGGCCAGTAGGGCATGACCTTGCGGTGGTGTATGGCTAATCCGTCTAAATAAGACTGAAAATCCTGACCATTGAACGTGGGCCATTGTCGGTTCTGATCTCGTCAGGAAGCCCAAACATAGCGAACATCTTTTGAAGCACTGGCCTTACATTCTCAAAAGACGTAGACGACACAACATCAACGACAGGGAACTTTGTGCAAGAATCAATGAGAACAACAGTCAACCGCCCATCCGGGAAGCTCCAAAAATCCATACTAACTTTTGTCCATGGCTTCGTGCTAGCTAGCTCGGTGACTATTGGACAGCAGGGTGGTTCCCCTGATGTGATGACGCATGAATGGCATCTCCCCACCAATTCGTCCACCTGACTGTCCATACCAGGGAACCACACCTTGGCCCTCAATCTGGCCTTCGTCTTCGCAGTGCCTTGGTGGCCTTGATGTGCTAGCTCCACTACTCTGGCCCACAAACTCTGAGGTAACACAATCCTCCTTCCTCGAAGAACCAACCCCTGACTATCCGTGGACAACTCACCTCGCACTCTCCACATCCCTTGCATCGCCAATTTGCACTTGTGATTGGCCACTTTAGTCTTTTCCAGGAAAAGCTTCCACTTCCGGTAACCCAGTGCCTCTTTGACATGGTTCAACACTGGGTCCACTTTGGTGGCGTCAATAATGTCTCTTACAGCCAGAGCATTGGGACATGCCGATTGCACCACCATGTTAACAAACACCTCAGTGCTCTCTTCGTCTTTCTCTTGAAAGCGATCAGTCGTGGTTGGGGATGGGTGGCGAGATAAATAATCCGCAGGGTTGTTCACACCTGGTCAGTACACAATGGTAAAACGATAAGGTTGCAGCAGAACAGTCCGCCGCTCTATTCGTGGGGGCGCTAGGCGAGGGCACCCCGCAAACAGCGCAACTAGAGGCTTGTGATCGGTCACCACCTTGAATTCTTGGCCATACAGATACAGGTGAAAATGCTTGCACGCCCACCAAATTGCTAAAGCTTCTCGTTTGATCTGGGCATTTCGTGTTTCAACCGAAGACAAGGCTCTGCTGGCATACGCTACCGGAACCCACTCCAGCGGGTTCCGCTCCTGAAGAAGAACAGCGCCAAAACCTACTGGACTTGCATCCACCACCACCTCCGTACGTCTGTGAGGGTTAAAATAAGCCATTGTTGACTTGTCCAGCAGCACTGTCTTAATGTCAGTAAACGCCCTGTCTGCCATTGGGCTCCACTCCCAGCGATGCCCAACCTTGGTAAGCTGTCTGAGAGGTTCTGCCATGTTTGCAAGCTGCGGAATGAATCTCCCACAATAGGTGGCCATGCCCAGGAAGCTTCTCACTTCTGTAGGGTTTTTCGGAATCGGTGCTTGCCAAATGGCGTCAGCTTTACGAGGGTCCACCTGTAGACCATCTTTTGAAAAGACATATCCCAAAAAATCCACCTACTTCTAATAGAACGCACATTTTTTCTTGTGGAGTGTTAATCCTGCTTCCGACAACCTCTGCAGTGTCGCCCTAAGATGTCGATGATGTTCTTCTCTGGTTTTGGAGTAAATGAGGATGTCATCACTCAGATTGATCACCCCTTGTAGTCCTGACAGCGTCTCCCTATTCATGTTTTGAAACACTTCAGTAGCCGAGGATACCCCAAAACTCAGTCTCTTGTATCGCCGAAGCCCCACGTGTGTTGAAAAGGTGGTGATGTTTCTACTGTTGGGTTCCAGCTCCAGCTGATGATACCCTGCATTGAGGTCCAGTTTCGAGAACCACTGTGCTCCATTCAGATCCGCTGTGATGTCATCCATCGTAGGGGTTATGTGCCTCTCTCTTTTAATGGCCTTATTGGGAAGGCGCATATCGACACAGAGACGGATAGCGCCTGGCTGCTTGGGCTTTGGTGCTATCACCAACGGCGACACCCACGGTGTAGGCCCTTCCACCTTCTCAATCACCCCTAGGTCTTCAAGGAGCTGTAGCTCCTTCTCCACAGCTGGGCGCAAATGGAACGGAACGCGTCGGTGTCGGAGGGCAACAGGCATGACGCTGTGACCTATGTGTAGGGTGACACTTTTACCTTTAAGTCTCCTCAATCCTTCAAAGAGCTTCGGAAAATCATTAACCAGGCGTTCAGCGTGGGAGTCATATACTTGTTGTGCGAAAAACACTAGTTCTAGCTCTTCCGCTGTGTGGCACCCCAAAAGAGTGCCTCAGTCTCCACTCACCATATAGAACCTTGCCTGTGCTGACACCTACCCACTGGACACTGCCACTTCCACTGTGCCTTTTAGAGGAAGCGGCTCACGGCCCCCATAGTTGTATATTTTAGTGGTAGTTGGGACAAGCGATGGCGTTGGGGTCAACTGCTTGAATAGAGTCTCATCCATCACATTCACAGACACTCCTGTATCTATGAGCACCGTCGCCGACTTGCCATTAATCTGAATGTTGCTCATCGGTGGTGGTCGCTTCTTCTGCTGTCTCCCACCAGTAAACAAGATCACAAAGATGTCTTCATCCTCATCTTCCTCAAAAACTGGAGTTCCTTGAGCCGTGGTTTCACCAGATTCATCAGTCTCTTTGGTTACGGTTCTGACCTTGGTGTCCCTTCCTTTCTGACTTCCTTGCCAGCCTCTTCCTGACCTGCACACCTTTGCAAAATGATTGTCTTTCCCACACTTATCACATGTTTTCCCTTTCGCCGGGCACGCCATCAGTGGTTTGTGTTACCCGCAGCTCCTGTAGGTACGCGTGCCCTGTCTGACAAAGTTTGTTTTTCGCCCCGGCGGTTGGCGAGTCTGGATAGCATCTATCTGCTCTTCTTTCACCTGGACTGGACGTGTGGTTGACGCAGCGGCCAGTGATTGTCCTCTTACTGCCGCCATGGCATCAGCCCGCACCACCGATAGTTCGTGTGAACGTGCCAAAACCAAAATGTCGTCGAGGGGCATGTCTTGCTGACGTAAGATGAGCTTCCTTAGTGCATTCGATCGGCACCCCTGAATAATCTGTGCTCTAATCTCCTCTTGTTGATTGAGTCCTACACACGAGCTTCCTAGCTTCCTTAGCCACGCATAGAACATGTCCATTGACTCAACATCCGTCTGCTGAGCCTGCCGGAGCTTGAAGCGTTCAAAGTCTGAGTTCAGTTGTGGGTCAAAATGCTTATTCAGGGCTTCCACTGCCGCGTTGAAATCCGACCTATCACCTGTATTTGGGAGTGCATTGAACAGTTCTTGCAGCTCATCACCCCCCATGAGCAGCATGAGAGATCTGCGCACAGCCCCATCTGTCTCTCTTGTGGCGCAGAAGTAATTTTCTAATCGAGTTAACCATAGGCGCCATCTTGGTGAAGCTGTGGCCGGGTCAATCAGTTGGCTAAATGGGGGAAGCGCGTTGACTGCGGAGTGAGCACTGGCACCTGCTTGCACCGGCAGCTGGGGGTTTTCTTGCGGTGGGGCACTCATGATATCTCACTATTTGTAAGCTCCTAGTTGTTACTTTGCAGATTCCCTTCTTATGGTGTCTCTTTTTTTTTTCCAGGCCTCGTTCACTTGTACTTAATTATTGTTCATGGGGAGAGAAGAACAACAAAAACGAAAGGAAAGAAGAAAAAAAAAATCCTCTTTCTTACTCCCCTTGTGTCTCTGTTATTTTGTGTGTATTTTATATATTATTTATTCCTCTTTTTTTCCCTCTGTCTCTCTCTCTCTGCCCCTTTTCCACGTTGCTCTTCTCTTACAGGGCTTTCTGCCCTTCCTGGTGTCTTACACGGGGCTCCTGCCCCTTTGGCTCCTGTGCTGTGTTCCCCTTCCTGTGGAGCACAGCCTGAGTGTCACGATGCACACCATGAGGCGTGCGCGTGTATTGGTGGCCGCGCACAGCCTCCTCCCGTTGCTTCCGGCCCTCCCAGCAGAGACGCTGCGCTAGGACCGGCGCCAATGGTAGGGCCGTGCCTTCTTTTCCCTTTTCGTCTCACAGGCCGCGGCAGGGATCCAGAGGGCGCCGGCCCGGCTGGGGAGCTTGATCACAGGGAAGGTGGGGCATACCTTTGTAGCAGGGCGCGGCACTCCCCGGGCAGCCGAACTCCGTCCTGAAGAGCTGTTCCTCAGTGTTTCTTCTTCCCAGTGCTAAAGACAGCTCACTTGTGACGCCGGAGGATTGGACACCCGCTCGTCGCCATTGTGGTGTAATGAGGTCACACAATGTAGAGGGGGAAAATAAAGACACGTTCACACTGGTTATGGTCTAATGGGGAACTGCGTAGGCGCAGCCGCAGCTTTATTACGTAACCTCGGTTCTGCGTTTTGTTAAGACATGCAGAACCGGGCACAACGTAAAAGGAGAGTCCGGGTGGCTCTCTACAACCAGCACATATGTTTGTGGGCCGGCACTTATTTTTCTGCATCAGGTATTACTGCGAGCAAAAGACACAAATGGGAAAGACGGACCAAAGAAAGATGGAAAAGCATCACAAAAGGAGGAAGCAGAAAGTTGCAAGATTGGTCTGAAGGGCCAGAGAGTGGCTGTAAATGGATTAAATGGGCCCAAGATGGCTTCAGAATTACGCTGCCTCAGTATTCTGTGCTCACAAATGTAGATGCTGCAGCCGCATGTTTTGCAGGAGAGCTTTGGGCACCGGCACGTTTTCATTTACAAATTAACCACTGGTAAGGACACCCAGAGGGAGGTGGGCACCACCGAAGCACATGGAGGGTATGGGGGATGATGTAACGGAGACATAATAGGGAGAGATGCCCAGAAATTGGGGCACCTAAGAGTCCAGGGGCAGAGCGGGCTGGTCAAAGCATGGCCCCATGTAATTAATAATTAACGCATTGATATAAACATCACAGTTGATTGGCAGCCTCCAGTACATTCAATGTCTGAACTGACCTGACGATGAAAGGCATACTAAACAAAATATTGCAGTGTCCAAGTCCTACATTTTAATGAACATCTTACTTATGCTGGGGTTTTTGAAAGGATGCCTTAGCTCTGAAGCTGCACTACACACGTTACATATCTGCATATAGTGACTCCGTCCTTCTAAGCACCACAAAACAGTGCAGACTGGAGGTGGAAATAAGCAGTAGAGAAGGGCTGCCAGTGGCGGCTCCTCCGTTTGGGCAGAGGAGCGTCGCCCCCCGCCAGCAGCAGAAGTT
The DNA here is from genome assembly GCF_031143425.1 of Pleurodeles waltl. Lineage (NCBI taxonomy): Eukaryota > Metazoa > Chordata > Amphibia > Caudata > Salamandridae > Pleurodeles > Pleurodeles waltl. The sequence continues at coordinate 664,545,965 of NC_090438.1, forward strand.
GCAAACATTTTCACAATGAAAGGGGAGGGGACATGGGGTGACGAGCAATGAGGGGAGTGCACTGTGCACCCCGCTCACTGCGCATGTATGTATGGCCAGCCGTCGCGGACCGGCCAAACATACATGCACAGAAGGCTATCTCCACAGGCTTCCAGCCAATCCTAACGCTGCTCTGAGCAGCGTCAGGATTGGAGCAGGGCAGGCTGGGAGCCTTTGCCAGCCTGCGGGACGGAAGAGAGGAGCTGCGTGGAGGTAAGTATATATATATATATATTTTTTAATTAACATTTCTTTACCCCCCTACCCCCTCTCCCTGCACGTGCCACTCCACCCCCTATAATCCCGGCGAGCCGTTGCTGAGTTCTGCACCTAGTTACATGTCTCAGCACCCATTGTTCACTCGCAGCCCCAGACAGTGTACCATAAGAAACTCTGTTGTGTCAGGCTGCCTTTACTGAATAACACTTGTCTCAAAATGGCATGATATTCACTAGTGTACTCACTGGTGGAGATTAGACACAGTTCACCATTAGTGATATATCTCTTTGAGCTGAAAACAGGGTGAAGTTGGAAAGGGGTATGTATATGGAGGCTATCGGTGTCCTTATTAAAGTGCATTGTGTTCTCAGCAAAAATGAAGCTTATGACAGAAACGACTTCCACAAAATTAAAAATTATTAGAGTAATTGACAACACTATGATATATGTTTTTAGAGCCAATAGAGTTATTTTTAAGCGTTGCCATCACAAGAGGAGCCACAAACACTCTAATAAAGGAGCCATAAGAAAAAAATTATACTACTTAAGGAACAAGGGGCCAGATGTAGCAAAAAAGCAATTTGCGACTTGCAAATTGTGAGTCCTTGCGACTCGCAATTTGCAAGTCGCAAATTGCTATGCAGTACGGTGTCTCAAACACCGTCTGCAACTCGCAATGGGGTCGCAATGACCCACCTCATGAATATTCATGAGGTGGGTCGCAAATTGCGGCCCCATTGCGAGTATAGGCACTCGCTAACATGGAGGCCTGCTGACGTCAGTAGGCCTCCATGTTAGCGACCTGCCTTTTCAATAAAGCATTTTTTTTTTATTTAAATGTAGCCCGTTTTCCCTAAGGGAAAACGAGCTGCATTTCAAAAAAATCCGAAACCTTTTGTTTCGTTTTTTTCAGGGCAGGGAGTGGTCCCTTGGACCACTCCCTGCCCTGAAAAAATAATTTGGGGTCCATTCACAAAGGGGAAGGGGTCCCATGGGGACCCCTTCCCGTTTGCGAGTGGGTTACCATCCACTTCAAGTGGATGGTAACTGCGACTCCATTTGCGAGCGCGTACGCGGTCGCAAATGGAGTTGCATACCACTCCGACTCGCAAATAGGAAGGGAACACCCCTTCCTATTTGCGAGTCGCAAATGCATATTGCGAGTCGGTAACGACTCGCAATATGCATTTGTGCATTGCAAACCCACGTTTGCGAGTCGCAAACGGCGAATTTCGCCGTTTGCGACTCGCAAAAGGGTTGCTACATCTGGCCCAAGGAAGACTAATGGTTAGTGGTGTATCAGTGAAGACAATGTTGCTGTTTGTCACATTAACTTCAAATGGGAGAATATAGAGAAACAACACCATGGTGATATTTGTCAGGAAGGTACCGCAACATTGACACTACTTGCAAGTAAAACTGAAAACAAAAAGATATTGTTTTTAAAATATGATGTAACAGTAGATCTCAAAGCAATCAGTCAGGCTACCATTACATTCCTCTGAGACAATAAATATTTTGGGTTTAGAATCAGACATGCAAATGAATTGACAATTCTGCATAGGAGTACGTGTAAGACTCTAGTGTTGGATGACTTGAGAACAGGAGCGGATCCTCCATAAGGGCGAAGGAACATCGCACCCCTCCCCCCACCAGCAGCAGAAGCTGCATCGCTTTCACCATGAAAGAATAATAAACTAGGTTTTTTATTCCTTTGTGGTGAAAGGGGTAGGGCATAGAGGATGACAGCCTCGGAGGAGAGTGCACAGAGCAGTCCACTCAGAGTGCATGTGTGTTTGGCCGGCTGTCTTGAGCCAGCCAAACACACATGTGCTGTAGGCTCTCTCCAGCCCGGCAACACAGTTGCCGGGCTGGAAAGAGCCTGCACAGCCTCCCAGTCTGCCTGGGAGTGCCCTGGCTGGGTGCTCCAGCCAATCCTGATGCTGCTCCGAGCAGCTTCAGGAATGGCACAGGTCAGTCTGGGAACCTGTGCCTGCAGCGCCAGCGACGAGGGACAGAGGAGCGGGGGCAACAGAGGAGGTATGTTTTTCTCTTCATTATTTTTTTAAAATTATGATCAAATGTCCCGCTCCCCCCTTCCCGCAATCCGAACCCACCCCGCCCTTTTAAATAGGAGTGAGCCGCGACTGCTTGAGAACCCAAATGTATGAAAAGTCGTCCAGGAGGCACAGAAGAAAGGGATTTCCCCCCAGCCGATGATCAATTTTTTATTAGTATCGAATCCTAGGCCCAATCACAATGATTACATGTGTGGATCAAACTGTGGGTATCTGATTTCGCTGGACAGGGACTAAGGGCGAGATGTAGCAACTTCCACATTTGCGATTCGGAAATTGCGAGTCTGTGTGACTCGCAATTTCCGAATCGCAAATGCAGATGCAGTACGTGTAAGACTCTAGTGTTGGATGACTTGAGAACAGGAGCGGATCCTCCATAAGGGTGAAGGAACATCGCACCCCTCCCCCCACCAGCAGCAGAAGCTGCATCGCTTTCACCATGAAAGAATAATAAACTAGGTTTTTTATTCCTTTGTGGTGAAAGGGGTGGGGCATAGAGGATGACAGCCTCGGAGGAGAGTGCACAGAGCAGTCCACTCAGAGTTCATGTGTGATTAGCTGGCTGTCTCGAGCCAGCCAAACACACATGTGCTGTAGGCTCTCCCCAGCCCAGCAACACAGTTGCCGGGCTGGAGGGAGCCTGCACAGGCTCCCAGTCTGCCTGGGAGTGCCCTGGCTGGGTGCTCTAGCCAATCCTGATGCTGCTCTGAGCAGCTTCACGATTGGTACAGGTCAGGCTGGGAACCTGTGCCTGCAGCGCCAGCGACGAGGGACAGAGGAGCGGCGGCAACAGAGGAGGTATGTTTTTCTCTTCATTATTTTTTTTAAAAGGAGTGAGCCGCGACTGCTTGACAACCCAAATGTATGAAAAGTCGTCCAGGAGGCACAGAAGAAAGGGATTTCCCCCCAGCCGATGATTAATGTTTTATTAGTATCGAATCCTAGGCCCAATCACAATGATTACATGTGTGGATCAAACTGTGGATATCTGATTTCGCTGGACAGGGACTAAGGGCCAGATGTAGCAACTTCCACATTTGCGACTCGCAATTTTCGAATCGCAAATGCAGATTCAGAACGGTGTCTCAGACACCGTCTGCGACTCGCTATGGGGTCGCAAAGACCCACCTCATAAATATTAATGAGGTGGGTCACATTTTGCGACCCCATAGCGAGTCCCTGCACTCACAGGGCTGGAGGCCTGCTGAAGTCAGCAGACCTCCATGTCTGTGACTGCTTTTTAAATAAAGCAGTTTTTTTTATTATTATTTTGCAGCCCGTTTTCCTTAAAGGAAAACGAGTTGCAAAATAAAAAAAATAAAAAAAAACATTTGGTTTCGTTTTTTCAGAGCAGGCAGTGGTCCATTGGACCACTGCCTGCTCTGAAAAAACCTTTTGGGCAACATTCTCAAAGGGGAAGGGGTCCCATTGGGACCCCTTCCCTTTTGCGAATGAGTTACCACCAGTGTGACACTGGTGGTAACTGTGAATTGCTGTGCGACCGCATTCGCGGTCACAAAGCAATTCCGCATTGCGATGCGAGTCGCAAATAGGAAGGGAACACCCCTTCCTATTTGAGAGTCGCATTCACAATTTGCGAGTCAGTACCGACTCGCAAATTGTGAATGTGCATCGCAGAGGGCTGTTTGCATCGCGCAAACTGCGAATTTCGCAGTTTGCACCATGCAAACAGCTTACTACATCTGGCCCAAAGTCACAAGTTCAGGTTAACCGTGATGGAGTGAGAGCCGGCAACAGGGACCCAGTTGGCCTGTTGAACAAGAGTTAGTTAAATCTTGGATGCGGAGGTCCCAAGTCAAGGATGTATCACGCAGCCAAGGTGATGCAAGGTCCAGGTCAAAAAGTCATCACACAGAGTCAGTTCTGGGGAGGTGCAAGTCTACAATGCAAGGTCCTATGCTGTCATCAAGGAGGCCGTCGAAGAGGGGTCTTTCATTCTGAAGTCCTGCATTCTGGATTCATCGCACACTGTTCGATTCCAAAGAGGCTGTGGGGCTTGCATCATCATCGAGCATGCAATTGATGAGGGGCTTGTGATGCAAAGGCCTGCATCATGGCTGCGTTGCTCAGAGGCAGTTCTGTTGAGACTGCAATGGCAATGGAATCAATCAGTCAATCAATCATAAGATTTATAAAGCGTGCTACGTACCCGTGAGGGTTTCAAGGCGCTGGGGACAAGCAGGGGGTGGAGGTGCTGTTCACTGATCGAAGAGCCAGGTTTTGAGGAGTCTTCTGAAAGCGAGGAGGTCTTGGGTCTGGCGTAGGTTGGTCGGAAGGGAGTTCCAGGTCTTGGCGGCGAGGTAGGAGAAGTATCTGCTGCCGGAGGTCTTTCGCTGGATGCGGGGGACGGCGGCCAGGGCGAGGTTTGTGGAGCGGAGCTGGTGGGTGGGGGTGTGGAAGTTGAGTCTGCTGTTAAGGTAGGCAGGTCCGGTGTTGTGGAGGGCCTTGTGTGTGCGGATGAGTAGTTTAAAAGTGATCCTCTTGTCCACAGAGAGCCAGTGGAGGTCTCTCAGATGGTGGGAGATGTGGTTGCGGCGGGGTACGTTGAGGATTAGTCGGGCAGAGGCATTTTGGATGCGCTGTATGTGTCGTAGGTGTTTGGCAGGGATGCCTGTGTAGAGTGCGTTGCCGTAGTCTAGCTTGCTGCTGACGAGGTCTTGTGTCACGGTTCTTCTTGTTTCCATTGGGATCCACTTGTAGATCCTGCGGAGCATGCGGAGGGTGTTGTAGCAGAAGGAGGAGATTGCGTTGACCTGTTTGGCCATAGAGAGGGAGGATTCGAGGATGAATCCTAGATTTCGTGCATGGTTGGTGGGAGTTGGAGGGGTTCCCAGTGTGGTCGACCACCATGAGTTGTCCAAGGCTGAGGGGGTGGTTCCAAGGATGAGGACCTCCGTCTTGTCCAAGTTCAGCTTCAGCCAGCTGTTCATCATCCATTCGGCGATGGCCTTCATGCCCTCGTGGAGGTTGGTTTTGGTGGTGTGCGGGTCTTTGGTGAGGGAGAGGATGAGCTGTGTGTCATTGGTGTAGGAGATGATGTTGAGGTCGTATTGGCGGGCTGTAAGTGTGAGCGGGGCCATGTAGATATTGAACAGAGTAGAGCTGAGGGAGGAACCTTGGGGTACGCCGCAGATGATGTTGGTGGCTGTGGATCGGAAGGGTGGGAGGTGTACACTTTGAGTTCGGCCGTGGAGGAAGGAAGCGATCCAGTCGAGGGCTTTGTCTTGTATTCCGGATTTAAAGAGGCGGGCTATCAGGGTGCGGTGGCAGACTGTGCCGAATGCGGCAGAGAGGTCCAGGAGGATGAGGGCTGATGTTTCTCCATTGTCCAGTTGGCGTCTGATGTCCTCTGTGGCGGCTAGGAGGGCGGTCTCGGTGCTGTGGTTCCGTCTGATACCTGATTGGGAGGAGTCCAGGATGTTGTTGCCTTCGAGGTGGCGAGTCAGTTGTGTGTTGGTGATTTTTTCAATGTCCTTTGCCGGGAAGGGGAGCAGGGAGATGGGGCGGAAGTTCTTGAGATCGAGGGTGTCAGCTTTGGGCTTCTTCAGGAGGGCATGTGGATTTCGGCATGCTTCCAACTTTCCGGAAAGATTGCTGTTTCAAAGGAGATATTGATGACCTTCCGTAGTTGGGGGGCGATGGTTTTGTCTGCTTTGTTGTACACGTGGTGTGGGCATGGGTCCGACGGTGATCCTGAGTGGATGGAGTTCATGACCTTGAGTGTCTCTGTGTCGTTAACGTTTGCCCAGGAGGTCAGGAGGTTGGTGTCGGTGGGGCTTGCGGCGGTGGGGTCTGGAAGTAGAAGGTGGATAGGGAGTCGCAGAGTTCTTCGGATGGTGGGATGTTGACGTTTGTGCTGGGATTGGAGAGTTCTTTCACTATGTTGAAAAGCTCTTTGCTGTCGTGTGCATTGTTATCCAGGAGGTCTTTGAAGGAGGATCTCTTGGTTGTTCTGATGAGTTGGTGGTGTCTGCGGGAGGCATCCTTGAGGGCTGAGTGGTTGTCGGGGGTGCGCTCGTGGAGCCATTTCTTTTTAAGTTTCCGGCAGTCACGTTTGGAGGCTTGGAGCTCGTCGGTGAACCAGGTGGTGTTTTTTGCGGGCTTGGTTGTTGGGTCAGTTCTTGAGGGGTGCTAGGGAGTTGGCGCAGTTGGTGATCCACTGTTTGAGGTCGAGGGCGGCGGTGTCTGGGTCTGTGGGGTCGGTGGGTGTGTTCTGGTTGAGGGTGTAGGTTAGTTGTTCTTTGGTGATTTTGCTCCAGCAGCGGCGAGGTGGTTGTTGGGGGCTGTGGTGCTTGGTTTGTTTCTTGAAGGTGAAGTGGATGCAGTGGTGGTCGGTCCAGTAGAGTTCGGTGGTGTGTTTGAAGGTGACTTGGGCGCTTGTTGTGAAGATTGGGTCGAGTTGTCGGAGTCTGAGGTTGGCGAGGTTGTCTATCAGCGTGGTGGAGTTGAGGTAGTTGTTGTTCTCTAGGTGGTAGTTGAGGTCTCTGAGGAGGATGTAGTCCGTGGAGGGGAGTGCGTGGGTGCTGGCGAGTTTGGCGATGGTGTCGTTGAATGGTGCTCATGGGCGAGGTGGTCTGTATATGAGCGTTCCTCTGAGGGTGGTGTTGGGGTCGGTGTGGACCTGGAAGTGTAGGTGCTCGGCGATCTTGAGGGTGTCTTCCGTGTAGGTGGAAACTTTGAGGGGGGATTTGTGGGTGATGGCTATTCCTCCTCCGATGCCGTTGGTGCGGTCTCTTTGGGTGATCTTGTAGCCGTCCGGGATGGCTATGATGATGTCGGGTGCCGAGGAGTCGTTCCACCAGGTTTCGGTCAGGAAGGCTATATCTGGAGCGGTGGTGTCGAGCAGATCCCAGAGTACGATGGAGTGCTTGCGCGCAGAGCGGGTGTTGAGGAGTATGCAGTGGAGGTGGTTGGTTCCAGCTCTGGGGGGTTTCGAGGTGAATTTGCAGGAGAGGCAGGAGAAGGGACAAAAGGTGTTCTTTGGGCGGATTGGAAGCAGTCCGTATTGTGGCCAGGGTTGAGGGCATTGAGGTTACTGGTCATATAGCGGTGTCTGGGGGTGCGGTGGTCTCGAGGACCGGGGGGGTGGCGTGGTCCAGGCGCGGACGGGCGCAGATGGGCTTGCCTCTGGCGCGCCTCCAGCGCGCCAGTGGCACGCCCGCTGCACGCGACCGCTATGCGGACGTGCAGCGACCGCCATTAAGAAGGGAGGGAGGAGCAGCTGGGAGGCGGGAGGAAAGTGGCAAATGGGGGCTCGAGGGGGCGGGCCGCTGGGACGCAGTGGCAGGGGAGTGGTGAGCGGCTCAGAGGGAGCCGGAGCAGGGGAGCGCACAAGGGGCAAGATACGGGCACAGAAAGAGGAGCAGAAAAACAGAGGAAAAAGGCACAATAAACAAGGGGCAAGATACAGGCGCAGAGAGAAGACCAGACACAGAGGAAAGAGGCACAATAAACAAGGGGCAAGATACGGGCACAGAGAGAGGGACAGAAAAGGAGGGAAAAATGGCACAAAAGGACAGGGGCAAAGTACGGGCAGAAACAGAGGAAAATGGCACTAAAAAGTACAAGGGGCAAAAAACAGTTGCAACGAGCGGAGCAGAACATGGGGATACGGCGCAAAACAAACAGAACACGAAAACAGAAAAATAGACAAGCAAAGTCTAGCGAAGCTTACCTGGAGCCCACTAGACACCAGGGATGAGGCGCAGGCGGGTGCTTGCGGGTGGAGGAGGGCCTCGAACACGCGAACAGCAGCGTGGGTGTAGGTCAGGGACACAGAGGCAGCAAGGTGGTGCTGCGTTCGTGGGGGAGCGAGCTCCTGGCCAAAGGTAGGTCAGAGATCGCTCACACTAGATGCGCAGCAACTGCCATTAAGAAGGGAGGAGGGAGGGAGGAGCAGCTGGGAGGCGGGAGAGAGTGGTGAATGGGGGAGCGAGGGGGGCGGGGCTGCAAGGACGCAGCAGCAGGGGAGTGGTGAGCGGCTCAGAGGGAGCCAGAGCAGGGGAGCACACAAGGGGCAAGATATGGGCACAGAGAGAGGAGCAGAGACAGAGGAAAAAGGCACAATAAACAAGGGGCAAGATACGGGCACAGAGAGAGGGACAGAAAAGGAGGGAAAAAAGGCACAAATGGTCAGGGGCAAAGTCCCCCTGGAAAGTCATTGATACAGGAAAGTCCATACAGGAGAGGCGATTTGTCAGTTCTGCACGGGTTTACGCTGCGCCGCAGAGGAGATGTGTCAGTTCTTATGGGTCCACAGATGGGCTGGCAGAGCACCTTTAGGCCCACTTCCAAAGTCCAGGTGCTAGCTACATGAGACTAGTCCTTGGAGTCACTCTGGTGGCCCTGGGTACAGGCTGCAGGTCCAGTCCTCTTTACCCTGGCAAGAGGGCAGCAGACCAGCAAAGTGGCAGTCCTTTCAGCAGCACAGTAGTCCTTCTTCCCGGCAGAGTCATCCAAAGATCCAGAAGTGTATTGAAGAGTTGGTGTCTGAGAAAGTCCAACATTTGTATCTGGTGCCTTCTTTGAAGTGGGAGAAGCGTCTAGAGGATTCACAGGTTTCCTGTCTCACCTGCCTTGGCTCCAGACTAACTACAGGGGGTATGCAGCCCTTTCTTTTAAGACAGGACACATCCTTTCAGGTGTAAGTGGGGCAGTGCCCAGCTCCGCCACCAATCCTGCCAGTGATGGCCCATCCAGAAACACCTAAGCTTTCTATTAAGTGTGGCTGTTTGAAAGGAATACACAAATAACAAATGCCAACTACAACTAGTCATGTGACCCAGAGAAAGACTGCAGGCACCAAGTGGCTTGGGAAGTAAAATGGGTATGCCCATATCTTTGACTGGGGGTGAATGTTTGCATTTCTCGCCCCAAGTGGGAAGGGTATGCCCAGATGTGGGTACTGTGCTCACTATACCACCAGATTCAAGCTAGCCTGGCTGAAAAGGGGTGATACCCGCAACCGGCCCCAGGATGCTTGTTTCTGGTCCAGGGAGGACCTGGTCTGGCAGTTCGGGTTGGACAGTTCCCATGGGGAACAGGGTCCAGACTGATTTGCATATGGCTGGGTCCAAACTGGAATGGCACGGTGAGCAAAAAAACTGATGGATTAAATGCAGATCTGTGACTGGGGGTGAATGTTTGATTTGTTCTGCATTCTGTACATCAACTGTTCTTTTTGCAGTTTCTAAAGATGGCATTTGCAAAATTGCAAATGCATGTCTGACTTTATCATAAAAGAGAATTTCTCTCTACAATTCCAAATTCACCAAACATGAAGTCCTGACCTGTTCCCATTTGTAAGTTAACCTTATTAAAGGTAATATGGTAACTTGATTGTTATCGTATGAGAGAACTTGTCACTATTAGGACATGTAAAACTTAGAAGCACATGTCCCACTTTTTGAATATTTTGCACCCTGCCCAATGGGCTATTTAAGGGTGACACGCATTTATTAAAAAGGAAGGTTTGGGCCTGGCAAAAGGTTTATTTTACAAGTCAAAATGGCATTTTAAAACTGCACAGACAGGCTGCAATGGGAGACCTAAGACAGGTTTGGAAGGCTACTTAACTGGGTCCGTGCTGCAGGCCCACTTATAGCATTCAATTTACAGGCCATTGGCTAGGGACTTATAAGTAAATTAATCAGCCAATTGGGGAGAAACCTTTATTATCATGTTTTCAGGAGTGGGCACATACACTTTAGCACAGGCTAGCAGTGGTAAAGTGCATAGAGTACTAAGGTTAACAAAACATAGTCATAGAACACATGGGGATGGCAAAACATTTGGGATAAGACCACTTTAAGGCTGATAAGTGTAACCCTGGGTCCCTATTGTTTCCACTAGGCAGCAAATGTAATTCCCCTTGTGGAGCTGGTGAAGTATGGCAACCGATCCTGGGAAAATTCTGCCAATCAGCACATGGAGAATTTTTTGTCTCCTGGGAGGCTCCAGAAATGCGAGCTGGTGAGTGAGCTTCATTTGAAGTACCCTTAGCAGAATTTCCCGTCACTAGGAGGACTTCAGGAGAGATTTTCTAATGCAGGGCTCACAGCCGTGATCGTGGTAAGAGGGATGCTTGTTGAGTGGATTCTCTACTCAAGCGGTAGCAAAACCAACTTGAATGGCCGCCTGTTCTTGCGCAGTACGTGATGCCGCTCGTGCTGATTATTCAGTGTGGAACACACTACCAGCTCTAAATCACAGCAAGAGCAGTGCAACATGTATATTTTCGTCAGTTGGCAGAACACTGTAAAATCTCACAGAGTTTTTATGTAACTTTGTGGAATTCTGTGCACTGAAATTCTGCGAGTTACGTCCACTCCTAGTTTATCCTTAAGTTCCACCATGAGACCATTCAAAGCAGGTTATGGCAATATCTTGTTTGATCCAACACCAAGGGTCAGTTGTACGACCATTTCATTTTGTGAGTCTCTAATTTTGATTCATTGCGAATCGCAATAAGATACTTGAAAAATGAAATGTACAAATGTATCTCAGACACATTTAGTGATTCCCAATGGGGTTGCAAATCACCTACCTCATTAATATTCATGAGGTAGGTCGCAATTTGCAACCCCATTGGGAAAGGCCACACTTACATGGATGTTGGCCTGCTGGGCTCAGCAGGCCACCATGTCAATGACTGCTTTTCAATAAAGCAGTTTTTTTTTTATAATGCAACCCATTTGCCTAAGAGGCAAACAGGATGCATTTTAAAAAGAGAAATGAAAAGTGTTTTTTGGTTCATGGGACCACTGCCTGCTCTGAAAAATATATTTTCACATGCATTCACAAAAGGGAGGGAGTCCCCTGGGGACCCCTCCTGTTTGCAAATAGGTGAACACTAATGTCAAATTGGCGTAAACTGTGATTGTTTTGTGACCCCATTCACAGTTATAAAACAATCATACGTACCACTGGGACTCACAATTAAGAAGATTTACCCTTGTGACGCTGCTTCCTAATTGCGAGTTGCAATCTCAATTTTGCAAGTCGGTAATTGCATACCGACTCGCAAAATAGGGATGGTACATCATACTTGGCCTTTTTGCGGTTGCAAGCAGCGATTTTTGCCCTTTGCCACCGCAAAAAGGCTCATACATCGGACCCAAGTGGCCTGCAACATGCTCTAAATATATTTAGTCAGTATTGTAAATGCAACTTTTTAAAAAACTGAAGACAGGTAAAACCAACAATATGGTGTTCAGAAGAGAAGAAATAAAGCAAAAAAGCAGAAAGTTGGACAGAACTTGCAATATTGTCATATTCAAGCGGTTTCGATGTACTGCTTTCTGGGAGTAACTTTTACCAGAAACCTGTCACCATGTTAAGTCAATTATTAAGCCTTCTATGATGGTAGAAGTGGGCCATGGGTAAAGTAGATATGAATGTGAGTGATAAATCTATTGAAGTGTTCAGAGAAACGTATGAGCTAAAAACTGTGAGCTTGTTGCTATATGGATGTGAAATATTATCACAAGTAAAATGCAATCTACAGAAACATCTGTCTGGAATCCCTGGTTGAGGTTAGCTCAAGCCATCCCGGTGCCTGCCCTGAGGTTATAACTGACTATGACTAGTGCAATGTACAAACATTGTCAATTCCTTGCCTGTGTCAGTGCAGGCAGGAAAACTGCTGTGCTATGGGGTTGGGCACCCCAGAACACAGTATGTGGGCTGGCCATAGCAGATGGGGAACCTAGGGCCATTAATAGCTCAAGGAGGGGGTCCACGCTGTCACTTCCCTGTTTTTTTATAAGTAGCGGCCCAAGAGATGGGGGTCCCAAGGGCCTTTTATAGGCTCAGGAGGGGCAGCCGTGCGGCCTCCCTTTCCTAAAAAAACACTTTGGGCTCTGCAGAATGAAGTCCAGAGGCCAAAAGTGGCCTGGGGTGGGTGGGTCACTTGTTACCCTCCCCTTAAAAATACTTTGGGCCCCGGGAAATGGAGTCTCTGGGGCTGAAAACGGCCTGGGAAGGGGTGCCACGCACCCCACTCCCCTTAAAAATACTCCAAGCTCCAGGGTATTTTGTCTCATTGTTTAAACTACCTATATCCTAATACAGCTGTATATTCATTTCTGTGTTCCTCCTCCTTTTTAGGCATTCTAGAAGTGGATAATCTCCAATTTTCAATCAACTCACCCAGAAGGTCTGGATGACTATGGGCCTGATTACAAGTACATCGGTCCATAGGACCGCAGTACCCACTGTTGCGGTTGAACCAGTGCATCCCTGGCAGTCCACCAATCAGATCATGATGCTGGTGGTATGACCACCACTACACAGCCACCACTGCCAGAATTAGTGATCCCGGTGGGTTGGTGAAAGTCGTGGTCAGTAACGGCAGTGCCCAGTTTGGCACTGCCGTGCTGATCACGCCTTTCTTATCTGTCAGTATTTTCATGGCAGATTCCCACCATGAAAAGGCTGGCGGAAAGGCAGAGTTGGGTCCATGCCATGCGTAGTGCAGGGGTCCCCGTGCAAGCACATTCGGAATGCACACTGTCTGCCATGGCAGACAGTGCACATTTCAAGTGTGCTGTGTGCAGCAGCATTGGCCTTGGCTGTCTCTGAGAGCCAAGGCTTATGCCGTGGCACTGTTTCCACCAGTCAGCCTGATGGAAACATCATGATAAAGGAGTGATGAGGCCACCGGCTTGACAGCTGCCTCCCCGCCGCCATATTGAAATTTGAGTGGTCCGACTGCCCAACTCATAATTAGACTCTATATCTTGATCTTGTATGGAATGCGTGCAGATGCATAACTTCTGCTCAGTATAGGTTATAAATGTCTTGAAGTTCCTCATGAAATCTGCACATCTTGTGAAGTAGATGAAGCAGGTCCACCTAGAATAGATACACTGGCTCAGTAAATGCCTCTTTGTGTCATGTTTTGTTTTACCCATATCACAGGACCCCTCTTATTAAATACTTGTGTTAGGGTTCTTTGGACCTATTTTAAACATTTTACGTTTTAAGATCTCATTAAGAACATAGAGAATATCAAAGTACTGCCTCCCACTGCGAGATTGAGCCCACCTAGTAGTGAGCACCTCACCAGGTGAGGACCTTATGAAGAAGCATGCCACATGATTACCATATGGTTGAGGGTTCAATAAGAACACATGTACTGTGCCCAGTGACACTAAAGAGCAGGGCATAGTGACAACTTTTTTGGGGAGACACCCTCTACTTTTGGTTTATGTGTATAACTTTGGGGAAACTGAGGGCCTTCATCACATAACTATTCAGCTCCCCTCTCACTGCTTTTGTTCTATCACTGAAAAAAACAAAGGTTACAGGGACGTTATAGTTAGGAAATAGAATTAAAAAAAACATAGAAATTCACTGAAAAAAATAAAGGTTACAGGTAGCTATAACTCACACCCTTGCCATGCACTGCCAATTACCCCATATATTATAGCACTCATGACAACTTCTATAATGTGAGTAAAAATATAAATGAAACATTAGCAGTCAAATTATTGAAGAAAAAGTCTAAGTGATAGTTATCCTAGGGTACGAGTGCTGGTGGTCCCCGGGGCTGCAGGGGGTCCAAAACTGACCTCCTTCAGTTCTTTTTCATCTTTGCTCTGGGGAGGTGGTGGTCCCTGTGGCACCGGGGGGCTTCACGCCCCCACACTCAATATTAACAAAGCCCTGGGGAGGTTGTGATCCCCGGGCTTGCGGGGGAGCCGTGCAGAATACAATATGAGCCCCAGGGAGATGGCAGTCCCCAGAGCTACGTGGGAGTTCTGTGTGACCTCCCCCCATCAAGTCAATAAAATGAAGCCTCAGGGAGGTGGTTGTCCCCAGGTCTGCATTTTGGCCCAGGTAGGTGCTACTCCGCAGGTCACAGGGCCGCAGGCCCCCCCCACTGCATAAATGAAAAAAATTGCACCCGGGAGGTAGCGGTCCCCGATGACTGTGGGGGGGAATGAGGGAGCCTCCCACGTTCAAAATTATAAATGCCTCTGTGACCTGGCCTACCCAGGGGCCTAATACAAAACAAACACAGGAGCCGGCGCTTGTTTTTAAAAAAATCTTTTATTCACAAATTCGCAAATATTGGGATTTTGCTGCAAGTTTTTTTGTTTAAACATGTTTTTTTGCTCTGGGGGAGCCAAGTCCCAAGATGGCTTCCAACACTTCCTGGTTTGAAGCGGTGGCAGCCAATCAGAGCTGTGCATTTTCCTGCACAAGCTCACATTTTTTCGTGAATACTTTGCTGCCAGAGATATACAAATTTAGATTTCCCTAAATTTCTCTAAAATGTCTGAACGGAGTTACACCAAATAAGCAAATGACCAATCTGCGTACCAAAAGCTAGCTTTCTGCCAAGTTTGGTGTAATTCCGTCCATTGGTTTGGGCTGTAGACGTGTCTAAAGGTCCTATAGGAATTAACATGGCAAACACAACTTTTTTGACCCTCCATTTTTCTCGGGCTTCACTTCACGGATCACCCCGAAACTTTCCGTGCTCAACAAGAATCACCACAACACTTTCTGGGGAAAATTTGGGAATATTTGTCAAACGGTGCCAAAGATATAGGCAAGTCAAAAGCACTTTTTCTATTATATCTATAACGACCTATTGGTGACCTTTTCATTTAAAACATAAATGATTCTGTTTGAACTACTAAAATCACTGAAAAATCACTATTTATTGTTATCTCAAGTAACTATAACTCATACACTAAAGTAGCTATAACTCGCACCTCTACTATGCACAGTGTTGTCATCAATTATGTCATTTCAGATGCTGCAGTGATGTTATTAATGGTGTCATAGAACATCTAAGTAATATTGTAATTTTGGAGGTATTAGCAGTGCGGAGAGCGAGAGTTATAGTTATATATTAGACACTTTTTGGGGGTGAAACCCAAACCTCCTTTTTAAATCCTATGAAGCTCCCTTTTTATATCCCCTTAACTCCCTTTACCTCTACCTATCCCTAAAGGCTGACAAACACTTAACCTCTTTTGCCTCTACCTATTCCTTTACTGTAAATGTGATATTTCCCCCCTCTCCATCTACCTACCTCTAAACAAACAAACCACGCTTACCCTTCTTTACCTTTACCCACCCATGAACCCTAAAATCTCCCTTACCTCTGTTAACGCGTCCCTTTATGACTAATTTACTCACTTTGGGACTCGTTTTAGGCTAATGAATCTTTTGACCCTGATTGAAGACACCTTAGGACGAGACAACTAATCAGCATGTCAATCAATATGTCAATAACGTCATCAATATTTACCACAATAAAATAATTCAAATTAGTCAAAGACATTAATAAAACTCAGAAAACCACCATGACTTTGCAGTCATGAATAACCACACCAGTTTAGTACTATTACATGAAGTTTATTCCCTATTGATTACAATTCTACTAGCAAGTTTATTAGTCTCAAAACCAAGAAACACATGAGCATAGTCACAATATGGCAACTCTGATAAGATTTCATCAAAGCAAGAATCACGAACATTAGAATATAACACGACGTCAACATAGGTTATCAAAGAATCATTATCACACTATTCAACAAAGCATGGATTCAGTCATTTGTCTATTTACATCTGTTTAGTGAACCCCTCATCTAACCTCAAATTAGCATTGGCATGTTGGGCTTCATGCAAAACAATTTAGTAACACCAATTTAGAAAACATCTAACTATGATCTCTGTCAAAAGAAGCAGTTGGTACCTAGAAAGGAAAAGCAACAGACAATTACAATTTCATTGTCATATAGTTACCCTCCATATTGGGTCAGCATTCAGGTTCAGTCTTCGTCCTCAGGACATCAGTTGATTCGTCATCAGGAATTCAGCAATCGAGTAAAAGGGGCACTTCCCTCATAAGGAGGTAAAGTGTAAACGGGCAATATAAAGCAAGAATGGTTTTAAGAACCAAACAGCAAAGTCTCTATGCAGAGTGACAAAGTGTCTGGGTCATAGCAAAACGTGACAGCATCTCCCTCTCATCTATCTCCTAGTCTCCTATTCTCCTGTTTTAATCTACTTCCTTGTGTCAAGGGTTTTTATCCCTTTTCTGTTGTACAGTCCCCTAATTCTTCATTGGTTGAGGGGTTGCACCCCACTATCCCCCTCCAATAGAGTTTCCAATTAGCTCATCAAATTTGTCACCCCATAACAGTTCTCACTTAGTTTATTGGTCCTTATGATTGACGTCTTCAGTGGGTAGAATGTCCGGTATGATTTCATACTCTCGTGGTCCTTTTGCATATTTAGTCAGTGGCTTCATTGTCTGTACCGGTTCAGGCGACCTTGTACCTGCAGGTAGTCTACACTGTTGCATTCAGCAAGAATGTTTCACTAAGCAAGTCAAATTTCATGAGAACGGATCTACTACACTTACATTCATCTTCTAGCTTTGAAAAAAAACAAGAGTTCATGTCCTTCAGCAAGTCAGCACACTGCACGTTAGAAAAACACATTTAATATGAAAACCAGGCAGCTAGGCCTCAACTAATGTTAACTAAGGCCTAATGATTTATTGGCAGAACTTTTACATATAACCTTTTATTATTAGTGCAAAATCATATTCTAACATAACATTTCAACATTATTAATCAGTTGCATTAGTCATTGTATATATTGGCGGCCACTTCCTGTGGGCACATTTCAAGCGCACGTTTAGCAAAATACATTAATGCATTTTCTATGCGGCATTATTACGCATTAGTTCATAAACATTACATGTTAATTTCTAAGTGAATAAGCTATGCTCTCTCAGTCCCTCCTCTGATGACACTTGTCATCACACAAAACCTTTCCCTTCACAACCTTTCATTTTCTTTAAATTTCACATCTCAATTTCTTCCTCCCTATGTGATCTTTCCCAAATTTCTTTGAACATTTTCTCTTTTTCTTTTTCTTCTTTTCTTTTATTACGTTTTACCAAATCTCTTTTAATTCTTTTATTAATTTTGCATGATAACCATAGTCCAAACAGACAAATCAGGACAATCAACATTCCCCCTAAATTTTTAGCAAGAACCCCATTCCAAATACTACTAAACCATTTCCCTACTTTATTAATTCCTTTCCCCACTTTTTCCCAAACTCCAGGTTCCTTCAGCTCCTTCAGATCTGCACTATCTCTTGTTAGGTTAGTAAGCATACCTCTAATATTTCTACTATTATCAGGAATGAATGCACAACAATGGCGCTCATTAAGCATTTTACAGACTCCGCCACTCTTTGCTAAAAGAATGTCTAAAGCAAGCCGGTATTGAAGAGTCATAGGCCCTCATTCTGACCTTGGCGGTCTTTTCGCAAGACCGCCGAGTTACCGCCGCGGTAAAGACCGCCGACCGCGGCGGTATGCCGCTGCGCGTATTCCGACCGCTGGGAGCGTTCCGCCGGAATACCGCCAGCAGCCACACTGGCAGTCGGCGGGAAAGTGGAGACTGGTCAACCTCCACTGCCACGCCAGCAGAACACCGCCCCCAGAATTACGACCCACATTTCTGTGTGGCGGTCTTCTGTTGGCGGTCTTCTGTTGGCGGTCACGTCCCTATGGCTCCCGTCGCCTCCCGGAGGACCAACGCACAAGGTAAGTTGATCGTCCGTGAGGGGAGGGGGTGGGGGGGTGTTGTGTGATGTGTGCGTGCATGGGGGTGTGCGTGTGAGTGTGTAGAGGGGGTGTGTGAGTGCGTGCATGCGGGCGGGGAGTGCTGCTGTGCCTATGGGCGATGTGTGTAGTTCGGCGGGTGCGCATGTCGGCATGTATGTGTGCGGGTATGTGTCCCCGTTGTGTATGTGTGTGTTGGGGGTGTGTATATGTGCATGTTGGGGGTATGTGCATGTCGGGGTGCGTGTATGTGCATGTCGGGGTGGGGTTGGGGAGGGGGTTCGTACCACCTCTGGGGGGTGGCAGGGGGGTGGAGGGGGTGGGGGGAGGACTCGGGGGGGCAGTGGGGGGTGGGGGAGACCCCTATCAGTGCCAGGGAAGGAATTCCCTGGCCCCGATAGTGCCTACCGCCATGGTTCGCATGGCGGTTCCCGAACGCCAGAAACCGCGGCGGTAAGCAGGGTCATGATACCGTTGGCGGTCTTGGGTCGACCGCCGGACCGGAGTGCGCAGACTCCAGCCCGTCGGTCATGACCGCCGTGGCTGTCGGAGTGGGGAAGTGGCGGTCGGTCGCGGCGGTGACCGCCGCGGTCAGAATGCCATTTTTAATACCGCCGGTCTGTTCGCGGTCCGACCGCCGCCTCTCCGCCGACCGCCAAGGTCAGAATGAGGGCCATAGCTCTTTCCGCAGCAAGTTCAGTATCCATAAGGAGTATAGCCCCTGTGAAGTTTGTCAGAATGTTATCCACAATATTAGACAACTTTTGAATCTTTATGGAGTTTAAGATAACCCCTACTGAAGGAATTATGGCTCCAAATATGTCACCAACGACAGCAGCCACTGTCTCTCTCTTTTGTCTAGTATGTTGTAATTCAGACATTTTAGGAATTTGCTTTAAGTCATCAATCTGGTAGATCTTTGGGAAAACTATTCCCAAATAACATGTCCCATACCATCCCTTTGGAAGACGGTAATAAGCATTGAGTCCACATATATAACAGATCCCAGGGATCGCTGGATCCTGTCCATTTAACATGAATGTCCATTTACTCTGAAACAAAAACACATGCCTGCACTCACAAATAAAGTGTCATGCTCAGATTTTGGCCTATGGCCTTCCTACGTGTAATGCATCTATAGCTAACTTTCCCTGTGTCTTTATTGCAGTGTAAGCGTAATCATTTGCAAGCATGCGTTTTTCTAATACCTTTTCTAACCTTTCCTTTAATGCTTTCCGTCTATCATCAGTTTGATCTAAGAAGCTCTTTTCTACAGGTGTTAGTAGACAGGTTAGGTTATTGCGGTGCGCATAAGCTGTCCCAAATGCCAGTGTCGGCTCACAGAAACCCCTAACTAATTTTATGCTGTGTTAGCTAATTTATTTAGAAGCTCAATCACAGGCATGAAGGAAAACACTACATCTAAGTTAGAATAGAAGTATTGAACATGTTCTTGATCATAAAATCTTGTTAACAGCAAACTACAGCTTATCCCGTATGTTAGTGGCAGACTATGATAAGTAACCCCTTCTTGTACTGATGAAGGAATCTTTGTGCACACATAGCAATTCTTCGCATCCAGTGTGTCAACATTCTCATTCAGCAAGTGATAGAAGACATTAGTAGATAGTTCCCCTTTTGAATTAGCTCCCTCATGCAAGTATTTTGCATCCTGCTCGAACTTCTCCCATGGTGTTAGTGTAGCAATCTCAGGATTTGAAGCATTGTTAGTCACTTTCTTATCCACCAATGGCATTCCCACAATCACACCAATAATTACTATTGCACACACAATACCCAGAATAGCACTCAACCAACCACACATCCTACCCTTATTACTATTATTTCTAGTGTAATTCATGATCTGTAAAGAATCAGACAGCAGAATAATACAAAGCAAACAATCAACTTGAGGACGATATAAAAGCTCTTTTTTTTTTTTTCTGTGCAAAGTCTCTCTCTCTGCGAGTATTTACAGCGTTTCACTCACTCCAGGACCCCTTTGTCAAATCAGGTTAGCAGCTTGTCATAATCGATTTTTCAGAGTCAATTCAGGTTAACAGTGTCACATCCGGTAATTTATCAGTTTCTTTTCTCAGCTTCTCAGCTTTCAATTTCAATTTCATTTTAACACAGTCTCTTTCTAAAGTTAAATTCAGGTGCCGTAGTATTGACCTGGAACCTCTCGATCAAAACAGAACACCAAGAGTTCTTGTTGCCATTCAGCTGATGTTGCATACGCCCATTCAGGACCTGCATACCTTCTGTTTGCAACTCTTTTTCTTTTCACTTTGCGGTCACCCTGTAACTCTCCTTCACTAAGATCTTCTTTCCTGGTTGTATCAACTTCTTCCTCTATTGTTTCATTAGGGATCACTTTCTCTCCTGCAGCTTGTGGCTCTGGCCAATTATCTCCTTTATGTGTTTTTTTTCTGCTTGGCCTTTCAGGACATTAAACAGCACCCTCCTCTTGTGCTATGGTGTTTTCTCTTGATGGCTCTGCAAGTGGCTCAGGAGGAGTCAGAACACCTCGACTTCCTTCTGCCTCACTCCTTTCACCTTCAGGGTCAGTTATGGGCTCAATCTCAAACCTGTATCCGTCTGCTTCTGAGAGAACCTCTCCTTGTCTCGGTTCCCCTATTGCCACAGCTGAGATAGGCTCCCTGTCACTCCTCTGGATCTCGTTTACGGTTTGATTGATTAAGCCGTCCTCAGCGGGCTCTCCTTCAGTCTCAGTTCCCCTTTGAATACTCTCCGGCCCTGAGACTTCCTTCTCTGCAGCTGTTGTTTTGGACACTTCAAGTTCCTCATTAGTCGGACACTTCACCTTCTTTGTGTGACTGGCATGTATCCAATTTGGAAGACCTGCACATTTCACAGCAGTAGTAGTTGTCAGTATCACCTGATGCGGCCCCTTCCAACGTGGCTCCAGACACGACTTCCTCACGTGTTTCTTGACAACCACCCAGTCACCGGCTTTCAGGGTGTGAACTGGATCACTTATCGGTGGCAATGTGGTAGCCTCCACCTGGTGAGAAAAAGAGCGGACCACGTCAGCCAGACCCTTGCAGTAGTCCAACACCATATCATCCGTGATATTCACAAGAGCATTTGCAGGTACTGCGGGCAATCGCATAGCTCGGCCCATGAGAATTTCATGAGGAGATAGTCCTGTTTTCTTGTCAGGTGTGTTTCTCATTGACATCAACACTAAGGGCAATGCATCTGGCCACTTCAAATTTGTAGCTGCGCACATTTTTGACATTCTTGACTTCAAGGTACCATTCATCTGCTACACTAGTCCTGATGCTTCAGGGCGATAACTACAATGCAGTTTCTGCTCAATGTTTAATGTGGCACACAAGAGCTTAATCACCTCATTTTCGAAGTGTCTGCCCCTATTTGATTCTAAAGAGATTGGAAACCCGAAACGTGGTATTAACTCCCTAAGCAGCAGTTTTGCTACTGTGAGACTGTCATTTCTACGTGTAAGCTTCAATCCAGTGGCTGAAAATGCACACAATCACCAACACGTACCTCAGACCTCCACACACAGGCATCTCAATGAAATCCATCTACATCCTGCTAAATGGACCTCCAGCTCTCCCAACGTGGCTCAAATTCACCACAGTCCCTTTTCCTGCGTTCCTCTGCTGACATATGATGCACCTCTGACAGTTAACCTCTGCAGCTTGTCTGAATTTTGGATTGAACCAATTGATTTTGAACAGCCTGATCATTGCGTCTCTCCCTATATGGGCTTGGCCATGATAGAACCTCGCTAACTGTGACAGAAGACTGTTTGGCAAAACCATTTTTCCCTCCTCTGAAACCCATAAGTCATCAGATCTCTGTACACATTGCATTCTCTGCCAGGAACATTTCCTCTCTTTGCTGGCACGTCCCTGCAAGGATTTTAGCTCATCTAATGTGTCAACCACCCTTAATGCAAAGTTTAAGCATGTTTCATTTTCAGTTTCAGGTAACAATTCCCACTGATCCCGAAACGATGTACAGTTCAATGCACAAAACCTTGCGACTTGATCTGCATAGCCGTTTCCCATTGCCACAAAATCTTGTGACTTCACATGAGCATTGCATTTCACCACGGCAATTTCAAGAGGTAACTGAATCACGTGCAACAAATCCTTAATCTTTTCACCTTTTTCACTGGAGAACAAGAAGAGGTTATGAAACCCCTCTGTGACCATAACTGGCCAAAATCATGTACAATTCCAAATTCGTATCTGCTGGCAGTATAGATAGTTACTTTCAGGTTTTCAGATGCGTGGCATGTCCTAATAAGAGCAATTAATTCAACCACTTGAGCAGAGTACACTCTTTCGAGCTGGGAAGCTTCTAAGATGCCAGTGATTTTACACACGGCATGTCCAGCTCTCAGTACTCCTACTGCGTCTCTCAAGCATGAACCATCAACAAAAATGATGTAATCATTTTCTTCCAATTGGGTATCTTTAATGTCAGGCCTTGGTTTGGTGCACAGATCTATTACCTCAAGACATCATGTTCTACCTCGTCGGCATCATCAATGTCTGCATTTTCAATGGGAAGTAAAGTTGCCGGGTTCAATACAGTACATCTCTCAAGGGATACATTTGGTGACCCCAGTATTATTGTCTCATATTTAGTAAGGCGTGCATTCGTCATATGCTGCGTTTTGGTTCGGGTTAACAAGATTTCAACTGAATGGGGGACCATTACTGTGAAAGGATGTCCTATCACTATTCCTTCACACTGGGTGAGGCTTTGACCAACTTCTGCAACTGCACGCAAACAACCCGGTAAGGCTGCTGCGACTGGGTCCAAACTAGCTGAAAAATATGCTACTGGGCGGTTTGCACCTCCATGGACCTGTGTTAGGACAGACAAAGAACAAGCATCACGTTCATGACAAAACAGTACAAAAGGCTTTGTGTAATCAGGCATACCTAAAGCTGGTGCCCTGTATATATTTTCCCTCAGTTCCATGAATGCCTTCATCTCTTTTTCGGACATGGTTATAGCACCCGGGCCATCCTGAACTTCTTTGACAGTCAGTCTTATCAAAGGTTTAGAGATAATCGAGAAGTTGGGAATCCACTGACGACAGTAGCCCACCATTCCCAGAAACATTCTAACGTCTCTTTTTGTTGTCGGGGGATTCATCTGCAGTATGGCTGTCACCCTTTCCTTGGATATTTTTCTCAACCCTTTCTCAATCAGGTGACATAAGTATTTCACCTCTTTCTGACAGTATTGCATCTTCTTTGGGGACACTTTATGTCCACTCTTTCCCAAATGGTTCAGTAAGGCAATTGTGTCAGACCTGCAGTCATCTTTTGTTCTGGACGCAATCAACAAATCATCAATGCATTGCACTAATGTCGAACTGAAAGGCAGTTCTAATGACTCCAAGTCCTTCTTCAGTATCTGATTGAAGATGGAAGGTGACTCAGAAACACCCTTGAGGCATTCTGCACCAACTGTAGACCTTATCCAGGAATTTGAAACTGAAGTGAAATTGGCTATCCTCATGAAGAGGCACCAAAAAGAATGCTTGAGACAGGTCCACAACTGTGAACCACTCTGCATCACACGGAACCTGAAACATGATCACAACTGGGTTTGGCACTATGGGGCAACACTTTACCACAATCTCATTTATTTTCCTCAGGTCTTGAACAATTCGATCTTTCCCAGAAGGCTTTTTCAGACCCATTATTGGTGAATTACACGGGCTACTCAGCACTTCTTTCAGAACCCCTTGCTTCACGAAGTCCGCAATTATCTCTGCTACTTGAATGAGGACATCTTGTGCCATGTGGTATTGCGGTACCTGGGGAAACACTGCATTTGGCTTTATTTCTACTTTAACGGTTCTACTCCTTTTATTAGTCCCACTTCCTTTCCTGTCAGGTCCCACACTTTCTCTGTCACTGTTCCCTGCAACTCAGGTGGCAAGTCAGTCACTGTAAGCATTGGGAATAGGGTTATCAAAGGGTATTCCTCATTTGCGGTCTCCGTCTCTAACTCTGGAAACTGACCATCGCCCCCTTCATCATCACTGTTTGTCAGCACCTCAATCCCTTCATTGGAACAGTTAATCGAACACCTTGTTTTGCACAGTAAGTCGCTTCCCAGTAAGGATACGGGACTCGAGTCACAGACTACAAATTTGTGTAATCCCTGGAAGTTACCGATCTCAACTTGGACTGGATCTGTAATTGGATTTGCCAGGAACTGATTTGTCACTCCTACCACCCTAATGGTACATCAGAACCTCTGCACTTCTAACTGTAGAGCGTGTAGCTCCTGTATCAACTAGGAATGAAACCTTGTGACCCATTACCTTCCCCTCTACATAGGGTCCCCTCTGGTCTGCTTCTAGGGAAGCTGCAAGCCTGCACCCCTCACTGTCTGAACAATCATCCGACCATTAATCGTTTATTCCATCCTCACCACGCAATGGGAACTGTTGTACTGTGTTATTTTGACTCATTGTTTGACCTGTGACCTGTTGAGGAAGCATCACCTGTTGCTGTCCCATTGAAGCTAATGGTATCTGCATTTGCTGTCTAGGTACCATGGGAATCTGCTGTTGTGCCTGCTGCATTTGTGCTGGTTGAACACGTGGCATTTGCATCTGCTGCTCAGGTTGGAGACCCTGCATCTGCACCATGTTATTCTGGAAGTTCTGATTTTGACCCCTCATTTTTGGGCCCCTCACATTTTGAAATGTAACGACATCATTGCTTTGTTGAACAACTCCATCATGCACCACCATTGGGCATTCCCGATTCCAATGCCCCACGCCCCCGCACGCGTGACATGGTGACACCTTTTTCATCCCCTGCACATCATTTTGAACCACAACGGTATTCAAGTCTGGATCACGGTTCACAAAGCCTCCTCGTCCTCGGCCTCTCGGTTGTGCCTGAAATATTCCATTCCCCTGCGGTTGCTGCTGTATCACCTGTTGTATTCCATTTCCCTGCATCCCTGCTTGCGCTGCCTTAATCTGCATCACCATCACCTTCTCTTTCAACTTTCTCTGCTTCAACTCAATCTTGTCACTACAGTATTTCGCATAATGCAACACCTCATCAATCGGCTTTGCTTGCCAACAGATCAAATGATTTTCAATCATCTGACTTATTTCTGGTTTCAGCCCTTCAACAAACCTGAACACAAGATGATTCATGTCTTTTGACTCAATGACCTCAGTGCCACTGTAATGTTTGAACGCTTTCAACAATCTCTCATAGTAAGCATGAATCGACTCTTTGGCCTCCTGTGATGTTCGATCAATTTTCTGCCAATCAGTCACTTTCGGCGACACTTTCTGCTTCAAAAACTCAATCACTTTATGATAATACCTCATCACTTCTGCGGATGGTGCTCCAGTAACCTTAACCCTTGCCGGCTCCTCTGTCGGCCAATCTACGCCCCTCTTGCACTCAAGCCATAAGTCAGGTGAAACTATAATCTCAAACAGTGTATTCAAGTCCTCCCAGAGACATTTCGCAAGCTTCACAAACCTGTCCGTCTGCTGGGACCAGTCTATCGGCTTCTCCCTCAATCTGCGATAATCATTTGTGAATGACAGAATGTCACCTCTAGACCACGGTACATGGACTGGAACCCCTCCGGCTGTTTCTCTCATGGGTAACATTTTTATTGTCCCCGTGTCCGGTGCGGCTTTAGCCTGCTTTGGTTCCGGACCATCACCTTTCTCTTTATCTCTCTTCTTTGCCCATCTGCCTTCCCATTTCTCTAAGTCTCCCCAAATTTGAGCACTCTGCAGTATTTCTTTGCAGTGAGCCTTCACTCCGGTTGACCTCGTGTGCTCAAAATCTTTAGGCTCGAAGTCTAATCTGTAGCTTCTTTTCAAATGTTTAGTACTCTCAATGTCAATGTTGTATTTATCCACCAGGTTTGCCAACCTCTGATGCACTTTGATCACTTCTCTAGTTATTTTGGGGCACAGATACCTCAATTCTGCTTCCGTGTATGACTCTAGTCTGTTCACCCCCATTGTTCCCTCCACTAGTTCCATGGCTTCTACACCCAGTCTCACAAAATTCAGGTATTCTTCCCTTTCTGACCACTCTGTGGTCACTGCAGTAGTCTGCGGAGTGTTGAGTTTGTCTAACCACTCGTTCAATTGTTGCGCTGCTAAGCCTTGCAACAAAATGTTTCCAGACTGCACCATTGGTGTCTGTGTCGTATTTGTACTCATTATCTGTGGGGTTAGTGTTCCCAACCCTGCTTGCCTCATTGTCTCAAAAGGAACCCCAATTGGACTAAAGTCTAACAAGGATCTAGACCTTTCGACTGTCTGTTCTCCCTGCAAGTATCCTGTGGACCCTCCTCTTATTGCCTCTTCGGTCATTACTCGCTGATCACATACAACATGCTTACCCTGGGCATACAGCGGTACTGGTGGACCAACGGTAATTGGCAATGATATGGCAGCTGGTGTCTGACCTGGTCCCAAACTCTGTGGAGCATTAACTCCCATAGCTTGATTCATCATAGGTGCTGTAGCTACTGAATGCGGTCTTGCAACTGAAGTGTAACTCGGAACCAGCTGTTGCTGCGGCTGGGGCAGCAATTGCAGAGTTGGTTCAATCTGCACTAACTTTGATCTTGTGTATACTGGATCAGGTGGCACCATCAGACTCGTAGTTGTTTCCAATACCGGAACATCAGGATAAATCCTTTGAACCTGCGGTGGCTGCAACTGTATCTGCGTGTCTGGCGCAGTGGGTACACTGACACCATTCTGTATCAAAACTGTATCACTTGTCTGCACTGTACTTGTAATGCCCTTATTTTGTGCCGGGTCTTCAGAACCCACACTAGTGCTCTGTATGTTATCGTTTATGGCATATGGTGGCAGGCGATCATGTAACAACTGATTTAGAAACTCTTCATCGTCTGAATCATCTGCATCTGCCCAAGATCTCTGAGTCTCCTTTGGCTTACTAGAGCCCCTATCTGTCTCTTCTTCTTGTGTTATGGCCGGAAACATTTTAAGTCTGTCAACTATTCCTCTTCTCCACATCCTGCTCTCGTTATCCCATCTAGCCTCGTCTAAAGCCTTTTCTGCTTTTTTCATTCTCCTTTCAAATTTTTGCTGTCTCTGTTGTTTGGCCATCAAATCCCAGATTGCCAATGCCTCATACTGAGCTGGTCTCGGAGGTGGTTTTGTACACTTAACATCATTTGCAAATTTTCCAAAATTCTTACATTAAACGTCCCGTATTCTGGAAACTCTAAACATCCCTCCTTCTCTGTCAATTTGCACCATTGCTTTATCCAAAGACATGGTGCGACTCCCTTCTCCTCCATTACAATATAAGCTGGAGTACCCTCAGGCGGTGTAGGCTCCCCCACATTTGCTGTAATATATACATCTCCCCTCAAAGCACTCTTTAGAGCCTTGAAAAACTTCATTTTTGTGCAAATCCTAGTCTTGACTTGTCAATGGTTTATTCTAGTGTACTTTAGAACTTGCCAAATCTCCATTGAAGGTTTCACTCACACAACTTGACTCAAACCCGACTTGTCAACCACGCCCGATTGACCTATTAAACCACACAAATTACAACATAAACCCAAGTGTCTCCTACACTTGTCAATATACTCCGGAGTCTTAGACCACGACGGGTCCATACATCAACAACAACAACGTGGATAATTTTTGAGCACCAAGCGCCACACTCACATGAAGTTCGCCGTCTTCCCTACTCTCATACTGCTGAGTACACCCACTCCTACTAAGACAACATTACCTGACCTAAATCCACACAAACTTCACAAAACACCTGCAATATGCATAAGCTGAGCAAGCACAAATTCTACACCACACATGCTAGAACACCGAGAACATACCCAACTCACTTAGGCGAGCTCCGAGATTTCGTGAAAGTCATAGGGAATTTAGAAACGCATCATACCTCCAATTTGCATCATCTCGAAAAATGCTTTTAAAGAATGGTCCCTCGTGCTAGGGCCCCAAAGGGCCTAAACCGTCGCTCTGCTACCAGAACTGTTAACGTGTCCCTTTATGACTAATTTACTCACTTTGGGACTCGTTTTAGGCTAGTGAATCTTTTGACCCTGATTGAGGACACCTTAGGACGAGATAACTAATCAGCATGTCAATCAATATGTCAATAACAAAATCAATATTTACCACAATAAAACAATTCAAATTAGTCAAAGACATTAATAAAACTCAAAAAACCACCATGACCTTGCAGTCATGAATAACCACACCATTTTAGTATTATTATATGAAGTTTATTCCCTATTGATTACAATTCTACTAGCAAGTTTATTAGTCTCAAAAACAAGAAACACATGAGCATAGTCACAATATGGCAACTTTGATAAGATTTCATCAAAGCAAGAATCACAAACATTAGAATATAACACGACGTCAACATAAGTTATCAAAAAATCATTATCACACTATTCAACAAAGCATAGATTCAGTCATTTGTCTATTTGCGTCTGTTTAGTGAACCCCTCATCTAACCTCGAATTATCGGTCAAAGACCGCCAGGGTCAGAATGACCCCCAAAGTGTCTAGGTCACAGCAAAAACGCGACAGCATCTCCCTCTCATCTATCTCCTAGTCTCCTATTCTCCTGTTCTAATCTACTTCCTTGTGTCAAGGGTTTTTATCCCTTTTCTGTTGTACAATCCCCTAATTCTTCATTGGTTGAGGGGTTGCACCCCACTATCTCCCTCCAATAGAGTTTCCAATTAGCTCATCAAATTTGTCACCCCATAACAGTTCTCACGTAGTTTATTGGTCCTTATGATTGACGTCTTCAGTGGGTAGAATGTCCGGTATGATTTCATACTCTTGTGGTCCTCTTTGCATCTTTAGACAGTGGCTCCATTGTCTGTACTGGTTCAGGCGACTTTGCACCTGCAAGTAGTCTACACTGTTGCATTCAGCAAGAATGTTTCACTAAGCAAGTCGAATTTCATGAGAACGGATCTACTACAGTTACATTCATCTTCTAGCTTTGGAAAAAAAACAAGTTCGTGTCCTTCAGCAAGTCAGCACACTGCATGTTAGAAAAACACATTTAATAGGAAAACCAGGCAGCTAGGCCTGGACTCATGCTAACTAAGGCCTAATGATTTATTAGCAGAACTTTTTCATATAACCTTTTATTATTAGTGCAAACCCATATTCTAACATAATATTTCAACATTATTAATCAGTTTCATTAGTCATTGTATATATTGTCGGCCACTCCCCGTGGGCACATTTCAAGCGCACGTTAAGCAAAATACATTAATACATTTTCTATGCAGCATTATTACGCATTAGTTCATAAACATTACATGTTAATTTCTAAGTGAATAAGCTACGCTCTCTCACCTCCATTTACCTTTACCTTCTCTTTATCCCTAAAAAGCCCTCTTCCTACACTAAAAACTCTAAAATCATCCATTACCTTTCTTTTCCTCTACCCACCCTTCAATCCTAATATCACCCCTTCCCCATTTATGACCTCTTGACCTTAAATTCAACCATAACCCTTTTTTAATTCTACCCCTAAAACCACTCTTAGATCTCTTTACCACTACCCGTCTCTTAACCCTAAAATATCTCCTCCTGCCTTTATTACTAAAGAACGATTTACTCTAAATCCACCCATAACTCCTTTACCTCTGCCCACCTTTAAATCCTAGAATAACTCACAACCCTAATTGACCCTAAACCCCCCCTTTACCTGTACCCTCACTTTTACTTGCAGATCAAAGTACTGTGCAGTAAAGGGTGCATTTAAAAGGTAAAAACCAATAGGAAATTACTTACTTGTGCACTACTACCTTTATTGTAAAGACTGTGAGGTAAATGTCATGTAAAGTGCAGTCTGCGGAGTGAAGGTTACATGCCCTCTGGGATGTTCCTCCTGCCACTAAAATAGTGCACCGATAGCTACCAGAAGATACAAGGTGTAAAGCTATAAAAAAAAAAGAAAATGTGTATAGGGATAGCACTACTGCTTTGTGTAGACCTGCTTAGTATAGGTTCTAGATCATTAATTACTTTAAGAATATGCTGTTTTGGTAAATCTGTACCCATTATGAACATCCTTATATGTTTAAAGAAGAGTGGCCAGGGCACACCAATAGCATGAATCCTGATCCTGATAATGTTCAAGAATAAATAGAAAGTTCGTTCTTGGAAATGATGTGTAGATATTTATTATAAGTGCAGGCAGAAAGTAGAAATCTCAATCAAAAGACTGCGTTGTACACAATGACCAAGTATCCAGAGCAGCCAGATGGTGATAAATGGTCAGAGTTACAATAGGATGTTCGAATGTAACAATAAGTCCATACAGCAAAACAGCCAACACGTGTTTCGTCTTCAAGACTTTGTCAAGGCTTCAGATGTATATAAAACATTATATGTAAACACGAAAGGTACATAGATCAAGCTGCTGGTAGTCATGAGTCCTCAAGTATTTGTGGAGCGAATAAACCTGTGCCGTGCGCGTCCGGGTTTTGGCAGTTATAATAAATATCTACACATCATCTTCCAAGAACGAACTTTCTATTTATTCTTGAACATTATCAGGATCAGGATTCATGCTATTGGTGTGCCCTGGCCACTCTTCTTTCAATATTTAGGCAACCACCCACTCTTCAGTGTGTGGTCCTCCGACACCTGTGGTGGCAGGTGTTAGGGCTAGCCTGGCACCCAACACCATATTGTTTAAATTTTTTGACTTCGCTCGGATTTCACTATTGACATACGCTTTGCAGATGTGCAAGCACTCTCTGGCATCCGCCACCTTCTTCGCCTGACTTATCCTTATATGTTTGTTCAGTAGAGTCACCCTCTGTCTGAAAATTAGTTTTCCCGTCCTCTTCCTCTTGAGTTTCAGGAATCTGTATCCTCCTCACTACATTATACAGTGCAATACATTTTGGGCCCCGTTTTATGCGTTGTTGCCCTTGTTACCAACTGCTTCCTCTTGATGGTGTTGTGCACATACAAAATGCTGTGTTTTAACACATTTATTTGTGCATGCTTTGTATATGGAAATAGTGATTCTCTATTTAGTTACCAGATTTCAGTGGCGATTCAGAATTCAATGTATAAAAATAATGAATCACTAAATATGTGTTGTGATGTGCCCATTTAAAAAACAGACCATTAACAATTCTTTGTATAACAAAAAAACCTATTTAGTGGTTACGAACCAGTTTTTAACTGGCTAGCAACTCACCATTTGTTCATACATTAGGCCCAAAATGCTTCCAGGCCCTTGTGGGCAGTAACTAAGCAAATATGTATATCTTATTAAAATCAATTTAGTTAAAACATGCTAAGAATTTGGTCTGCAATCCAGTTTTGCACTTCAATTAAAAATGTGTACTACCCGTGTTTGGATCAACACTCATTTTATTTAAATGGCCTGGTCAATTGGGGGTCTGAACCACATAAACATATTGTAATCCCTTTTGTCATAGTTGTGCTTATAGTTTCTGGATTTTGGGGATTGACTACATACAGTCTCAGAGTTGTTACACGTGGAGACAAATTTGTAGCTGCTGTAATGGAACACACTACAGCCAACCTCACAACAGCTGCCACTTTTGCAGTTAGGCGGACTACCACCACAAATTCACTGTTCTGCAGTCATATTTGTGGGTCTTGCATAAACACAATTCTTGTTCCTGCTACAGATTCTGGCTCCCACTCATTTTGTTTCTCCATAATGTCATAAGTATCTGTGTTATCCTCTTTCTTCTCTCACTCCCAGAGCTTATTTTTATCTTTTTCATCATCAACAGTGTTTGAATTCTCATATGAGATAGACGTCACTGCTCAAGGCCTGCTTATTTGTTTTAAATATGTTAGTTAATGAAAAAACAGAAGGCTTATGTTTACAAGGGAGCCTCAGTTTTTCTAAGTGGAATTGAATACAAGTAATGTCTAGCATGTGTTCTTCTAGGTAAATGTGAAGAGAAGTTAGGTTAAGCAGAGTTATCAGTACAGCCAAGTGTTTCGTTAGAGACTAAGGTCCTCATTAAGAGGCGGGGGGTCATGAGACCGCCAGCCTCGCCGTTGCGGTTCTTCTGCTGCAGGGCCAGCAGTAAGGACCGCCACATTAAGAGGTGTGGGGCTTGGCAGACGCCAAGCATCCACAACCAAACCTGGCCTGCAGTGAGCACCTCTAACCCAGCGGCAGGCCTCAGCTGGATTACAAGGCTGCAAACTGCCACGAAAACCCTGGTGATCACACTCCAGGCAACAGGAATCTTCCTTCCTGTTGCTGGCATACACATGCACACTTCCCCACACATGCACACATTCCCCCCCACCCATCCAAGCACTCACAAATACCCACCCCACCCCTTCACGCACATATACATTCACATACACACCCATTCGGCATACGCATACATGCACTCTGACACCCCCACTCACTCACATTCATCCACAAGGACACACCCACTCACTCACATTCATCAACATAAACACTCCCATACAAGCACACATACACGCACACACACATTCACACTTGCATACATGTACGCATTCACCACCCCCTCTGCAGACATGCACACACATACCCACATGCACAGGACCCCCTGAAACCCATTTCCGGATGCCCACTTACCTCCTTCGTCGAGGAGGACGTCTGGGAGGGGATGGGTCCTGGCTGTCTTGCATCACCAGCACCACCACACCAGCAGGACTCCGCCAAGCCGCAATACGGCTTGGAATAGGGCGGGCGAAGTCCTGCTGCCATGGCGGTGCTGGAGATGCACCCGCCTCTGCACCGACTTTTAACTACAAAAATGGCAGACGGCTGCCAGCACTCGTAGTATGGCAGTCTGCAGACAGCCAGAACTGGCGGTCTAGTGGCGGGTTTGGCTTTGGCAGTCAGGCAAATTGACTGCCAAAGTCAAAATGAGGGTGGAAGGGCCTGATATCGACCTCGGCGGCGAGGATTACTCCGTCCCCAAAAGTGACGATATCCCATTCGCCGTTTTACAAGTTCTGTAGGATATAATGGCACTTGTAATACAGCAAGCGGGGTATCTGTCACGTTTGGGATGGAGTAATCACCTCCGCCAAGGCAGTAATGAGGCCCTATATTTCTTGAACTCGGATGGTAGGGATTTGCTTCCAGGATTATGCTTAAATTGTGTGACTCTGGAATCATCCTCAGAAGGTTGCTATAGGCACTGTCAGAAATCGTATTTATAGTGAATTGCAAGAAACTTTTGCAATTGTCCTTTCTCCAAATGCTGCAGTAATTGTCGATCAATATGGCATTTCAAAGACAACGGTTTAGATAAAATAATTCTTAAAATAACACACTACTAATAAAAGTTTCAAACATGGCTTGCTTCATTGTCAAAAAAAAAAAAAACAATGGCTGATAGGGGCATACTGAGAGCCCCTCTTTGTATATTATATGTTGTATGATGTGCTGGCATGAGATTTAGCAGATAACTATTTGCACCAACACCTGAATAGGATCTCACCTGCATGGTGATCTGCAGAATTTGGCTTCACAGAATTTCATGCATGTGCTAACATAAGTGAAGAGATTCACCCTTTTAATTGAAATGTTAACTATTTATTTATTTATTTCCTCATTTTATAATGCACCTGGACCTCATCGTCACCAGGGCACTTTGCATTTAAACAAAATGAGAATATGAAACAGGGTTATTTCAAGATGAGGGTGAGGGATAAAAGGAGTTGTTAATAGCATGTCGTTCTCAGTGAAAACAAAGAAACAATATACTGACCTGCGGTCATTGGGATTTAGTGAAGACATAAAGAGAACACTCGTTATTTTGGGAAGTTAGAAAGTAGTGAGGTCATATATTGGTCAGAAAGGACAGAAGTGAGACACATTCATAAATAATAATAATACAACATGCAAACCAGGGCAAAAAATGTTGAACGTGAGGCTATCTTAATTTTGCACGTGGACTCGATAAAGGAAGTTGGTATAATTGTTACCTGAACAGGTGGGGGTTCATCTGCTTCTGAAAGCTGGTGAGGTGAGAGATTTTAGGCTCGGGCCAGAGATTTTCAGCCTTAGGAGGCTGCGCCTAAGAAGCACTGTTCTTGTGCTGTTGTGGTTCTGACTTTGGGAGGGGTGTGGTGATAACTTTTAAGAACCCCTTAAATCCCCAGGCATGAGCACGAGATCCTCAAAATAGAGAGGGGGGGTCATGGATGGCTTTGAGAAAGGGGCAGCAGTTATTGAATTTGTTTACACCAGTAATGTGTAGCCAATGAAGATAGCAGGGTATGGGGTAATGTGGTCACATTTCCATAAAGAGGGAACTGGCCCAGTGGCTTAGTGTAGTACTGCTTTAAGTGGGGCTAATGAAGCTTGATGGATTTTTGCCAGCAATGGATTTCCAAAATTGAGGTTCAAAGTGACAAGAGTGGACAGCTGCTTTGCGATGATCTAGGAGGGATCAGGTAGTGTTCTTTCTGGTTTTGCAAAGGAAATTTGCAGATTTCCCTATCTTGTTGAAATGGGGAACAAGTGTGAGTGCCAAGTCATGAGCGAAAGCAAGGGATTTTGTTGAGGACTTTGAGGTGGGTAAAAGTCCTTACAACTTCAAAAAGATCAAGAAAATCGGATCAAATCTGCTTTTGGTTGAGTGGAGGAGAACTTCAGTTATTTGTGGTTGGGAAGGAGTAAGGTCTATTGCATCTATCTTTGCACTTGAGACAGGCAGTTTCTTAGAATGGTAATGTCATACATATCTGAGGTTTTAAATATAATTCATATCAAATCCGATAGTTGCTATGGGGTCGCAAAGACCCACCTCATTAATATTAATGAGGTGGGTCCCATTTTGCGACCCCATAGCGACTATGGGCACTCGCAAACATGGAGGCCTGCTGTAGTCAGCAGACCTCCATGTTCGTAACTGCTTTTAAATAAAGCAGTTTTTTTTTTTTAAGTGTAGCCCGTTTTCCTTAAAGGAAAACGAGCTGCACTTAAAAAAAAAAACGAAACCTTTAGTTTCGGTATTTTTTCAGGGCAGGTAGTGGTCCCCTGGACCACTACCTGCCCTGAAAAAATAATTTGTGGTCCATTCACAAAGGGGAAGGGGTCCCATGGGGACCCCTTCCAATTTGCGAGTGGGTTACCATCCACTTCAAGTGGATGGTAACTGCGACACCATTTGCGACCGCATATGCGGTCGCAAATGGTATTGCATACCACTGCGAATCGCAAATAGGAAGGGAACACCCCTTCCTATTTGCGATTCGGAAATGCATTTTGCGAGTCGGTCCCGACTCGCAATATGCATTTCTGCATAGGAAACTGCGATTTACGACTCGCAAACGGCATTTTTTGCCGTTTGCGAGTCGCAAATCGTTTCCTACATCTGGCCCCTAGTTCTTTGTCATAAGCCCATTTGATGTTCAAGTACCAGTCTGCCAATAGTATCAAAAGATGCTGAGAAGTCTAATAGTACAATGAAGCAAGAGTTACCATTGTCAAGGATTGGTCAAAGACATGCTGATGACTCATAGATTGTGAAACTTTAAAATAAATAATTAGTTGTGTAAAGTGTGCATGGTTTGTACTCAAGACCTAAATTCTGTTCTATTTATTTGCCCCAGTTTGGCAAATGAAAGGAACAGATTTTCAAGTCTTTTATTTAACTAGGCACGTGAATACAATATCTTATGCTCTATGTTTTCATGCACACTACAGTAAGGCAATATTTAGTAAAGGTGTTTTTACTTTTTTGAACTATTTTTCCATTTTTTATTTTCAAAATGTACATTTTTGCTGTGTTTAAATGTATAGTCATCTGTGGAACCTATAATTAGAAAAATAAAATAAAGAAATGCATGTCACTATTTGTGACAGCAGTAGTGACTGCTTTTTGTGCCAGTATACCCTCTCCGTCCTCTCCAAGACCTCTTTCCCCTCCTTCTGCTGTTTCTGCTCTGGTGATAGTGGCACTGCCAATACAGGGCCTAGCTTGCAAGCGTGCACCTCTCATCCATATTAATTGTCCGAATACAGTTGTGGGTAGGCCACGTTGATATAATGATTAAAGTGCAAAGAATGAAGTGCAAATGACGTTGATGCTGGTACCAGCAGGCCATAGACAAACAAAGCATAGTATGAATCATGTGAATTAGTCGAATCACCCATGAACAAGCTAATGCACTTTATTATGTCTGTTTTAGGAACTGGTAGTGCAGGTTTTTGTGCTAATACAGAATAGATGACAAAGGCATTACTGGTAGGGTTGCTGGCACTGTTATATGCTACACTATGTATTGTGGAGGTTGTAGTGGCGCTGCTCATATCAGTGTGACTGATGATTCTACCAGCTGGGATATTAGCAGCGCTACTGCAGTACTGCTGCCATCTTTGGCAATAGGTCACATATATATATATACATACATACATACATACATATACACAGATAGATAGATAGATAGATAGATAGATAGATAGATAGATAGATAGATAGATAGATAGATAGATAGATAGATAGATAGATAGATAGATAGATAGATAGATTTATTTATTTTCTACAGCGCAAACCTAGCAAAAAGTCGGCAGAGTGCTGTACATGGTCAAAGGCAAGCTTAGAGCCAGTAATAGGACAGGAAGCTGAATTGTTGATCGTTAATCCGTGTGATGTAGTGTTCTTTTAATAGGTGAGTCTTCAACTCTTTCTTAAATTGGAGCAGCGTTGGGGGTGATCCTGAATCCTGAGGGATACAGGTATGTTATTTCAGAACCTGAGTATGTACTTGAAAAAAGGGCTGTTGTTTATTTCACTTCCGAGTCTGCAGCCTGATGGTGTTCTGGCTGTGAGTTGCCCAGAACCACCGGAGATGGTCATCTTGTCTGCTTAATAAGCACGGGCATATCCAAAGAATGTTGAAGTATTAAATGTTCTTTTATGGTTAATCTTTTCTGTCTCCTTTTTGACACACTACTGCTTGTTGTGCATTATTATATGTGTTCCCACTTGTCAATAATCCAAAGATCAGCACAATAATCTAACTATTAAGTGATTATCAAGAGGTTATAATACACACAACTAAATGCTCACAATCAAAATCCTACTCTACAATACCAGTGTCAGAAAACCTGCACCAAACATGCTGGGGCTAACTTTTTGCTTGAGTGTGAGGCAGTGTGCTCCCTTTTTTCTTTTTGTCCAATGACTGCTCCCTTGAGCTAACGAACTGACGAGCTCTGGAGAGGCACCTGTGCGCCAGCGAGTGGTACATAAACCTGAGAAGACTTTTGGCGGCATTTCAAGCAACCCCACAGACTTGGCTGCTCTCTGCTGATGACGGGCTAAACCTAGAAACACGTGTCCAGAGATACACAGCACTTGCTGCACCTACTTAGGTGAAAGACTTTTGATTACTTTTTCAGCACAAAACGAAGTGACTGCATTTACCATGATGCATTGGGGCTAACTTTTTGCTTGAGTGTGAGGCAGTGTGCTCCCTTTATTCTTTTTGTCCAATGACTGCTCCCTTGAGCTAACGAGCTGACGAGCTCTGGAGAGGCACCTGTGCGCCAGCGAGTGGTACATAAACCTGAGAAGACTTTTGGCGGCATTTCAAGCAACCCCACAGACTTGGCTGCTCTCTGCTGATGACGGGCTAAACCTAGAAACACGTGTCCAGAGATACACAGCACTTGCTGCACCTACTTAGGTGAAAGACTTTTGATTACTTTTTCAGCACAAAACGAAGTGACTGCATTTACCATGATGCATTGGGGCTAACTTTTTGCTTGAGTGTGAGGCAGTGTGCTCCCTTTTTTCTTTTTGTCCAATGACTGCTCCCTTGAGCTAACGAGCTGACGAGCTCTGGAGAGGCACCTGTGCGCCAGCGAGTGGTACATAAACCTGAGAAGACTTTTGGCGGCATTTCAAGCAACCCCACAGACTTGGCTGCTCTCTGCTGATGACGGGCTAAACCTAGAAACACGTGTCCAGAGATACACAGCACTTGCTGCACCTACTTAGGTGAAAGACTTTTGATTACTTTTTCAGCACAAAACGAAGTGACTGCATTTACCATGATGCATTGGGGCTAACTTTTTGCTTGAGTGTGAGGCAGTGTGCTCCCTTTTTTCTTTTTGTCCAATGACCGCTCCCTTGAGCTAACGAGCTGACGAGCTCTGGAGAGGCACCTGTGCGCCCACGAGTGGTACATAAACCTGAGAAGACTTTTGGCGGCATTTCAAGCAACCCCACAGACTTGGCTGCTCTCTGCTGATGACGGGCTAAACCTAGAAACACGTGTCCAGAGATACACAGCACTTGCTGCACCTACTTAGGTGAAAGACTTTTGATTACTTTTTCAGCACAAAACAAAGTGACTGCATTTACCATGATGCATTGGGGCTAACTTTTTGCTTGAGTGTGAGGCAGTGTGCTCCCTTTTTTCTTTTTGTCCAATGACTGCTCCCTTGAGCTAACGAGCTGACGAGCTCTGGAGAGGCACCTGTGCGCCAGCGAGTGGTACATAAACCTGAGAAGACTTTTGGCGGCATTTCAAGCAACCCCACAGACTTGGCTGCTCTCTGCTGATGACGGGCTAAACCTAGAAACACGTGTCCAGAGATACACAGCACTTGCTGCACCTACTTAGGTGAAAGACTTTTGATTACTTTTTCAGCACAAAACGAAGTGACTGCATTTACCATGATGCATTGGGGCTAACTTTTTGCTTGAGTGTGAGGCAGTGTGCTCCCTTTTTTCTTTTTGTCCAATGACTGCTCCCTTGAGCTAACGAGCTGACGAGCTCTGGAGAGGCACCTGTGCGCCAGCGAGTGGTACATAAACCTGAGAAGACTTTTGGCGGCATTTCAAGCAACCCCACAGACTTGGCTGCTCTCTGCTGATGACGGGCTAAACCTAGAAACACGTGTCCAGAGATACACAGCACTTGCTGCACCTACTTAGGTGAAAGACTTTTGATTACTTTTTCAGCACAAAACAAAGTGACTGCATTTACCATGATGCATTGGGGCTAACTTTTTGCTTGAGTGTGAGGCAGTGTGCTCCCTTTTTTCTTTTTGTCCAATGACTGCTCCCTTGAGCTAACGAGCTGACGAGCTCTGGAGAGGCACCTGTGCGCCAGCGAGTGGTACATAAACCTGAGAAGACTTTTGGCGGCATTTCAAGCAACCCCACAGACTTGGCTGCTCTCTGCTGATGACGGGCTAAACCTAGAAACACGTGTCCAGAGATACACAGCACTTGCTGCACCTACTTAGGTGAAAGACTTTTGATTACTTTTTCAGCACAAAACGAAGTGACTGCATTTACCATGATGCATTGGGGCTAACTTTTT
Source organism: Pleurodeles waltl (assembly GCF_031143425.1). Classification (NCBI taxonomy): domain Eukaryota; kingdom Metazoa; phylum Chordata; class Amphibia; order Caudata; family Salamandridae; genus Pleurodeles; species Pleurodeles waltl. The sequence goes on from NC_090438.1 coordinate 664,585,314, forward strand.
GCTTGAGTGTGAGGCAGTGTGCTCCCTTTTTTCTTTTTGTCCAATGACTGCTCCCTTGAGCTAACGAGCTGACGAGCTCTGGAGAGGCACCTGTGCGCCAGCGAGTGGTACATAAACCTGAGAAGACTTTTGGCGGCATTTCAAGCAACCCCACAGACTTGGCTGCTCTCTGCTGATGACGGGCTAAACCTAGAAACACGTGTCCAGAGATACACAGCACTTGCTGCACCTACTTAGGTGAAAGACTTTTGATTACTTTTTCAGCACAAAACGAAGTGACTGCATTTACCATGATGCATTGGGGCTAACTTTTTGCTTGAGTGTGAGGCAGTGTGCTCCCTTTTTTCTTTTTGTCCAATGACTGCTCCCTTGAGCTAACGAGCTGACGAGCTCTGGAGAGGCACCTGTGCGCCAGCGAGTGGTACATAAACCTGAGAAGACTTTTGGCGGCATTTCAAGCAACCCCACAGACTTGGCTGCTCTCTGCTGATGACGGGCTAAACCTAGAAACACGTGTCCAGAGATACACAGCACTTGCTGCACCTACTTAGGTGAAAGACTTTTGATTACTTTTTCAGCACAAAAAGAAGTGACTGCATTTGCCATGATGCATTGGGGCTAACTTTTTGCTTGAGTGTGAGGCAGTGTGCTCCCTTTTTTCTTTTTGTCCAATGACTGCTCCCTTGAGCTAACGAGCTGACGAGCTCTGGAGAGGCACCTGTGCGCCAGCGAGTGGTACATAAACCTGAGAAGACTTTTGGCGGCATTTCAAGCAACCCCACAGACTTGGCTGCTCTCTGCTGATGACGGGCTAAACCTAGAAACACGTGTCCAGAGATACACAGCACTTGCTGCACCTACTTAGGTGAAAGACTTTTGATTACTTTTTCAGCACAAAACGAAGTGACTGCATTTACCATGATGCATTGGGGCTAACTTTTTGCTTGAGTGTGAGGCAGTGTGCTCCCTTTTTTCTTTTTGTCCAATGACTGCTCCCTTGAGCTAACGAGCTGACGAGCTCTGGAGAGGCACCTGTGCGCCAGCGAGTGGTACATAAACCTGAGAAGACTTTTGGCGGCATTTCAAGCAACCCCACAGACTTGGCTGCTCTCTGCTGATGATGGGCTAAACCTAGAAACACGTGTCCAGAGATACACAGCACTTGCTGCACCTACTTAGGTGAAAGACTTTTGATTACTTTTTCAGCACAAAACGAAGTGACTGCATTTACCATGATGCATTGGGGCTAACTTTTTTCTTGAGTGTGAGGCAGTGTGCTCCCTTTTTTCTTTTTGTCCAATGACTGCTCCCTTGAGCTAACGAGCTGACGAGCTCTGGAGAGGCACCTGTGCGCCAGAGAGTGGTACATAAACCTGAGAAGACTTTTGGCGGCATTTCAAGCAACCCCACAGACTTGACTGCTCTCTGCTGATGACGGGCTAAACCTAGAAACACGTGTCCAGAGATACACAGCACTTGCTGCACCTACTTAGGTGAAAGACTTTTGATTACTTTTTCAACACAAAACGAAGTGACTGCATTTACCATGATGCATTGGGGCTAACTTTTTGCTTGAGTGTGAGGCAGTGTGCTCCCTTTTTTCTTTTTGTCCAATGACTGCTCCCTTGAGCTGACGAGCTCTGGAGAGGCACCTGTGCGCCAGCGAGTGGTACATAAACCTGAGAACACTTTTGGCGGCATTTCAAGCAACCCCACAGACTTGGCTGCTCTCTGCTGATGACGGGCTAAACCTAGAAACACGTGTCCAGAGATACACAGCACTTGCTGCACCTACTTAGGTGAAAGACTTTTGATTACTTTTTCAGCACAAAACGAAGTGACTGCATTTACCATGATGCATTGGGGCTAACTTTTTGCTTGAGTGTGAGGCAGTGTGCTCCCTTTTTTCTTTTTGTCCAATGACTGCTCCCTTGAGCTAACGAGCTGACGAGCTCTGGAGAGGCACCTGTGCGCCAGCGAGTGGTACATAAACCTGAGAAGACTTTTGGCGGCATTTCAAGCAACCCCACAGACTTGGCTGCTCTCTGCTGATGACAGGCTAAACCTAGAAACACGTGTCCAGAGATACACAGCACTTGCTGCACCTACTTAGGTGAAAGACTTTTGATTACTTTTTCAGCACAAAACGAAGTGACTGCATTTACCATGATGCATTGGGGCTAACTTTTTGCTTGAGTGTGAGGCAGTGTGCTCCCTTTTTTCTTTTTGTCCAATGACTGCTCCCTTGAGCTAACGAGCTGACGAGCTCTGGAGAGGCACCTGTGCGCCAGCGAGTGGTACATAAACCTGAGAAGACTTTTGGCGGCATTTCAAGCAACCCCACAGACTTGGCTGCTCTCTGCTGATGACGGGCTAAACCTAGAAACACGTGTCCAGAGATACACAGCACTTGCTGCACCTACTTAGGTGAAAGACTTTTGATTACTTTTTCAGCACAAAACGAAGTGACTGCATTTACCATGATGCATTGGGGCTAACTTTTTGCTTGAGTGTGAGGCAGTGTGCTCCCTTTTTTCTTTTTGTCCAATGACTGCTCCCTTGAGCTAACGAGCTGACGAGCTCTGGAGAGGCACCTGTGCGCCAGCGAGTGGTACATAAACCTGAGAAGACTTTTGGCGGCATTTCAAGCAACCCCACAGACTTGGCTGCTCTCTGCTGATGACGGGCTAAACCTAGAAACACGTGTCCAGAGATACACAGCACTTGCTGCACCTACTTAGGTGAAAGACTTTTGATTACTTTTTCAGCACAAAACGAAGTGACTGCATTTACCATGATGCATTGGGGCTAACTTTTTGCTTGAGTGTGAGGCATTGTGCTCCCTTTTTTCTTTTTGTCCGAGAACATAAATCAGCCTCCGTACAGGGGTTTACACGTTTCTTTGTTGTACACGCCTCCCTGTGTAACTTCCAAAACTGGACAATTGAGCCATAACATAAACAACCTCACACACTGTCTCAGAGTGGAAAACATGGCACCTGGTTTGGGGGAGTCAGGGTTTTCCTTGCTGAAATACCACTCTGCAAAATCCCCGAGCCGTCCAGTCCACTACAAACTGAAATGTGGTTGTGGCCATCTTCATTATTGCATTATTTCATACAATCAGCAGTGTTTTTCCTTACTGTGTGTCATGAAGGATTTCATGGCACAGCAGGTAAAACATGGCTGCCTAAAAACCTTTACTAAGTCCTGATGTGCAAATTGTTCCTGGTGGGGCACAGATAAAAGTACTTGAGGGAACAACCATATCGAACACAAAGTATGGATCTATCATGCTATTGACCATAATGTTCAACTGAGCTATCCTTTGCTGTGCTATTCACCAGAAAAGAGTAAGCATGGAGAAAAGTACCAGAGCAAGCTATCTAATGCATATAAAAGCAGTGACTACAAGGCATGCTAAATTTAGATCTACAAAACAAAGTGTTCTAAGCTAAGGAAAACAAGAGCTGAACAACCTGTAACACTATCATGAAAAGTGAATACAAAAAATAAACATTAGTTTGCTCAGTGAAAGATCAACAAGCAGGAGATAGTGTATTAATATTAAATGGAAGCCTTCTATTAGTGTTTAATAATATGTCTCTAATTTCCTTAGTACATGCAGCTTATGGCTTCTCTTGTCACCTGTAACAACAAAACATTTTTACAGTCAAGTTGTTACATCATGAATGCCTTTTGCCGGCATCTGAAAGACAGGTCACAAGACATCATTACAGCTGCAGTTTAAAGAAAGCTGTGAAAATATTTTTTTCTGTCTTCTAATCTTTTTTTTTTTTAAATTAAGGAATGTGTATATTATTTGACATTAAAAACAATTACAGAAAAATAGAATATATCTGCATTTATGTACACATCACGAGTCCCTTCAATTTTTTTAATATGACTTACGTTAAACTGATTAGGATATCTTTTTGCCTCAAATTACCGCATTTTGATGTGCTGATTTTGCTCTAGATTCTGCCTTCATTCTTCACTCTGCAACGATTCTGTATCTTTTATATGAAAGAGCAAGTCACAAAGGAGTTAAGTGGTTTGAGGGAACAGTGATGTATTATCGTGTATTGTCAGGAATAAAATACCCTCTGCTGTACATTGTAAGGATATTGCAAGTTACTTGGGGTTCCATGACATTATAATTGGACGTTTCTGCAGCAATTGCTTATTCCTTTTAGCCATAGTTATAATTTGAATATGAAAATATAATCAGGTTGCTACTAGTTTTATTTCGGGCATTTTGCAGGAATATCCTTACCAATGGCACAAAACTATTATTCTACTTAGAACAGTTTCAGACCGAAAATACTGTGACCTTTCCATCTGGCCTTTACTCACATTTTCAACAACCAATCACCGCGAAAATAACAATCTCACACCTTCAAGTGGCCCAGAGGCTCACAGTGAGACCGGTACCCACAAGAAAGATGAGCTTGCGGGTTCCTGACTCGCATGTCTTTCCGGTGGTTCTCGGTTGCTATTGCCACTGTTACATATAAGACCTTTTAGCTTGACCACCAGTTTTTCAGATGCCCCAAGAACGAAAATAGATTACACACAGTCTGCACTCATCAACCAAACCAGCTAGCTGAAACCAGAGAAGAATTCACAAAGCAAAGGAAACTGTTTCAGAAAGCAGTGCAAGCAAACATCCAGAGCAGATTAACCACTTACTTAAGTAATAAACTGAAATCCCCATTTTCTGCCCAAATCCCCTAAATGATTCCTTTCTTTCTTTGATTCTATTAGCAGAGAAATACTAAACTCTCCTTAACAATAAAGAGTCTGATGTAAGCTATGGACTATCGGTGGTTGAAATAATTAGACATTACGAACAAAAAGGCACATGTTTCTCCGATAAAGAGGTGGTCAGAGTGATATGGCAATATTAATTGTAATTTAAGTCACAAATAATTAGAGGATGGATATTACCGTACCAAGGACACCCAGCAAAATCCTGAAATTATCTCTTACTGATCATTTCCCTCAAAATGGATTCTCAAACTTTTACAGCAGTATCTCTAGTTTATCAGAAAACTGATTTTGTAGTCAGTAGTTGTCAAATGATGTTTTCCAGAAATGGAATCACGGCCTTTGGCCCTTTAAACCTAAACCATGAATCCTGTTAACCTCCACACTGACGTCGAGGGCCACCGAAGCAGCCATGCCACCAGGGCAGTAGAAAAGATGCCAGCCTGCCTAGTGGCATTACAGCAGTGATGAAAATTCCTTGGCATACTACCACCATCTGCTGATAGTACCAGTCTTATGATTTCTTCTGCCTGCTGTATTATCATCTCTCGCAGATCCTGCAAATCGCTGCCAAAATCAAGATGCTGCCATGTAGCAAGAGACAAAAAGAGAATGGATGTATACTAAAACTACTGAGAAGATTTTCCATCTTCCATTATCTGGACTTTTGAGAAATGCTTCTTTAATGGAGATATCACGCAGCCTGCCTACTCACTGGCTCCTTGTGGACCGGATGCTAGTGACTTATTACACCTGTGATTGACATGAATGCAAAAATCCTGACAACAGCCAATGGGAGCTCTTGTTTTCTTCTCATGCAAACCATGCACTGTTTTGTGATTTGATTTTGTAAATTCTAAACAACCTGAGTGAAAGGAGGAAAACAAAAAAAGACTAATCTGTTTGGAAACTAACACAAGTCTATAATTCCTTAGCAGAAGGCTTAAGTTGACTCAGCCCACAGCTACGTTTCTTATTCTCACTAGAATCGGTACCTTTAGCAGTCAACAGTAAGTATTGTAACCCTCAGCAAGCTTATAAGCTCTTGTAATGCCAACAAATTCAAAATCTAGTAGTTCTTCACCAGGATGGAAAGACATGCTAAGCAGAGGGACCAGTACACAATGTCCATACTCTAACTACCTTTCTGATTTTTGGCACACGTGGGATCATTTTGAACTCACCGTAATTGTGAGATATGAAGTCAGTGTGCAGTCATTGGGTTACTGGAAATTTTCCAGCACATTACAAAACTTCTAGATATTACTGGTAGGTATAATGATAATACTGAAGATCTCACTGTAATGATCGGAAATGTCTCTGACTGCCTTTCACTGCCATGGTATAAAGAGAAACACGATCGGGAGCAATGCTTCTGCTGGTTAGGTCTCAATTTCTCCCTCACATCTTTTAAATATGACAGCAATGGCTTCAGCAAATGTAAATTAGACCGCACCATTTCCGTCTTAGTTACTATAGCTGGCCTAGAGAAGGGTGTTATTTGAATAGCTTTTGCCTTGTTCGTGTAATTACATGCACGTTACATTTTGCAAGTCACTCCAAACTGATTTTATCTGAGTACTAAAAAGTATACATAAAAAAAGAGAGAAAAAAGCGTGAGGATAAATCTAATAAAATTACATATCTAAGTCGAGTATCTATTAACTTTTTAAATATATTCACGACCGATAATTTTAAAAAATGTGCTTGTAAAATGTGTGCAATTTTAAATCACAAGTTATGAAATTTCCTGGTGTTTTTAAGCCCTACGATACATTATTTGTAAGTCTATCCAAAGATATCACAAACTTTTCTTTAATGGAAATGTCTTTTAGCTGCCCATGGTTTTGTACATGCTCTTTTGTGGCTCAATATCTTACTGTCCTGCCTTTCAGATTGATGTATAATTTGACCATGTAATTCTGTCTTCCTTTGCTATAGACCGGCGTTACTCAAAGTACGGCCCGCGGGCCGCCACGGCCCCACGGGCCTACCTTGGCGGCCCGCGGACACGTCCGAGAAACGCCATATAATAATGGCTGCAGTGCATAAACATAGAAGAGGGCCACAGGAGCATGCGCAATAGTGGCTTCTTTACGCATGCTCCCGCGGCCCTCCTCTATGTTTACGTACGGCGGCCATTATTTATGGCGTTTCCATGACGATCCTGGCTAGTCGCTGGAAGCCAAAGCCCCTTAAAAGTCAGCGCTTGCAGCTAACTTTTACTGGGCTTTTCCGTCTGCTTCCTATCACCGTCTCCACGTCTGCCGCCCACCCGCCTGCCTGCCGTTGTACATTTGTGGCATCTTTACAGTGCTTTATTGAGGCAGGTAAGGCTCTTTGGTTATTTATTTATTTGTTTTTAATGTAGTGCATGTGTTACTGGGGTAGGGGTGAGAGCAGATTGCGCTGTGTGTGTGTGTTACTGGGGTAGGGGTGAGAGCAGATGCCACTGTGAGTGATACTGGGGTAGGGGTGAGAGCAGATGGCACTGTGTGTGTGCGCTGTGTGTGTGTTACTGGGGTAGGGGTGAGAGCAGATGGCGCTGTGTGTGTGTTACTGGGGTAGGGGTGAGAGCAGATGGCGCTGTGTGCAGATGGCGCTGTGTGCAGATGGCGCTGTGTGTGTTACTGGGGTAGGGGTGAGAGCAGATGGCACTGTGTGTGTTACTGGGGTAGGGGTGAGAGCAGATGGCGCTGTGTGCAGATGGCGCTGTGTGCAGATGGCGCTGTGTGTGTATGGCGCTGTGTGTGTTACTGGGGTAGGGGTGAGAGCAGATGGCGCTGTGTGCAGATGGCACTGTGTGTGTTACTAGGGTAGGGGTGAGAGCAGATGGCGCTGTGTGTGTTACTGGGGTAGGGGTGAGAGCAGATGGTGCTGTGTGTGATACTGGAGTAGGGGTGAGAGCAGATGGCGCTGTGTGCAGATGGCGCTGTGTGTGTTACTGGGGTAGGGGTGAGAGCAGATGGCACTGTGTGTGATACTGGGGTAGGGGTGAGAGCAGATGGCACTGTGCGTGATACTGGGGTAGGGGTGAGAGCAGATGGCGCTGTGTGTGATACTGGGGTAGGGGTGAGAGCAGATGGCGCTGTGTGCAGATGGCGCTGTGTGTGTTACTGGGGTAGGGGTGAGAGCAGATGGCGCTGTGTGTGATACTGGGGTAGGGGTGAGAGCAGATGGCGCTGTGTGTGATACTGGGGTAGGGGTGAGAGCAGATGGTACTGTGTGCAGATGGCGCTGTGTGTGTTACTGGGGTAGAGGTGAGAGCAGATGGCGCTGTGTGTGATACTGGGGTAGGGGTGAGAGCAGATGGCGCTGTGTGTGTATGGCGCTGTGTGTGTTACTGGGGTAGGGGTGAGAGCAGATGGCTCTGTGTGTGATACTGGGGTAGGGGTGAGAGCAGATGGCACTGTGTGCAAATGGCGCTGTGTGTGTATGGTGCTGTGTGTGTTACTGGGGTAGGGGTGAGAGCAGATGGCGCTGTGTGTGTTACTGGGGTAGGGGTGAGAGCAGATGGCGCTTTGTGTGATACTGGGGTAGGGGTGAGAGCAGATGGTGCTGTGTGTGTTACTGGGGTAGGGGTGAGAGCAGATGGCACTGTGTGCAGATGGCGCTGTGTGTGTTACTGGGGTAGGGGTGAGAGCAGATGGCGCTGTGTGTGATACTGGGGTAGGGGTGAGAGCAGATGGCGCTGTGTGCAGATGGCACTGTGTGTGTATGGCGCTGTGTGTGTTACTGGGGTAGGGGTGAGAGCAGATGGCGCTGTGTGTGGTACTGGGGTAGGGGTGAGAGCAGATGGCGCTGTGTGTGATAGACCGGACCCTGCAAGGGTAAGAACTGTGCTGCTGTATCTTTGTCTTGTAATGCTTAGGCACCAAGTTAGACCTTTGTTTGTGCAACCTCCAAACAATAATGCTTACTTTTATAACCCATACCCATCAACCCAGTACAGCCAGAGAGAAACCACCCACCCATGAAAACTACCAAAAATCAGATGACAATCCCAATATAAATCAAACCATTTGTGAAGTGTCCAGTGGGGTACACTTTGTGTGATGGGCAAACACCTTCAGCTTACTCCTCCTCCCAGCGGTGCGGTTGATAAATGGCTGCTGCATTTAATTAAATGTCTCTTGTGATTAGGATAGGGATATACTCTGGAACAATCCCATTTGTCTCTTGTGATTAGTGTAGGAATAAACTACTAGAGCCAGGGCTGTTGAAAATGTCTTACAATAATACACTTTTTTTTATCTGGCCCCTGGCATTTCGTGCACAGTTGATTTCTATTGCTGTGTGACCCAGCATGCTGAAAAAAAACAATCTCTAAAACGGGGCCTGTATACCATTCATTGGCCTCATTCTCACTCTAGTATGCCTAGCAGGTTGCAAGCATAATTGCAAAAAATACTTTTTATGACATGGTTCTCTGGGAATCGGCAAAGGCCAGCATGTGTGTTGACAATTGTTAGATCACGGTATGCTTCGTTTCCTTTTACACATCACTTTATATTACTTTTGTGTTGTGCTCAGAGGTCTGTAGCGAGACGCAGTGTTGGTCCATTGGTCGTGAGGCGGTGTCGGTCCATCGGTCGGTCGTGAAGTGTTGCCGGTCTGTCAGTCGTGAAGTGGTGTCGGTCCTTTGGCTGTGAGGGGAAAATCTGATTCCTGACCCTTGATACTCATTGCACAAACTCACCTGAGACCAATGGCCTACAGTCCAGTTACCAAGCCTTGCAAACGACCCAGATCCATACAGAGTGAACACAGATCATTCCAGGCAGCATGGGAAGAAGAGTACTTGTTTGTTGAATGGCCAAAGGAGAAAGCTACCTGTTTGCTTTGCAAAGAGAAAGTAAATGTTCTTAAAGAGATATAGTGCCTGATTACAACTTTGGAGGAGGTGTTAATCCGTCCCAAAAGTGACGGTAAAGTGACGGATATACCACCAGCCGTATTACGAGTCCATTATATCCTATGGAACTCGTAATACGGCTGGTGGTATATCCGTCACATTTGGGACGGATTAACACCTCCTCCAAAGTTGTAAACAGGCCCATAACCTGGAACGGCACTACAAAACTCGACACGCAAGTTATAGTGAGAACTTCCCATTGCACTCACAACTGCGTTCAGCAAAAGTGGCATCGTTAAAGCAAACACTTCTTTCCCAGCAGAAGCTCTTCCTTTGCCAAATGAAGGAATCTGAGGCTGTTACAGAAGCATCATTCAAAATATGCTACCTGCTTGCCAAACATAAGAAGCCATTCACGGAGGCAGAGCTGGTGAAGAAATGTTTCCTTTCAGCAGCTGAAATTTTGTTTGAAAACTATAGCAACAAATCCAGCATTTTAAAAGAAATCAGTGCATTACAGCTATCGGATTCCACTTGTGCACGCAGAATAGAGGCAATGGGTGAAAATATCCAGGAGCAGGTGATCAAAGCTGTCAGAGAGTCACCGTTCTTCAGCATTGTAATGGATGAGTCCACATATGTAGGCAATGTGGCCCAGTTATTAGTTTGGGTGAGGTATTTGGACCAATCGCTTTACACCAAAGAAGAGCTCCTGTGCCTTCTACCACTGCACGGGCACACAAGAGGAGAAGATATTCTGGACAGTATCTGCAACTACTTCGAAACACATCACATACCACTGGACAGTCTTGTTAGCATCACAACAGATGGTGCTCCTGCTATGGTAGGCCATGACAGAGGCTTTGTATCTTTGCTTAAAAAGAAGCTCACTGGACAGCCTGTAATAGACTACCACTGCATTATTCATCAGGAAGTTCTGTGTGCAAAATTAAAGCATGGAGAACTGAATAACGTCCTAAAACTTGCAGTGAAAATTGTTAATTTTATTCGTGCCAAAGCCCTTAACCATAGACTTTTTAAGGCTATGCTGCAGGATTCTGAAGCTGAATATACAGACCTCTTGATGCACACTGAAGTGCGATGGCTAAGCAAAGGGAAAGTTCTGGAGCGGTTCATTGCTTTGCTTCCTGAAATTGAACACTTTGCAAACAGCAGAGGTCAAACGTTCCCAGAACTAAAGGATGTGAAATGGCTTTTAATGCTCCATTTTCTTTCAGATCTATTTGCACACTTCAATGCTCTTAATTTGATGCTGCAAGGCAAACAACAGCTTGTGTGGTCCATGATGAATGGTATTTACTCATTTGAAAGTAAGCTTGTGCTATTCAAAGAACAACTGGATGTTGCTGACTTCACCCACTTTCCAAAACTGTTGGCTGTGACTCAGGGGTTTCCAAATGCACAAGAAATGCTGCCAACGCTAAATCTTGGTGCATGTCTTGAGGAAATTTCTGGGGAGATCAAAAGGCGATTTTCTCAATTCAGAACCCTCACCCCCCTGTTCAGGCTGGTTGAAAACCCCTGGATGGTGAGTGCACGAAATCTTGATGCAGTTAAACTTAGTGGCGTGACCGCAAGCACAAATGGAGCTGATAGACATGCAGCACAAATCAGCTCTCGAAGCATCTTTTTGGGGGCAGGCACCAGAAGAATTCTGGAACACTGTGCCTTCTGACAAATTTCCTGTTCTTTTTACAGTGGCCCAGAAAATAATTTGTATGTTTTGGTCAACATATGTTTGCGAAAGTTCGTTTTCCACAATGGGACTTTCGAAGAGTAAACTCAGAAATAAGCTAACAGACTTACATCTGGATCAGCTCTCAAGGCTTGCCATTTCAGACATAATACCAGATTACAGAACACTAATAAGAGACATGAAGTGCAAAATAAGTTCTTAGTATGTCTTCCTTTGACATACCTATTTTACAGACTCAGAGAAAACTGTGCTGCATTGGGCCTGTGCTGAATATCCTGTTCACAAGGATTACCATGCCATGCCTCTTAAGATTACTATTGTCTGATAATAAAAATGTTTTTCAAAATGTCCTCTTTGTAGGTTTGTAGTTATACCTGGTTTCAAAATGCAGCATTGTTTAGCAATGTTTTGAAAAAGGGGGCGGGGTGGTTGTGCCCCCTATAAGCCCCACCCCCTCCCCCGCTGTCACTTCAGTGCGGCCCTCGGCCACAAACCATACTGCAATTTTGGCCCCTGAGAAAAAGTTTGTGAGTACCCATGCTATAGACTCTCAAGGTGTTAGAGAAAAATCCTCCAAATTTAGGGTTATCCACCAATGTGGTGGCGGTATCTTCACTCTATGTGCAATAAGACCAGCGGTATTGTTTTAGAAACGTTCAGCAAAAAATCAGAAAGTGTAGTTTTTCCCACCAAATATGGGCACGTGAAATGTACCCTAAAGGCTTATCATTTCCTACATAACCAATCATCTTAAATTGCATGGTGTATATTCTAGCTTGTTAAGGACACTATTCATACCAGTGCTTACTTTGTAAATAAAAAGGTGCCAGTGCCTAAAGCTCTTCTCTGAAACACACGGCTGCTGCAAATACATGTGTGAGAAAGCAATACTAAGGCAGCGTAATCTTGAAGCCATCTCAGGCCTCCTTAATCCATCCACAGTCACTCCCTGCCACTTAAGATCACTCTTGCAGCTTTCTGCTTTCTGCTTTCTCCCATTGTGACACCTTTTCATTTTCTCTCCCTCAGGTTTCCTCATATGTGTCTTTTACTTGCAGTAAAAAACTGAGGCAGAAAAATAAGTGCCAGAGCTCCGCACCGGAAACCACCTGCTCAAATTAAGCACCAATTCATACATTTATCTGAAAGATAGCTAACCATTTCATGACGATCTGTCATGAAGAAAACTGTTTAAGAAATGGGAACAGAGCCGCTGTCCTAAAGATGGAAAATAATCCACCAACTTTTCAAGGATAATTACCTCTTTGTCTTGGTGGACCCAACGACAACTCCAGAATAGTTTCCACCAGCAGATTTTCATCAACACAAAATAGGGTATCTAAACCACTAGAGGTAGGGACAGAAAAAACTGCTGTTTGTGGCAGAGTTGCCGCAGTCACCCTCTATCTTTAAAGCAGACAGAAGAGTAGGAACTGGGCTGAAAATCGAAGCAAGATAAAGATGGTGAATGGAAGTGGTGAGGGTTAGATGCAAAGCAGACACAATGTAGAGGACAGAGAAGCTGAGTGGGACATGAAGTGAGGAGTCAGGGACACTGAGCCTGCAGTAGGTTTACTTTTCAGTAAGGAGTCATAGGTAGCAAGGCATCTTACTTGGGGGCATATTTCTACCCTGTTTGCGCCGCATTTGTGCCATTTTTTTACGCAAATCTGGCGCAAACTTAACTCCATATTTATATTTTGACGCTAGACCTGTTTAGCGTCAAAATATTATAGCTAACTTCATTTTTTGCCTTCGGGAAACTACGTTGCATCAATGAGATGCAAAGTAGGCGTTCCCAGGCAAAAAATGACTCTAAGGCCTTTGCGCCTTATTTTTCCTCCCGTGAAAAAAATCACGCACGGGAGGAGGAGGGCCTTAAATAATGGCGCTAAGCCTGCTTAGCGCCATTATTTAACACCTGGGTCAGGGCAGGCGTTAGGGGACCTGTGGGCCATTTTCCATGGTCAGAGGCCATGGAAACAGCCCACAGGTGCCCTTCCCTGCACCCATGGACACCCCCACCCACACCTGGAGAACACCTAATGATAGAGGGATCCATCCCAGGTATTTTTATTTTTTAAAGTGGCATAGGGGGGCCTAACTTGGGCCCCCCTACATGGCACTGTGCCCAATAGCCACGTCCAGGGGACATAAGTCCCCTAGGCATGACTATTGGGCAGGGGGGCCATGACTCCTGTCTTTACCAAGACTGGAGTCATGTCCATGGGGGTTGTGCATCAAAAAATGACACTAGTCAGGTTTGAGTCATTTTTCTGACTCTAACCTGACTAGCTCCATTCTTTGACGCACAACCTCCTGTATCCCTTACGCCTCCCCCACCCGGTTAGTGTCTTTATTTTGACGCTAATCGGGCCTTACCGCCGCCCAGCGTCAATCCTTAAATATGATGCCCATCTGGCGTCCTGGAATGGCGCTAGCCGGCAGTAAAATGTTTCATGCAAGACTGCACTAACCCAGGTTTGCCTCAAAAAGGATAAATCAGGGCCTTAGTGTCCTCCTGACACTGCAAGCGTTTGCATCTGCTCTATTCTGGATGTACAATTGATTACCGCCTACCCTGAACTGGCATAGAGATAACAACATATAAAATATGTAAAACACACACAATCTGCCTGCAGCACCTGGGATTTTGGAGATCAATGGGTTGTTTTCTCAGCAGACCTCTCAAGGAACACTGACCCTCAGGGTGATATTAGCAAAATATCTTCTGCATATTAGTAAAGCACATTACAGCAATGACGGCATGCTGGAAGCTAGCTCAGCAGTCAGAACAGGGTTTTCTATGATTTCATAAACTTGAGTTAGTTAAGGACCTAATTTTCCTGGAAAGGTGGAGTTCGGGAGCTCACCGGTTCTTTTCTACGCTGACTACGTGAAGGGCCACAGTGGAGCTTGCTGCTCTGGGCGAAGACTGAGTACCTCTGAGGAGCCTCACTGAGATGAGTCAGATTTGCACTGCTACATTCACCAGGACAACACACCTGTACAACCCCCTTGGGGGCAACTTCGTACCCCTAAAGGAAATGGAGCTGCTGAAGCTCCTCGTACCATAACCTTTCTGTCTTGAAACATATTTAAAAAGAAACAGCAATCCCATTGAAATATTTTCATCAAGACTTATGCCTAGCACCTGCATAAAGTAATTAAGGTGCAGATGGTGCAGAGCTTATGGTGACAAGTGTATTTACAATTCAACATAAAAGCACGAATTAATCCCAGATTGTTGTCTCAGTTTGTATTCAATAAAAGACTCGCTCAAAATTGTCATAGGTATTCAAGGTGCGTTAATAACAATAAAAACTAAAGTGCCTCGTCGACGTTTGGTCCCAATACATAAGTGGGTCTCATCATGGCGAGAGCCACCTGCGCAATGATCCTAAACCCAGTCTAGTGAGTTACATTTTCCACAGAGTGCTGGTAGTTGTCAAAGTACAGGTGATGAGTCACATCTCAGTAAAAAATAGTTCTCGACATGCCTTACATTTGTAGGTGGAAAACACTCCCGCGTTGAAATGTCCTGTTCTTTACTAAAGAATTGTTCTCGAAGTGCCATTTGTTTGTGGATTGGGGAAACGTTCCTTTATCTCAATGTCTGATTTTAAAAGGGATCCGTCTGATGCATTGTCAGAGTGGCCGCAACAAAGCATCTTGCAGTTCCTGCAGCCACAATCTGCCTGGCGGGAAACTGCTCCCGCTTTGAAGAGAACCTGAGACCCCCCTTACAATGTATCTGACCTGTGTCTGTCAGAGGAGCGGCGTGACTCCTGCCACGAGAATCCTATTTATAGTGGACGCAGTCATTGTATTTCTTTTTGTGCAGAGTATACCATTTTCTACTATGGCTGTGAACATGATTGACTATTTCTACGTATCTAGGTCCCCAATTTCAAAAGAAGCAGACACCGAAGGCAGGTACTTTTAATTTAATAGAGTATGAATGCGCAATTCTGTTTGCCTAAGAAAATAGGAACTTACAGCACGAGCACAGCAAGATGATCTCTTTAAACCTGTCATCATTTTCATTTGTACAGTATTTTGTTTCTGTTCGGTACTAGGGCTAGTTGAATTACAGTTTCTATGGCAACAGCAAATGCTATTAACTGGACTTGTCACAATGTTTTTTTTCTTTAGATTGATTTAAAAATACTTCTACACATTGAACAATTTCACCAACTTTGCAAAATATCCTCTCCATAGAAACTGTAGATTAATTCTGTATTAGCTTTATAAGTAGTCTGTTTGTATTAGCATTGCTTATGATCACAACCAAAACACTAAATAAATCGTGCACTGCTGAACATAATATTACCAGTTTCATTATCACCACTGTCAGACACAACCTTGGTCAACCTTCATCACTTCTGCAGCATCTTCCCAACCCTTCCCTGCACTGTTCTGTCTCGATACAAAACCATCTTCAACGCAATACATATTACCCATCTGGTCCTTGTTAAAGATTTTTCCTTTACACATTCTTGATTGAAGGCTCCCACCACCCTGACTGAGTAACAGAACATGCTTTGACCATTTCTTCTCGAAGCAATCTCATGAAAGAATTTTGCCTCCGAAACAATCAGCAATCGAACCATCTGTAGAAACTCTTCTGGGGTGACCCGAAGAAGTCACTTCGGGTAACTGTCTCCAGCAGCCTCTTAGCGAAATGGGACATAGAAGTTTTGCTTGACTTCTGTTTGTTTCTAGCTGAAGTTGGGTGTGGGGAAGTTTACCTAGAGTACATTATGCATCTACTTTCTCTTTTTATCCCATCTGATTAGTAACCTCCTCACAACCTTTGTTCACTTTGCTTTCCAACCTCTGGTCTGTTGAAAGCTACTCATGTCAGTACTCTTCCTATGTTTAGTTCACTACAGTAGCTTGGCAAATGGTTTCATAATGACTCTGTAATTAGACGTCATATGATGAAAAAACAATCTTGTCTTCTGTCTACCCAAGCACAATATTTCGCCTATTCATTTTTCAATGAACATCTAAAAGTGAAGGCAACTCTACATGTACGTTTACTACAGTGTTCTCAAAACTGTAGGGGTTTCCCTTGGAGAGTGATGGGGCATGAGGAGAGACTCATGGCAGATCACCCACCTTAAGTGATCTGCTGCTCCTGCAGCCGTCTTGCAAGTGCTGTGGTCATGCTGCAAAGCAGTGCTGCAGAGATTAGTGAAAAGCAGGAATGAAACCCACAGATTTATTTGCCCTATACAAAAATAGACATGCAGCACCATCATGTGGTAGACTGTCATTAAAAATTGTCAGTATTTCAAAATAAGTGCAGGTGCCAAGGACTGGCAAACACCGGCACAAAGTAAGAGTTGTTTGTGTGTCAATCACAAGTTGGTCAAGAGTTAAATAGAGATATAGAAATATGTACAATTATGCAAGAGGAACAAGGATAAAGCAAAGTTATGTTATATTCTGTCTTTAATGGAGACATATCAAATAATATTTATTGCATCCTGTATTCAGGTGTATAGTTGAAATTGAACAAACACTGTCAATTTTCATAGCACACAAAATACTGAATTGTTAATTGGCATTTAGTAACATTACAACCCTACTCAGCAGCATACATTTAATACTTTTCCGAAGTTTTAAAGTAGCTGAAGGCAAGTTAAGAGGGAGTCTTCATTGACTGTTATAATAGGAAATGATGCCTGAGTTAAAATGGAGTCTGTCTATATGACTCTGATGAGCACAGTCGGGGGCCTGATGGAATCTCAGGACACAATACTGACATCTCAGACCTAGCCTTGAAGATAGCTGCTGGTCAGTAGAGAGTGTCTATGGGAAAGCTGAAGTGATTAGGTTTTACAAGTCAACAAAGGCATCTCAGAGTTTTGTAATTTAACAGGGTCATGATACGGGGCATGCTAGAATATGAGAATCAACAGAGGAATACTGTTGGTCAGAAGTGGTTGTATGAGAGCTGGCTCAGCGAATGTGAGATAGGAGAAAATCTCTGATGGCAAGGTAAGGGCTGCTTTAACAACTGTTATTAAGTTCTATAAGCAGGCCATTGCACCCCAAATGTGCAACAGACAGTGAGGGTCAAGAGGACCTTATCTGTGGTTTCTGTCTACCGTCCATGCCATTCCTGTCTCTATATATCTATGATGTGGACAAACCAGGCATCTCTTGCTGATTTCCATAGGAGACCAGCATATAGACACAGGTAGGTTGCCACCATTAGAGGAATTGTGTCAGTTTTTAATATAGCCTCTGGCCAAAGCAGAAGACAGCCTAGTGCATCCACTGAGGACCATGACAGGATACAGCCGTAGATCTTACATGAGTCAGACGTCCTAAGTTAGTGTACATCATAAAGATCATGGTTTATCTTTTGTTTTAAATGTTTTTTTTTTTTTTGCAGATGCCCCGGTCCCAACGTCCAGGGTGCAAATGGGAACTGGCTCTATTTCTTTGCTTTCACCTGACGGGAGCAGCATGTTTTGGTTTATGCTCCCACGGGGCAGAAGCAAATCTATATTTTTATGCACAGCAGAGTGCAGGCAGGGAATTAGATTTATATGTCCTGCCTGCATTCTCCCGAGCAGGGAACAAGACAATGTCCTGCAAGATGGGGTCCCCCGGACACTGTCTTTCTTCCAGTGCCTGGTGATGGGGTCTCTAGTGCCATCCTACACCTCAGGGAGGGGGTGCCAGACCACCCATCAAAAGGATTACATCAGCCCTGAAACATGGGGTTCCCACAGCCTTTTGATTGGCTAATGGAGGGGGGACCATATGCCCCCTCCCTAAAATAAATTCAATGGTGGCAGTGGATGTGGTTCAGAGGGCCTTCATATGGCTCAGGGAGGGAACTCCATGCAACGCTCCACACAAAAATGATACTAGCTCCAGAAGATGAGATCCCTGGGGCCTTCTTATGACTCATGGAAAGGGGGCCACACACACCCTCACCAAAAACGACACGTTGCATGACCCACCAGGCAACGGCCCACCCCAAGAGCCCACCAGCCTTTTTATTTTTATTTTAGTCATAAAAAAAATAAATACATTTTTGACCCAATGGTGGTACCTCTGGAGCCCCTCCCACCCAATTAGGACACAAGGTCTCAGGTCCGGAGTCCCAAAATGGCTGCAGCAATTTCTTTGTTGATGTTGTGGGAACCAATCAGAACTAATCTGTTGATCTGTTGGGGTTATGGATCCTCTGTGGCCTGCAATATACATAACTATTGAATCTTAATTGCTCAAAAACTACTTAACAGATTTATACCAAACACAAAACAAGCACACTTTCGGGAAAAAGGTGTAACTTTATGCTAAATCTGGTGTTATTCCATCAGACAAGTAAACATTTTATGAAGACTGAAAGGATTTGTCCAGTGCCAGCCTGTAATATGTCAACAGATAGGACTAGCAATAACCCAATATTGAATGTTGAGATTTACAGGCAGTAATTACTTTTACTTGCCTGCATTCTAAGTACTATGAGAGCTTGAAGCAGGGACATAAAAAGGACAAAGGCCTGCCTCCTCACAGACATGAATGTTCTTGAACATCATTGTCTACACTACATGGAGATCCAATTGATACAGGTCAGGGAATGCCCATTGTGAATTTCACCAAAACTGCTTCCATGCCCTATGCCTTGTACCTAGGCGCAAGTGAGCTGCATGGAAAAATCTCTCTTGGTGATCTTCAGCTCCTAATTTGACAATTAATTTCATGTGACAACCCACAGGGGACCACATGGTGGTGGCCAGGCTACTGGAAGTTTTTTGCTGGCATTCAAGCAAATTGTAGAAGACCTGCCAGTCCCTGAACGCTTATATGTTATATAAGTACATGTCTGTAAACACAGCACCGGCATCCGGAAGACTGACCTCCGAGTGCTCCAATCTTTCAGTCAAGGAACAACAAACTCATAAAACCAGTTTTGGGCATTGGGATCCCATTTGTGCAACAGAATGGAGGAGGTAGAACCTGCAGTAGATGTACTTCTAGAGGTTTAAGATGAGGTTCAGAGGTCATATGAGGAAAATCTCTATCACGAAAAAGATAAAGTCATGGAAATGTCCAAGGTCAGAGGCATTTACCACTTGCTCTCAAACCTCACGAGTGATACTAATGTTGTATTAAATTACAGCTCCTCTATGTGCATCCAGGATCTGTAGCTCTGTGGGTCTGGGTAAAGTCAGCAGCCAGTGTGTTTGCTTGTGCTGCCTCAGACAGTTACTATGAGCCGGGTCCAGGTCGAAGAGAGGTGTTTCCCTGCTGTGAAAATCAGGCTAAGTTGTTTACTTTAATTTCAATGAAGCCTGTAAAAGTTTCTCACATTGCTTGTCACTCCCTCGCAGCTCACCCTGCGGTAAATGGGCGGAGCGGCACAGTGCATCGTAAGTGAGGGTGGAACACAAAGCACAACATTACATTTTAAAAAAACTAAAAAAGCAAAACTTACCTTACTGGGATGTACCACGCCACTCCACTCCTCTGGCTCCACTTGCAGGCACAGTCTTCGAGCCTGCCCTGCAGGCGATTCTAACACTGCTTTCATGCTGCTGGCAGCAGGAAAGCAGCATTAGGATTGGCTGGAGCACCCTGGCTTGGTGCTCCGAGGTAGACTGCGAGCATCTGCCTGGTATCCCCAACCTGGTAACACAGTGCTGGGCTGGAGACAGTTCAGTGTGCATGTGAGTTTGGCTGGCCGAAGATGGCCAGCCAAACATACATGCACACTGAGGGCAATGCTGTGCACTCCCCCACCGTCACTGTCACCCCTATCCCTTTTACAATAAAACAATAATAAACATTATTGTTTTATTGTAAAAGGTTTGCGGCTCCTGGTGGGGGAGGGAGATGATCCTCTGCCATAGCGGAGGAGCTGCCACTGCTGTCACTGGGTCATAAAGCTGTTTGCCTACATGTTCATCCAAACTGAAGCCCCTCGGCAGAGCGTTTAGAGTAATTGCTACACATGTACGATTGTAATTAGCGTTTTTCATGAAGAAGTACACAGTTGAAATACTGAGGGCATCAAACTCAAAAAAGTAAATGCTATATTTAGATGTGCAGAGAGAGAAAAAGTGTGTGTGTGTGTGAAAGCGAGAGAGAGCTAATGTGTGTTTGTGAAAGGGGGAAGCGCATGGTAAAGAGAGAGTGAAAAGACAGTGGTGAAGAGGAAAGAGATAACGTGAGATATGCACACAGAGGTTATTGGAAAGATATTGAGATAAAAATGTCAGAGTGAGAGACTGCAGATGAAAAGGGTCTGAAGGTGAGAGCAGGATTGACTGAGGCACCCTGAAGGCCACTACCCCTTCCACAGTACTAGTACTAATCAATTCACAGTCTAATATTCTCAGAATTTAAATATTTGCAATTTAGATTATTCACAGTTTATTCATCATAAAATCATTGTTATGACTCATGAATCTAATACTGTTTACCTGCATTGGCAACGTCAATAAGTCTTGCTACTATTCGGGGTATGTTTATTATTATGTGATATATCTGCATGCAGTAACTGAAAACACAAGGAGAAACACTCAAATACTGATCATTGCTTTGATCCCCTTTCGAGAAAGTGTCACTCAAAGTGTCAGATATTTAACTTTAGAATGTCACTCATATGCTAGCGCAAATCATAGAAATGTCACAGATAAGCAAACTTGCCAGCTATGCATGAAGGCCTGTTAAGGGTTGGTGCACTAGTTTGAGGCATGGACAAAGTGGGCTCTGGCCCAGGGCCCCATCCTTTCAGGGGGCCCCTTGATAGAGTTAGCTCTGTTCTGCAGAGATTCTTGCCCTAATGACCTTGAAAAATTCTTAAAAAGATTGGTTTAAATGCCGCTTTCCTTTAATTTATTTTTAATATGTGTGATGTGTCAGAGTTTGTTACAAACATTTTGCAGAGAAACGTGTTTTTGTTTCATGTAACATCCATAAAAAAGGTTCTTTTAGATCATAACAGGACCTCACATATGAGAAATAGAAGGGTGTCAGGGATTATTTGTAGTAATATACGCAGTTGCTGGTGTGTTACGATATTGAAAACACATCAATATAACTGAATATTAGATGGAAACAGAATTTGGACAATGCGCCTGTGCACTGTCAGTGACCTGGCCAAAGAGGGCATGAAAGAGTTGAAATTGGATCATAAATTCTAAGCTGTTCCAAACAAGGGTCCCAAAAATGGATTTTGCCCAGGACTCCTAAAATCCTTAAGATGTCCCTGGTAGTTGGCAGCACCAATCTTCAAAGAGGGGGCTTCAGTGTCCCCTTAAAAAATTGCACATCACCTGCACCAAAACAAAATGTAAGTGATGAACAACGAATCCGTTTTTCTGTGTTATGTGCAGAAAATACTATTTTCTGATAAATTTGCCCTGCAGACCATGCATTTTTTACTTGATGTGTCACACATCCTTTGTTTGCAGCAAGCAAATGGAGTGTAAACCCTGGCTATGCGTCCCCTCTCCCTAGCAGATTGCACACTAGTCAAAATGTACTGTGTGTTATTACGTCACAGCCTACCAGACAGTTCACTGTCTTGTTTGCTAAAGACATCTTGGGGACAATCCGAAAGTTGACCTAGGAAAGCATTTCACTCACTGATTACCATTGGCTTTGTGGTTTGTAACTCTCACTTTCTGGTTTTCCATTTGCTGACTTTATTTGCTTTAGGCTCTCAAGATTCAGTTTGTTTCTCCCGTTGCCTAAACAGTGTTTTCTGTGTTCTTCCACAAATTCACTTTTTGTTAACAGGCCTCTTAATCTTTTCACCAAAGTCCAATGTCAGGCGTTATCTTTCAAGGGCGCCTGTTTACTTTTTTTTCTCTGACTTCAGAGTTAGAGGATTTATGTTTCTAGTGCAGGACAACATTTAAATGAACTCTGCAAGTATTTTGGAATATAACAGAATTGTGAATGCACAAATGAAGCACATTTTTTTTTATTTTTGAAGCATGTTGGAAACAAATACTTTAATGTGGTCCAAACAAATCACCACTCCACACCACTGCACTCTACTCTGCACCACTCCACTTTACATCACTTCACTCCACTGCACGCTGCACCACTCCACTCTACTGCACTTCATGCTATGCCTCTCTACTCTACTCTGTACCACTCTACTTTATGCAAACACACTCTTAACCACTCTACTCTACACATTTGCACTCTTTGCCACTGCACTCTACACCACTCCAGTGTAGACCGCACCAATCTACTTTGCACAACTCTACTCTATGCCACTCTACTCTACACCACTCTGCAACACTGCAGTCTATGGCACTGCACTCTATGTCAATACACTCTACACCAATGCACTTTATTCTGTGACACTCAACTCTTTGCCCCTGCAATCTATGCCAATCCACTGTACATCTCTCTAATCTACTCTGCACACCTGCACTCTATGATACCGCACTCTGCAACACTGCAATCTACGCCAACACATTCAATGCCACTCTACACATCGTCACTCTGCACAACTCCACTCTATGCCACTTCACTCTACTCTGAAACAATCTACTCCATACCACTGAACTTTACACCACTCTACTCCACTCTGTGCCACTCCACTCTATGCCACTGCACTCTATGCCACTCTACTTTTACTCACTGCACTCTACATCAATGTACTATAAACAACTTTGCTCCATGTCACTGCACTCCACGCCACTGCACTCTACTCTGCATCATTGTACTCCATTCCACTGCTCTCTACACCACTCTACTCCATTCTACACCACTGAACTCTGACACTCTACTCTGCAACACTGCACTCTCCACCACTGAACTCTACACCACTGTACTCTGCACTGCTCCACTCTACACCACTGCAATCTATGGCACAATACTCTATTCAGCACCACTCTATGTTACTCTACTCTGCACCACTCAACTCTACTCTGCACTCTACGCCACTGCACTCTATGCCACTCGATTCTACTCTGCACCACTATATGCCACTCAACTCTATGCCACTGCACTCCAAGCCACTCCACTCTCTGCACTCCACTCTGTGCCACTCCACTCTGCACCACTCCACACCATTGCACTTTACTATGAACCACTCGAATCTATGCCACTGCATTCTAAGACACTTCATTGTATGCTGCTTAATTCAATGCCACTGCACTCAATGGCATTGCACTCTACACCAATGCACTATACAACAGTCTGCTCTGCTCTATGCCACCGCAATGCATGCCACTCTATGCAACTCCACACTTTGCCACCCCAATACACATCACTCTCTGCCACTCCACTCTACAACACTTTACTCCACTCTTTGCCATTCCACTCTATGACACTCCACACCACTCTCCTCTATGTCACTAACTTTTAGCCATGCTGAACAGCAGCCAGGCTGGTGAACAACATGGCTAAAACACAGTGGCAAAGCCAATAGCTCTTGCATAGGCAAAACCTATTCGCCTTGCCAATGCTTGTTGTTTTATAGGAAGGAGTGATGTTCAAATAATCCAGTTGACAAATGGCACCTTCCATGCCAACAACATCTGCAGGATAGCTTTAAGATGCAGATTGCTGAGCCAAATTCCCCCTCATTAAGGAACTAAGCACCTGATCTAGAGTTTGGTTGAGGGGTTACCCCATCATAAACGTACCAAATATCCTATCTGCCATATTACATTTCCATTATAACCTCTCCCTTAACCCTCCCCCCCTTCTCTGCCAAACCCTAAATCAGGCCCAAAAATAACAGGATCCTTAAAATACATCTCTTGAAATGTAGCTTGTTTTCTAAACATAGTGAAGTATTTAAGTTAGCGATGAACACATTTTGTTGAAGAAATTCTGGGATTAATCTAAAGAAACTGGCTGTGAAAACTCAAAGCCACCACAAAAAGCCCAGGAAACCTTTAGAATGTTCGTTGCTGGAAGCCATAAAGCTATCAGCTTGCATTGGTGCCTGGAGACCACACGGAGCGTCACACAACGCGCCTGAAACTAATGGGCATTAAACTAACAGATATTAAATGAGCTGTGCAATAGAGCTAAAACGTGGGCGGTGTGACTTGACTACATATCACGTGCACTTTCCTGGTTAATGCAAATGACTTGTAACCCTTAGTGGTGCAACCGTGTTTCATGGTGTCTGATCACTGCAGGGTGTAGGCATACAGGTGGCCTCAGTGGCCCCTGGGAAAATAAATATCCACTCTGTCTTCTTAGGTTTCCTACCAACCATGCGCGAAGAGCTAAAAACCAGCATGCTGATTAATAACATGCAAAACCAAAGCACTTTAAAGAGAAGTAATCGAGACCCAAAATACACAATAAGCAGAGCTTTAAACAGCCTCTTTACCCAATGTTGCTTCCCGGATTCAGAAACCTATTCATAGCTCTTTCTAATTTATGTTTTTATTCAACATTGAAACTCTTACAAAAGTGTCAGACCTATATTATTACAGAAAAGCACTCAAAATAAATGCCGACAAACAATCTGAAAGCTTGCATCAAAGAGGAGGGCAGTGCATTCTGTGGAAGGTAGTCCAGGAAACTGACGCAATCTGCTGATCCTTGGTCAGCCGGTGATGCCCACTGGATGCTGCAACAAAGGATGTGGAGAGAGTAGTGGGGTGGGAGAGTGGAAACAGGTGTTTAGCAAAGTCATATAAGGGGCAGGAGGAGAAAGTTATAGAAAAGAGGATTGAGGGGTGAGAAGGTGCATGTAGAGCAGTGGTGCAAGCTGTGATTCAAGAAGAGGGAGTTGCCAGCGAAAGAGGGATTGCAGTGAGATGTGCAGGACAGAAGGTTGTTATCTCCTAGAGGTGCTTAAGTTACTGAGGGCATTTGTGACACAAAGGCCAATATTCAAGAAAAAGTGGTGCATCAGAGTTGATGCGCCACATTTTCTGTGTGTGCTCTACCGGCATTTAGCAATACCGTGATTGTGCCATATTTATAATATGGTGCACCATGGCGCTCGTAAGCACAGTACTGTCAACATTTTTGATGCTATTGTGGTGCTTTGCTACACTAGCATCAAAAATTTGACGCTAGTATAGCAAAGTGCAAGGAGGCCCATAAGTTTCTAGGGGAGCGTCATTTTAATGGCTGCTCTGAGCAGGCGTTAAAATTGATGCCAAAAATGGTGCAGTGAAATCTGTTAAAGCCATTTTTGCACCAGAACACCCCCTTGCATACATTATGCCTGGGGCATTGTGCCACTTTAAAAATATTTTAAAAAGCCACTTTAGCACTGTCTGAGCATAAAAAAATTACACTATTGCTGCGCTAAGGTGGAGTTAGGGGCTCCTAAATATGCCCCCTAGTGTCTCATGCAGCTCATGAAAAATAGGGGTGCATCAGCATTAGTGGCTGTATTAAAGTCCCTATAACCCAATAAAACCGTTATAATAGTTCGGCAAGATCGGGCTGGGACAAAATATAGGCCTGGGCACCAAAATAAAAGTGGCTCCAATTAGCAGTGCAAGTAGCTAAAAAAGTGGCCCACATTTGCAAATCAGGTCAGTTTTGAGCTTGCAAAGATGCTGCATGGGTATTTTGCAAGGCATGGGAGAGTGCACGTATTTGTGTTTGCAGCAGACAATGTTTGTTGTGATATCAGGGACATCAACACTAAATACTGGCCCACCCAGCCATAAAATAGGTCCACCAACTTCTAAAAAAACCGACCCTCACACTGATCTGTCAGACCAGCTCACGAGGCACTGCCTGATTGCTGTATAGGCCAGTCTGACCCTGGTCATGATTAGGCCCGTGCATGCTGACCTCCTTAAGCGTCTCTACGTCCTTGTCAGTCCTTGCTTCCGTGCAAAGTAGAATCTATTTATCAGTCCTTCCCATGAATAAAACCAACCTCGCATTGTTAGTGTGTGCGTTAGAGCAGAGAAACGCAGACTGCAAGCACTGACAACTCAAAAAACGAATTAAGTGACCTCAACTCTAGGCACAAATGATCCAAGTGAAGCACTGTACCTTTGCACTCCTGAGCCGCATTCCCAGAATATACTTTAGGAGCTGTTCAACACCACATACCTGACAAAGCTTGATCAAAACTCTGCCAACCTTTGTTGTATTGCTGTGTTTTCGAAGCTTCTTGACTTTTAAGTGCGAAATATTAGACTAGATTTTGAGCGTTCTCCCTCTCACTGTTGACTTAGTGGAATCCCATGGACCGTTCATTCTTCTTTTCTCAGTCCTCCAAGTTCGAGTATCGTTCTCAACTCTACTTCTGCACCAGATGCTGATGCTACTTCCAATGGTTATGGTCTTACATTGCAGTTTCAATGCCAGCCCCTGCTTTCTCTTAATCTTTTCCAATCTTTGAGCTTTATAATATTCTGAAAATAAAATGTCTTTTGGTTTTTCTAAAGGGTCATGGGGTCTCATCAGTCCCCCCTCCCCATATACTAGTGAGCCCAGTGAGTATAACTTTTGACAAACAAGTATCTTCAACACCAATAAGTTTAGCTTGTTTTATGTGCATTTGTTAGATTGCCCGTATGCTGTCCTATGATATATTTGGATGCACAGAAAAACACATACAGGCACACATACAATCACCAAACCCCCAAACACACAAAACACCCACAGAGATACACATTCAGCCAGACAACACATAAATCAGAATATGCAGAACCAGGTGAATGTTGGCTGGATGTATGAATGGACCAATGGCTTTGCACAAGAATCAATAGGTTGCTGGATAGCTGCTCATGGATAGGGCATGGTGGTAGTTATAAGGTTGTTGTTGCCTAGCTGGATGCATGTTAGACCTGGCATCTTTGGCGTGGTCTCCTTTGTCTTTTTTGCTTCTGCTTCCCATGTTTTGACCATGTGCTGGACTCTGTTTTTGCTGTTTTTGGTACTTTGGGCACTTTACCACTGCGGACTAGTGCTAAAGTGCAAGTGCTCCTATGTAAAGTGTATGTGTAATTGGCTTTTCCATGATTGGCATATTTCATTTACTACTAACTCTCCAGTAAAGTTCACTAACGGTGCTTAGGGCCGCTACATCAAATGCTATTAGTGGGCCTGAAGCACTGGTTGTGTCACCCACATTAGTAGCCCTGTAAACATGTCCCAGACCTACCACTGCAGTGTATGTGTGTGCAGACTTGCACTGCCAGTTTGACTTGACAAGGGTACCCACTTACCAGACCCAAGCCTTCGCTTTTTGTACATGTAAGACAACTCCAAGGTAGGCCCTAGGTAGCCCCATGGACAGGGTGCAGTGTATGTTAAAGGTGGGACATATACTGATGTGTTTTACATGTCCTAACAGTGAAATACTGCCAAAGTTTTTCACTATTGCAAGAGCTAGCTCTCTCATAGGTTAAAATGGGGCTGCCTTTAAATATTCTTATTACGGAGATTCCCTTTGAGAGTAGACAGAAATATGGAGTTTGGTGTCTCTGAACTCACAATTTAAAAATACTTCTTTTAGTGAAGTTGGTTTTTAGATTGTCAGTTGGAAAATGCCGCTTTTAGAAAGTGGGCATTTTCTTGCTTAAACCATTCTGTGACTCTGCCTGTTTGTGGATTCCCTGTTTGGGTCAGACTGACAGTTGGGCTGTTTGTGAATTCCCTCTAGACAGTGACACAAAGAGAGCTTGAGTGTAGCTTGCATATCTGATAGACTTGGCATCCTTGGCGTGATCTCCCCCAACTTTTTGCCTCTGTTTCCCAGGTTGTTGATGTGTGCTGGACTCTGTTTTTCTTGGTTTTGTTACCTGGGTACTTTACCACTGCTATCCAGTGCTACAGTGCAAGTGCTCCTATATAAAATGCATATGTAGCTGGTTCTCTATGATTGGCATATTTGATTTACTGGTAAGTCCCTAGTACAGTGCACTAGAGGTGCCCAGGTCCTGTAAATCAAATGCTACTAGTGGGCCTGCAGCACTGGTTGTGCCACCTACATGAGTAGCCCTGTAATCATGTCTCAGACCTGCCACTGCAGTGTCTGCGTGTGCAGTTTTAAACTGTAAATTCGACTTGGCAAGTGTACCCACTTGCCAGGCCTTAACCTTCCCTTTTCGTACATGTAAGACACCCCTAAGGTAGGCCCTAGGTAGCCCCAAGGGCAAGTTGCAGTGTATTGTATAGGTAGGACATATAGTAATGTGTTTTATATGTCCTGACAGTGAAATACTGCTAAATTCATTTTTCACTGTTGCAAGGCCTGTCTCTCTCATAGGTTAACATGGTGGCTACCTTTCAATATGATTAAAGTGTAGATTCCATTTGGGAGCAGATGGATATGTGAAGTTTGGCGTCTCTGAACTCACAATTTAAAAATACATCTTTTGGTAAAATTGGTTTTAAGATTGTGTGTTTGAAAATACCACTTTTAGAAAGTGGGCATTTTCTTGCATAAACCATTCTGTGACTCAGCCCTGTTTGTGGATTCCCTCTCTGGGTCCGTTTGACAGTTGGGCTGTTTGCACCTCTCTCTAGACAGTGACACAAAGGGAGCTGGGGTGTAGCCTGCTTATCCTGATGAGCCATCTGTGCTAGGAGGGAGGAGAGGAGTGGTCACTCACACCTGAAAGGGCTGTGCCTGCCCTCACACAATGCAGTTTTCAAACCCCTGGTGTGTGTCGGGGACCAGGCCTGGGCAAGGCAGGATTTCACAACCAAGAGAGACTTTTCATTGAAGTAAGCCTACTTCAAAGGGCAAAATGGGTATAAGAAGGGCACCCAAAACCACAGATTTTAGATCACTCCTGGAAACCAAGAAGGACCTCTGTCTGGAGAAGAGCTGAAGAGCTGAAGAGCTGAAGAGCTGAGGAGCTGAGGAAGAAGAGCTGCCCTGCCTGTGACTGTGCTTTGTGGAGCTATCCTGCAGTTGCAGCTTCTGCCTGTGAAAGGGGACAAAAACTGGACTTTGTTGTGCATTCCTGCTTGAAGAAGAATCTCCGAGGGCTTGAACTGAGCTTGCCTCCTGTTTCAGGGCCATCAAAGACTCCCTCTGCCAGCACCTGAACTCTCTGATTGAGACTTCTGCCCTGCCAAGTGGTGCCCTATCCAGTCTCTGGGCCCATGAAAGGTGAAGTTGGCAGAGGGCAGAGAGCTGAAATCCATGCACAGAATGCAGCGCAGGGAAGTTTTGACGCACCATCTGCAACGCTGCTAATAAAGGATGTGCCACCTGCCGGAGCACAAATCTTACCAAGTTGAGAGAGCATTATTCTCACGTCAAATTTAGATTATTGAGTGTGCACTTGGTACCATATTTGAACTTTGGCAGTATCAACATATAAATATTCCATCAACGCTCCACCTACATCGCGGCAGGGGGTGAACGCATTGCAGCTGGAGAAACAACGGAACACCCACTTGCAGCTGCTGATAACGATGCAAACCCCACTCAGCGCAGCTTTCTAACACCGTGCAACCGGATTCCTCACGCACCATCCCTGGGCGTCAAAGTCATCGTGAACCTGCACAGAGCTGAGGTGCCCTGACTGAAAATCAATGCATCACTCTTTTGCGTGGGAGAGAAACAATGAATCACCGACCTGACCGGAGAAGAAACTATGCACTGCCTTACTTGTGAGTAAGGAATCGACGCATCACTGATTTTTCCAACGCACGCTCGTCCGTGCGACTTTATTTTTGATGCAAGCCAGGTACTTTGTGTAAAATCAAGGTTTCTTTTGTTTTCTATGGTGTAAGACTCTTATTCTTTTGAAAATTCATATTTTGACTTGAGTATGTTGGATTTTTGTCATTTTGGTCTTGTTTGATTTAGATAAATATTATCTATTTTTCCAAACTGGTGTGATGTCCATTTTGTAGTGTTTTCACTGTATTACTGTGTGTGTTTGTACAACTATTTTACACATTGCTTCTGGGTTAAGCCTTTCTGCTCATGCTAAGCTACCAAGGGGGTGAGTGGGGGTTAACAAGGTGTGTTTCTCCTTTGCCCTGACTAGAGTCAAAATCCTTGCTTCGACAGGGGGTAACCTGACTGCCAACCATAGATCCCAGTTCTTACAATGCACATGTGCGTGGATGGACGAGTGCTGTTTATAGGTTGCCAATGAAATCTTGGGAGTTTGTGAATGGATATGTTCTTGGTGTGGAAGAACGATGGTGGATGATGGAGACAATATTTTGTCATTTGCAAAGGGACCATTTTTGGTGGGGCCTATATATTATGCTATGCACATCAATAATCAAGATGCTAGACACTCCGGTATGGTATGGACTTAAGACCAGGAGCGGTCTACGACCCTTATATTTATAACCTCTGGCTAGGCATGGCTAGAGGGTGAGGGCAAGGCGTATCTGGGTCTCAGGGTATTTGCACAGCCCGGGTAGCTCCCTACATCCCTCCCCAACTTGATAGTAAACTCTCAAGCTTGAATCTTACTCACATAGTCTCCTAGTCCCTTGTTTGATGGAGGTTAAGTCTCAGGTGGTATCGAGGGTGAGCGGACAGGCCTCACTCTCCACATGCTTACTCCTGACCATCTCTATTCCTGAGCTTGCTCTCTTGTCCATGCCTTGGTATGCTTTCTCCTGATATCAATTGGTGGTTCTCCCTTTCTGTGAAGAGACTTTCCATCATTGCATCTTATTCTGTCCCCTCTGGTGCTGGGGTGTTGGGACTCATCACCTTGAGGAACCAGGATACATTTCTTGTGACCCTTTCCTGGTCCGTGCAAGCAGTCGCCATTGTCCCATCAATTTTTTATTACTCTCCAGACTCCAGGTTCAAACAGTGTCCGGAATTTCCATCCTGGTTTTGGGCCTTTGAGTATTACATTGTCACCACACGTAATGTCTCGATTGAAAGCATGTGTGTTCTCTCTTGCATATGTGTTGTTTTTTGTGTGCCTGTTTTGTGCCTTCGGCTGGTCATACTTTGGTAGCTTCCATCTGGGATGAGCTGGGATCACATCCCTCCTGTTACCTTTCAGCATCATAGCCCACGGGGCTTGTTGTATGGTATAGTATGGTGTCCCTCTGTGTTCCTTCAGGAGTTGGTGGAGGCTCAGTTCAGGCATCAGTCTTTTCCAAAACCGCAATCCTTATGGGTCTTATTCAGGGAATGCATTAGGTGTTCTGCATCACCATTTGCTTGTGGCCGTTGGGGGGGTGGGTGGTCGATGCAACCATGTTGGGTTCCGAGGTGCTCGAGGAACTCCTTGAATTCTGTTCTGTGGAATGGAGGCCTATTTTCTGTTTTTATTTCCTCAGGCAGCCCAAACAGCATGAATATCTTCTCCAATGCTGGGACACATTGGAAAATGCTGTCAAATCCAGGCTATCGACTATGGGATACTTGGAGTATCTGTCTACCAGGGGCATCGTTATCCCCCCATCTAGGAAGCTCTGAAAGTCCATGCTCACTTTGGACCGTGGGGTGATGCATGTTTTTTCTGTGATGATGGGTGCAGGAGCCTCTTGAGAGCTTGTCAGTTGTCAGGCTGGGCATTGTCGTATGAGGTCATCTACGATCGCCTCAAGGCATGATTTTACTTTGGTATCCCTTAGAGTCCTCCGTGTGCTAGCAAAACCAAGCATTGTAGGAGCCTCACTGGGATCATCAGTAGTTGGTCACGCAGAATGATGCTATGGGAAATGGTGCTGAGTTCATCACGTATCCTCCATGCTTTTGTGAGGTTCTCTCTCTCCACCCCTCGCCAGTGGTAGGCATCTTGGAGGACGTTTCACCACAATCCCTGTTGAAGGGCATCAGCTACATTGGTCAGAAGAGCATCACCCTTCGTGGTCTCTCGGATCCCATTCAGGTTCATTGCTCTTGGAAATGTGCTTTGCGTCAATAGCTGGAAGTATCCTTCTGATGATTTGGCATGGTTGTTGGTGTGTTCAGTTCTTGTGGCTGGGTAGCACATCTGGGGTGGCAGGTGTGGAACAGTGCCTCTGAACAGTGGTACAAGTGGCTCGTATTCCATAACAACTGTGAATGGTCTCCTGCAGAGGTTCAGGTAAAAGTGAGTACAAATCTACCTAATGGCCAAAGCATCTCTCTCTATTTGGGCATATCTAATCTCTGTGGCCATGATAGATCGACTGGTGAATATCAACGGTGCCCATTTGTGGGTTCTACTTCTTGTGTCAGTACTGCACCTAGCCCCAAGGGGAAACACCCAGAAGAACGAGTCCGGAACCACGAGGTTGTAAAAAACGAAAGTGAAACAAATCTCTTTCGTTTTCCACGACTACCTGGTTTCGGTACCTTAACCACGCATGTCTAAACAACGTATATGCGTGGTTAAGGTACAGAAGGGAGTTGGAGTGGAAGTGGTGAAGGTGGAGGTAAGTTGGGCTGGGACTGGGACTGTTTTGGGGGACAGGGGGATGGGGGTGAGGGAGGCTGGGGAGATTAGGGTTTGGGGGGCAGGGTTTAGGTTTTAGGGGCGGGGTGGGGACTCAGGGTATTTTTAGTTTTTGGGGTGGGGGCTGGGGGTGATTAGAGTTTAGGGGGGTCAGGGTTTAGGTTTAAGGGGTGGGGTGGGGGGCTGGGGTGGAAGCATGCTGGGTCGTGCATGCTGATTGGTAATGCCTTTACCAGGAATGCGTTTACAATGGTAAAATCGTTGTAAACACATTAGTTGTAAAGGCATTAGTGTTTAGAACAAGGTCGTTGTTCCGATCTCATTGTTGAACCACGGGTGGTTTAGGCACCCGTGGTTCTGACATATATCCAGCCCCAAGGGATGGCATCAACATTTTGGTTTGCCAGGTGTGGTCAAAGTATGCCATCGTCACATTGCTCAATAGGGCATCCTTGATACTCTGGAAGGCTTGTTCTTCTGGTTGTTCCCATTTCCAGCCAGTGTCTGCCTTTGTGCAGGTTCACAGTGGTTCAGCAATCGTTGCTAGGTTGGGGATGAATCGGCCACAGTACGTGGACATTCCAAGAAAGCTTCAGACCTCTGATACTGTGGTGGGCTCCGGGCCTGTTTGATGGCTTGGGATTTCTTCGGGTCTCCTTGTACACTGTCTTGGTTAAATACATTGCTGAAGAACTCAATTAAGTTTTAAAAGTACAGACATTTCTCTTTTTATGTAGAGTAACACCATGTTCCAATGAGCATTTCAGAGCTGCTCATAAATGTTTATGGTGCTTTTCCACTGTTGTCGAGAAGATGTAGATGTCGCTGCCAATATTCATAACCCCCTAGAGCCCCGAGAGAGTTTCTTTGATGGTGGCTTGAAATACCTCGGCAGCCGAGGGGGTTTCATAGTTTAGTCTTTTGTAACGGTGTTGCCATAGGTGGCTTGAAAATGTTGTAATGTACAAGCTGTATTCTGACAGGAGCAGCTGATGGTATCCTGAGTTCATGTCTAATTTAAAGAACCATCGTACTCCATTTAGATCTGCCATAATGTCATCCATGGTTGGTGTGGGTATCTCTCTCGTCTGAGGAGCCTTATTGGGTAGCCGCATGTCAATGCATAAGCGCACCTTGCAGGGTTGTTACAGTTTTTCAGCTATGACCATGGGAGACATCCATGGCGTGTCCCCTGATACCTTTTCTATCACTCACATGCTCTGGCTTGAGCTCTTTTTCGCTCTGAGGTTGCAGATGAAATGGTTCTCACAGATATCGGAGGGCTAAAGGGTTAACAGTCTTATCTATCTGTAGCTTGAGTGGGGGAGCTTTGAAGGCTATTGAAGAGACCAGGGAATTACTGTACCAGATCATCTGTCTGGCTGGATCTGACATTGTTTGGAAATGAAGCGAGCCTGAGATCTTCAGCTGCATGGCTTCTTACCAGGGTGCGGGTGGGTGCCGTGCAGACCTCTTGGTTGTTGGACTTCACGCATACTGTTGTGAGGCCTTTAAGCAGCAGGGGTGTTTGGGTGCCGTTTGTGAATATCTTGGTATGAGAAGATGATAATCTTGGTCTTAGTTTGAGGCGGCAGTGTTGTTGGATGCCCATCACGTTGTCCAACGCCCCTGTATCGATGAGAGCTTTGACTTCAGAGACAGCTATTTCTATCATGCACTTAGGCTGTGGTCTTCGAAGCTTTTTTAACTCATTTGAGGAGGAAACAAGTGAGACTTCGTCATCTGATGGCGAGTTATCATTTAGTTGTTGGTATGTTGGTGGGTGCCTGCTCATCCCCCTTGGTTCAGGTTCATTTAGCAATATATGTCACATGGCCTTCGTGGGTACCCATCTTCCTCTTACCCCTCTGTTCTGTTGTCCCCCTCGACACAAGGACAAAAAATGGTTGACTCTTTCACAGTTGGAGCAGGGTTTGTCCTCGGGGGGGACATTCATTCTGGGAATGTTTCTCCCTGCCTCAGTAACCACAGTGCATCCATGATCACAGTCATGGAATCCATGCACTCGACTTTTATGGCGGGTGTTTTCTCAGATGCTTGAATGATGGCTAGATCCATCTCCCGAGGCTGTTGTGGCTGAGAGGTCATGTGATCTGGCCATGACCAGGATTTCGTCTATGCTAATGTTGTGTTGACATAGGATGAGGCCCCTCAATGTCTTACTCTGATAGCCTTGGATCAATTGTGCCCTTATCTCTTTGATCTAATCGTTAGCCATGCACGCACTAGCCAATTCTCAAAGTCACAAGTAGAATTTGTCTATGTTTTCCCCTTCATGCTGGTGTGTTTGGTGTAGTTTGAACCGTTCGAAGTCGGGGTTCAACTGGGGGGTCAAAGTTGGTGGTGTGAGGTTTTGCCCTGGTGTTGCACTTGTGGAGCGGGTACATTTGCATCATCAGCCATGGTGTTGGGGCAAGGGAGCTGCAGCTGGTTGAAAGAGCAGTGGCCGTGGGGTGTGCTCTGTTGTCACATAGGCATTCTTAGTCTGCCAGTCTCTATGGTTCCGGTTGCTGGGCCTTCGTCGGTGGTGTGGTGTTGGCACCCCTGTATTTTTGCTTTATATTCTGCTTTGTGAGTGTTTTTTCTTTTCTTCTTTATTGTTCTTTTCTTTCTTCCCCATCCCTCATGCTCACTCACCTTGCTCTGGTGGTTACTGGTGCAGGTGGG
Organism: Pleurodeles waltl; assembly: GCF_031143425.1. Taxonomy (NCBI): domain Eukaryota; kingdom Metazoa; phylum Chordata; class Amphibia; order Caudata; family Salamandridae; genus Pleurodeles; species Pleurodeles waltl. The sequence continues at coordinate 664,620,664 of NC_090438.1, forward strand.
GGCCTGTCACCATGCTGTGGCTGTGTTTTGCGCCAGTAGCGGTATTCAGCTGCTGTTGGGGTGGGGCCACGTGTCAGCATGCAGACTCATGTCACTCTGGAGGCAGCCTTCTCCCAGGAAAGGATGACGGTTGGAGCAGGGTAGAGGCGTAGGGGGGCTCCAGATGGCAGACTGAGCGAAAACCAGGCTGGCTCGCTTTCTCAGCTCAATGGTGGTCACGGCAGTGAAAAGGTATGCTGCAGTGTTGGAGTTTAATGCGTGAGCTGAGTTGGGTGTGTCAGCAGAATGGCCCTGGGCCCACTTGGGAACGGAGAAGTCGGTGAGGAGTGGACATGTGGGGGTACTCAACCTCATCGCAAAGTGTGGGGGGTGTTGGAGCAGATATGCTAATATGAGAAATTTCTAATGATGTGCGTATGAATACTAATGAGAAATATTGATAAAAGAAAACTAATAATTGAAAATAACGTTTATGAGTAAAATGTGCCCACGGCGACTGGTCACCATATGTGTTAACAAAATGCTAAATAATGAAAGAAATTAAAATTCTGTACTAATATGTCATATTTGAATGTATAACCTATGTTTTATGATGATTTGTGTTCTTAACTTAGCCGAACTGGAGGCCTGGTCTGCACTGGTCCTTGCTTGCTTAAACGTGGAGACGCGATGAGCTGCCGAGGACTGGAACTGAAGAAAAGGACCTTGAACTGTACAGAGTTCAGACGGGCTCTGCTAGAAAATTCTTCAAATGTACCAGTGGACAGGAGATGATGAGGACAAATTAATACAATTATGTGTAGAGTAGGCTAAACGTACTTTCCCAGGACCTGAACAATGGAAGCACTGACTAAAAGACTGTGAGCAACAATTTTGTTACCTGAAGAGCCGGATGATGTTCTCATCGACAGAAGGACCAATCAAACTAATGGAACTTGAAACTTGAACTGACACAAACATGTCGTAAACAAAAACTATAGGTTAGAGTCATAACCTCTGATAAGGTTGACCAATTAGCAATTAGTGGGATGGACTGAGAGAAAATAGTAAAAAGTCATGACAAGGGAAGGAAATTCACAGCGGAGAGGCGAAAGTTGATGACTGTCCGAAGTGCTGATAATTGGGCTTACTCTCTGTGAGCCTGATATTGCTGACGACTGATGACCTGGAGATGAAGACTGACTCGTTGCTGATCTATCTTTGATAGGTAGCTATAACCATGTGACTGACTAATGTGTGCTTTTTCTTCTAGGTACCAACTGCGCAGTTTAAAAATGTTTTACTCTCTTTAGCTAGAATTTTCCAAATTAATGATTTTTGTCTAAATTGTTTTTGCATGAAGGCCCACATGCTGATGCTAATTTGAGTAAGGTAGGCTGACAAGGGTGACTTAATGGCGACAGTTGACTGACTGACTTGCATTGCTGAATTATTCATAATGTTAAAGGATTTGCTGACTTATGTTGATGCTCGTTTTTGCTTAGCAAAAATTCTTGGTGAATAGTTTGTTTATGATGCTTAAATAAGTTTGATTAACAATAAAGTCAAATAAAGGTTTTGATTTGATGGTATTTTCTTATTAATCGTTGTTGTTGATTGTAACTTTTATTGATGATTCATTGGTTACCACTTGACTAGGATACTCCATGCGATCCAAAAGGTTCTTCGCCCTATACGCGTTCCCTTCTAAGATTACTAACTAAGGACCAGGCGCGCTATCAGGGGCCTATATATTATGCTATGTGCAGCATTATTCAAGATTCTAGACACGCTGGAATGGTACAGTTGTAAGACCACGAGCGGTCTACGACCTCTTTATTTATCACCTCTTGGCCACGCCTGGCCAGACAGTGAGTGCAAGTCGTATTCGGGTCTTCGGGGTGTCTGAACAGTCCAGGTGGCTCACTACAGCATTCATCCCTAGAGGTAACCTAACACTGAAAAACAAGTCTTTATTTTACTTGTCTGTAAAAAAAACTTACTTTTTGATTTCCCTTTGAGCAATGATATGTACACTAAATTGCATTTTGTAGGGAGGTACATCTCTTATCACTCTTCATGCCCCTTACATTAATCATCCCTGTCTGAAGCCCCTTTACCTATAAGCAATGGCAAAGCCAATAAGTTAAGTTGTTTTGAGGCGTATGTTCTCGTTGTTGTCATAGCCATATGTTGTTCTTTGTTATGTTTGGAAGCACAAAAAACAAACACATACAGGCACCCAAAAGCATGTAGGCAGCAGCCAGAAGCAAACACATCCAGTAAGAAACACATTAATAGGCACATGCCGACACAGATGGATCTTGGTTGACTGCAATCAGGGTATTGATGAATGTGTGATTGTGTGCAAGGGTGAATAGATGGTTAGACGGCTGGGACTGGATATGAGAATGGTGGGTAGTTAGATGGCTTTAGTTGTATAGATGAGGGATGTAATGTGGGTGCCTGGACCAATGCTTGATAGTGGGCTGACACACGAACTCCTGGCAGTGAGTGGATGGATAGATGATTGGGTGTGGACTGAATCTAGCAAAAGGAAATAGGTGAATGGAAGAGTAGTTGTGGGTAGGCGTTTATTGATATCAGGGTACAGGGCTAAATGCATTAGTGCATAGGTGGAGGAATGTGAATAGAATGGTGGATTGATAGATTAATTTTGGTGGGCATATGGGTGCATAGGTGTAGGTGGAAGAATGCATGGATGTAGTTGTATGAAATAAATTGTCTTCTTCATCAAGGGAATAATACGCATTTTATGATGGAGATTTCCATTTTTTTTCGGACACTGGCTTTGACAAACACAAGTCAAAGATTGTCTCCCCGGCCTTTGCCTAGAATTTATGTCATATTGAATGTAAACCGATGGCTCTGACAGTCAGCCATGCCTTGTGCAACTTTACCATTTACACTGCCCACAAAAGAGAATCCTAGTTTTATGACAGGCCCAAAGACTGTGCTTTTTTAATAACCTTCAATTAAAAAAGCTGTTTGAAGACCATCCCCTTTATATGCACCAAGGACAGAGCTCAGTGAGCAACGAGAGATCAGGTAACAGGGACAAAATTTCAGCCCATAACACTTATACTACGTCATCAAACATGATCACCAGTCAGTTCAGTTGATGCCGTGTCCCTTGAGCAACAAACGTCGTTGGGTCATGAAATGAACGATGTTCAAGAGCAAGCGCAGGGGCAGGAACATACATGGATATGTACAATGTGCATAGATTAACATGGACAATCCTGGGGATTTTTCTCAATCAAAGAGGCGAAATTAGTAATTAGAAAATTGTAAAAGGTGGGATGGCTGAATGAAAAAGTAGAGAAGGACCCAAATGTACATAGAAGAGCTGCAATGGAGCTTAAAGAGGTTCAAGATCACGTCGTTAGCCTAATTATATTCCCTAATCAAACCGATTTTCTGAAACTTGAAAATTTATGAATCATAGACTTTCAACTTTCAGGGGATTCACTAAAATCTCCATTCCAAGTACATCTTAAAACAAACCCTGGTTACTTCTCAGAAAGATGGGCAACCTAGTTACTCTTTTGTCACACGTCTGGCTACCACGCGACTCCAGATGAAAGTGAAATGAAGTAACCGATCTGCTTGGTGTTGAAAATAAATCATGCTCTTTAGCACAGAGGGGTATTAGTGGGCTGGGCGAGGAGGTTAGAGGACAGAGTAGCAACATCACGCACCACAATAAAAGGCAGTGCTTTCGCACATAGAGATGAGCAAAACTCTGCACAGTGACACACAGAAATGAAGAAACTGTACAAAGACAACAAAGTATTTACCTGCGCAGTTGCACACCATTGAGAACATCAGGCCCTTTCTTCACACAAGCACACACAATGCATACCTACAATAACACATGGTTCCAGAATCCTTGCCAAGAGCTTGGCAGCAGTTCCACATAAAACATAACCTGTTAAGAAAAGCCAAATGTGTTTCAGTTTAGCTTTCTGGTAAATATAGCATCAATATGTTCACAAAACTAAATTAAAGAAGGCAGCCTTCAGTGGTATGAATTGCCAACCCAAAAAAACGTAGCGAAAGCAAAAATACAGTGAAATGGCTAGAGCCCAGATTTGGTACTCCGGTTCAGTGACATAGGAATGTAAAATAAATAAAAACATTGGAGCTGTCATTGTATAGTACTCCTCTCTCTTTGAAGACATTATCAAGGGATCTAAGCGTATGCATCTCTTTGTAGGATGAACACACTGAGGCAGTGGCGTAACAAAGGCGCACACAGCCCCCGCTGTGCGGAGGAGTCCCGAGCTCCAGTGGGGCCCCTCAACAAGGTACTCTGGCCTTAGAGCTCCTGCGTGAGTCCAGAGGTGGGCTCTCCATGTACTCTGCATGCCCCCCTCAAGTTCAGTTATGCCACTGCACTGATGGTGGTGCAGATTTGGACAGGCGGATGTTTTGATTAATGTCTTTGAAGGTAGATGCAGCCCACAGAGTAAAGAGGGTTTTGACAAAGTAAATAGGTCTTCCAAGAAATTAACATTCTTGCCCTCCCAATGTGTCAGAAATAGACTTTCCAGTTACCGCAGCCTGTACTTAACTTGGTGTACCAAAGTAACTAAGCTGAAGGATGTGATGGGCTCAAGCACAGAGCAATTCTGAGGGTAAATTACACTTTCTATTCTCTGGGCCAGTACATATTGATGTGATACGAGAAAAGGGCGTTGCCTTCATCACAGGAGAGGGAGAAACCCCAGTAGAAGGGATGGTATCTAAAGTATTCCCCTATTTACTGCCATAGACAACACCCAGGTAATGTAAATCATCAAAATAGGATTACATTATCTTCCAGGACATGTGCAAGTAAAAGAGAAATATTATCCTTCTGGCTCTTTTTGTTTTGGCGATGCTAATGCCTCGCTCACAGTTGTTCAGTGTCACTTTGACATCAATTGAAAGATTAGAGTGACCTAAATCTTTCCCATGCCAGCTGCTAAAGCATTTTTGCAGGGGCTGCACAAAATGGCACATACCTTCATACAATAGTTGTCCTTCCTTCACATGTCTTTCAGTTTTGCCTACAGTAAGAAATTTGATTATTACTTTGGGTGGGTGACTGTCTATTTCAAGGAATAATTACAACCCTTTTTGGGCACAACCCCCAAGTTGCTAATGTGATCTGAACTTAATACGTGGATAGCTATAGCACAGAGCAGACAGGCTTAACTTGGGGTGTAATGTATTTATACTGTACCAAGACAGTAATAAAGTCAAAAAGCAAAACAATAAACATTTCAAACTGAATTAGAGCAGAAGAGTAAAATGTAATAAACAAAACGACACCAAAATGACAAAAATGCAGTAAGCAAAACTGGAGATATGAGTTTTAAAAATTGAAGGGAAAATAGCTCTGAAAAGCATAAAGGGCCAATATTAGTCAATGGTCAAGATAGACCGGGACCTAGGTGCAATTTGAAATTGACCGCAATGGAGTGAGGGGCAGATACACCAACCAGGTTAATTTTTGTCAAAATGTTTCCTTTTTTGACTTAGGGACCAATTTAGAGTTTGGCAGATGGGTGACTATTGTATTACAAGTGCATTACATCCAATGGCCCTAGAAATGCAAGGAGTGGGATTTCCATCACGTTTGTGATTGAGTGACACAGCGGCCGAACTGTAAATCAGGCACTTAGTGACCTTTATCTTTTCCATAACGTAAACGCAGTGCTATCATACAGTTACTAGACCTTTCTTATCTTGTTAAGCCACAATCCACTACAGGAGTACTCTTCTAAAGCTCCCCCAGGGCCTCACCTGGAGCTTCACAGGGTATCAGTCAGAGACCAACAGCAGAGTCTGGTCCAGTCCAGATCCAGCTGCCACTACCCAGCTTGGCACCTCAAGGAAAAGACCTCTTAAAGCTTCTTGTCTCCCTGTAGTTATATAGGAGATCAACCACCTGACTATGGGTACAAGAGGGAGCAGGTCAAGCCCTTCAGGGCTCCTCTCAGGTCACTGATCGTAGGTCCAGTCCTCCTCTGATCATCTGCAGGTCCACAAGTGTTCTGAAGTGGGTGCCTGGCGGTGCCACATTTATGCCTGGCATTAACTAGTGAGAAGGCTGACTCCTGGACATGCCCTAACCAATGGAGACACTGTACTCACACTCAACCCAGAGAAATGAGCCTTGTAGGAGAAAAGCAGTCTTTCAGCATCTGATTCCATTGAGGATGGTGTAATGGTTCCACTTGGCATTGCCTGGATGAGAGTGAAGCCGCCTAAAATATGCATTTGATAGATATTGCTTGATGTAGAGTAAGGTTTTGAGAACTGGTTGCTCTGAGTTTGAGGGGTGATAGGTTGTGTGTAGGTCGACAGTGTTGTATACAGACAATGGGATAGCAATTTTAAAGCATTCAAATGTATCATGAATTGCGGTGGATGTAGGTTTGCGTTCGAGAACATCCTTGAGAGTGATAGCTATGGCCCTTCTTGTCTGTCATTACAAATGTTTATTTCCTCGAGAAACTAGCAAGTCAATGAAAGTTTAGGAATATGTTAAATCAGCATTCGTTAATGCATAAAATATCCATATTATGGTCAAAAATGTGGTTGAAGCTTTCAGATACATGGTTCTGCTTCACCTGGAATATAGTAGCAGGCACTTTAAAAAGTAGTGAGGATTTGGAGTGGAAGGTGTGGAGGTAGAGGTGGTTATTTCTATTGGCTTATTTATACTGAAAGACGTGGAGGTGTAGGTAGGAGTACTGGATGACAGAATGGTAGGAAGAGGGAATTGTGGGTGTGTTGTGTGTTAAAGGAAGTTCCAGAGAGAGCTGAATAACTTAACAAATCTTGTTATTAATGGAGATTGTGTACATACAGCGGTCCCAAAGTATTAAAATAAGTCACTAGAGGTAAATTTCCTTCATTTTCTGTAGGTTGAGTAAAGAAGACTTGATTGGCTGCCATAAGGAGAGACGCACAAGGGAGCAGGAAAAGAAAGATGTTAGCAGCATTTTAAAAGTCAGAAGGAGGTGCAAAGGAAGATGGATTTGGCAGGGTTTAAGAAAGAATAAGTAAAGATATGAGTAGAAAGTAAGGATATGAGCAAGACTATGAACAAAAGTATTAGAAATAAGAAGAGTAAGATTAGTAAAAGTAAGAAAAGCAGTAAATAGAAGTGTAAGATGAAGTGTAGGCATAATAGTAGAAAGAGTAGGAGTGGTAGTCTTAAGTAGAAAGAGTGAGAGTAGGTAAGAGTAAAAATAGAAGTGTTTAAACATATGAACAAGAAAAGGAGAAGTGAGGAGGAGTATGTAAAGGAGTAGGAATAAGTAGAAATTAGTGCATTACATTGTAGGCATAAATGACTAAGGCCTTCATTATGAGTCTGGTGGTCTTAAGACCGCCAGACCCAGGGTGGCGGTCTCACCACTGACAGGCCGGCAGTGAAGACAGCCAAATTACGAGTCTGGCGGTTTGGCCAAAGCCAAACCGCTGATAGTCCACCCGTCCTGATGATTTTCCCTGGTCCGCCGGGCTGGAGGTGAGCACCCCTGGCCTGGCGGACGGCGTAATACCGCTAGCATTTTCCTGGCGGTCGCATACCCGCACACATGCTCCCACATACTCACACACAAAAACACACCCCAGGCACTGGCATTATACACCCCCATTCACACTAATATACACACACAAACACTGCATTCACGCACGCATTCACTCCTCCTACCCCCTTCAGTGCATACATACATTCACACCCCCTTCAGGGCATACATACTTTAACTTCCTCCTCACCCCTCTCCCCAGTGCATACATACATTCAAACCCCCTGCACCCTGCACTGCATACACGCACTCACCCGCTCTCTGCATCCACAAAAACTCACACCTCCCAACCCCATCAAAAAACAATCACTCACACAGGCAGACACGCAGCCACAAACACCCCACTCCTTCTGCATTCACAACATTCACACAAGCACTCACTCACACATGCACACGCACCGCCTCCCCTGTCGGACGATCCACTTACCGTCGAGAAGGTTGTCCAGGAGGGGACGGTTCCTGGCGCTTCCACTGCCAGCAGCACCCCCCCATCAGGACACTGCCACAGCGTATTACATGTCGTAATACAGCATGCAGCGTCCTTTTGATGTCGTAGCACCAGCACTGGCGGTCTTTCGGCACCCACAGCTTTGGCGGTCTTACAAAAAGACCGTCGAAGTCATAATGAGGGCCAAAGTGTATTAGAAAGAAAGAGCATCAGTATGGATAATAATATTGTCATATGTAGAAGTAAAAGTAGGGACAGAATTAGTGGTGACAATCTGAAAATTAGTAGTTGTATGTGCTGGCCTGAAGGTGTGAGTAAGGAGGACTAGGATTTGAAATAAAAGTAAATATATAAGTACGAGTGGAATGAAGGGGTGGGTGAGTCAAGCACAATTTGCTGAGCTCTGTCCAACAAGCCTTGGCAAAAATCGTTCCACAGATAACCGCTTCTTGTCTGTGCCCTGAGGGGTCGTCTAGTGTTTGGGCAGCCCCCTCACAATCTTTGAAATTTGCGATTCCTAACAGCACCTACCTGACAGCGCTCTAGGCAGCATAGTGAGAGCGGCCTGTTATAATGGCTCTAAGAGGGCTGGATCTGCAGTCCAGGCCCCAGTGAGGCCTGCTCGAGGCTTGAAACTCATCAGCAAGGCAACAGAAATCTCTTTGAGGGATCATCCCTGATGTAGTGCCATCCTGTACAACTTCCCTTCCCCCCTCTTCTGGGTGTGTATCTGGCATGAGGCCAAATAGACAGAGCCATCTTCGTTGCACTGTTTGAATGCATGGCCTATTTGTGCCTTGGACATGTCACCTCCCTGTGTCCCAGGAGTGGCTGGGGAAAGCAAGGAATTGCACTCATCTTGGTGGGACTCTGAGAAACAATGACTGAGTCAGGCAGCCCTGGGGTCTGCAATAGCTATGGTGCACTAGAGTGGGTGCTATGCATTGCCCAATGGGTCTGCTCTTTCCCCAGTATTGGTGGGGACATTTTCCTTCTGAGCTTTGTGGCTGGGACTACCCCACAATATATTTTGGAAGGAGCTACACCTCATAGCTCTTTAAGAAGAGCCTGGAGATTTGCCCAAGTATGCAAATGAACATAGTGGCACGCACTGGAAATGGACGTACTGTCTGAGGCAGCTCACCATAGACATTAGAACATAGGTGCTCTGGTGGGCACAAAGGTGATTGGATATTTTATTTACAGACTGAAAATGGATATTTTATTTACAGACTGAAACACTATATACACTACATGGAAGCTTCAGGGGCAACTGCACTTCGGTGTGTGCTGCACACTGACCATTGGGTGCAAACCAATAGGTGTTGGTGGACTAAGGGGGGGTCGTCAGTCCTGAAGGGTGCTCATGGCTGGTGCCCTGTGGCCAACTATAGATCTTTTTCACATCTGCACTTTATGACAGGGTGAAGCCTGGGCTACCAAGAGTGAGGTACAAGGGGTAGGCCCTCAATAGCAAAATAATGTCATCATGTTCAGGAGGAGAGAAATCAGATATTCCAATCAGTCATATGGAAACAACTTTGGAGGATTGTTAGACCAGACAGCCATAGGTTGGTCTTCCCCCTCGATTTTGCTGGCTTTAGGACTCTGGCACTTAATCAAAGTGGGCCAGTGATAAAGTGCTTGTACTCTCTCTCTTAAACATGGTAATATTGGCTTAGCCCCAACTCGCATATCTTATGTAATTATACGTCCCTAGTAAAGTGTTTTACTTGTGCCCTGTCGATTACATGCTACTAGTGGGCCTTCAGCATTCATTGTGCCACCCACTTCAGTAGCCCTTTAATCATGGCTCAGGCCTGTCATTGCAGAGCGTGTGTATGCAGCCTTATTGCTATTTCCACTTGGCACTTAAAAACCTTAGCCAAGTCTTAAACACCCCATTTAAACACATTATTTATCCCTAAAGTAGGCCCCAGCTAGCCCATAGAGCTGGATGCTGTGTAAGAAGAAGGTTGGACATGTGCTTTTAAGTTTTGCATGTCCTAGTAGTGAAAACACCTACATTTATTTTTCACTACTATGAGGCCTACTCCTCTGATAGGTTAACATTGGGAATTCCTTATTACACTTTTCAGCTGTAATACCTGATTGAGAAAGAGTAGCTATCTCATGTTTCATATCAATGGAATAGTAATGATAAATTGCCTTTACTGGTAAAGTTGGATTTAACATTACTATTTTAGAAATGTCGCTTTTATAAAGTGAAAGTTTCTGTGCTCTTACAGCTTTGTGTGCCTGCAGCCTGTCTCCAATACACATGGGTGACAGGTACAATTTGTTCATTCCCTCTGGACTGCCAGAAACACTGAAAGTTTAGATGTGTCAGAGTACTCATCTGCATTCTGATGGACCTTCCTGGACAGGAAGGTAGTGGGGGTCTGACACTTACACCTGAATAGGCAGTGCATGTCCCCACACAAAAGGGCTGGTTACCCCCTACTGATAGTCCGGAGCAAGGGCTGGGAAGAAAGGGCCTCTGTGCACATCAAAGACCCTTCTTTAAGATCTCCCCCACTTCACAGGCACAACTTGGTAGAAGTACAATGCCCGAACCCCAAAAACTCAGTACATTTCAGGACTTGTGACTACTCTTCTTGGAAAAAGAACTGCTGTGCTGCTAAAAGAACTGCCACTCTCCTGGACTGCTGCTTTACTTAACTCTGCCTTGCTGTGCTCTTGCCTTCCTTAGCTGCCCTGCTGCCTGCTTTTCCTCTCCCTGGGTGAGAAGGATTGGACATGTATCATTTGACCCCAAAGTGACTCTGAGGGCTTGCTGGCTTGCGTCCTGTTTCCTATGTTTCAGGGGCACAAACATCTTAGAACCCTCCTGTTCCAACCCTTGGGCTCATCTGCTTGTGAGTCTGTCCTGCCAAGCGGTGCCAACCCAGCCTTGGACAATTGGAAGTTGACCTAGGAGCTGGCTCCAATGGAACCGCTACATCCTCCGCTGCGAGAGCAGAATTGATGCATTGTTGCTGATGCAAAAACTGGACTGGTGCATCGCACTTAAAATCACTGCATTGCATCCAGAACCACTGCATTGCTGCCTTGGCATGGAGAAGATCGACACATTACCCCTCCAGCATGGACTATCCCATGCAGCTACTTCAAAACCACTGTACTCAGGAACTTGCACTTCACTCACTGAAACTTATACATCGCTGCAGTTGCACAGAGAACTCTAGTGCAACACCCTAAGGGCATGGGGATCATCGACACATCTCGTGGTGTGACAACGATTAAGGTACTTTTGCTCAGCAGGCCCTTTGTGGGTCTGGTACACAACCCACGCTCCATCGTGAGCAGCCTGAACTCTTGATTTTGTCCCCGTCCAGCGTAACCCATTAACTCTTTGAGCACTACTAGCTTTTAAGTGCTATATTTTGAATTTAATCTTTACAACTTTGTATCAGGACTTCAACTGGATAGATTTTTTGTGTTTTGGTCTTGTTTTATTTATGAAATCATAATAATTTTTTTAAACTGGTGTAGAGTCTGTTTATGGTGTTTTTACTGTGTTATTGTTTAAGTAGTGCACAAAAAGTTTACACATTACCTCTTAAGTTAAGTCTGAATGCTCTGTGCCAAGAGGGCGGTCACAGGATATTTTAAGGTGTGTTGTGACTTACACTGACTAGGATTGTGGTCCCTACTTGGGCAGGGTGCATACCTCTGCTAAATAGAGACCCACTTTTTAACAAGGATCATGCCAGATAATGTGATAAAGATTTTAGATGGCATTGCTGACATTAACACCTCTATTGGACCCAAACTTAGCACTTTGGTCCTTGAGGTGGGATTTATGAGAGCAGACTACAAGAAATTCAAGAACAAGGTCAAGAGTAATGAACCTAAATTTGCAGCCTTGAGACTATCTGTGGAAGCCATGCAATCTCAGCTCAAAGAACTGCAGGACTATGAGAGATTTGTGAAGGTGAATGATTTTGAAGGCCGCTCACACCGCAACAACATCTTAATCAAAGCTCTTTCTGGAGAAGGCGGAAGGCCCCTGTATGAAACATTTCCATGAAGAGTGGTTGTCATGTATTATGTTAAAAGCCAGAGAATCCCACTTTTTCTCAGTGAAGCGGGCACACAGAGTGCAGGCCCATCCACCACTTCCCATACAAACCAATGGCAGGGAGACTGTTCAATTAACGCAACAGGGATTATGTCCTGCAGGTATTGAGAAGCAAAGGGCCTAGACTGTGTAAAACAGCAACATTATTATTTTCACTGATTACACAGGTGAAGTGCAGAGAAAAACTGAATTATTTCTAGAAGTCAAACAGCAACTGCGCCAATTGGATCTGTGATACTCACTTGTTTTCATTGCTAAGGTTGGCGTGATGATGACAAATCACATTTTTCTGACCCCGTTGTAGGCTTTGGCATGGCTAGAGTTGAGGGGTAATCTAGTGGTGTGGAGAAGGTCATGCAGATGTAGAGGACACATTGCCAATAAATTGCGCAGAAGGCCCACAAATAAGCAAGTTACAATGGCCTGAGGACTGGTGGCTCTAGGGGTGGCTCTAGAGGTGATGCATCCCAACAGCTTTGACAATGGTGCTTTATTGGCTGACAAGAGTGTGCTGGAACACTCTGAGGAGGGTGTTTTTACAGATACTACGACATTGATTGGTGATGGACCAGACATTACCCCAACGACTGCCAATTTACATGCGCAGTTATCCATAGCAGTATTATTTGCTATTTACAAGGAGCAGACTATGGGTTATGTTCAAGAGGGGGTGTCCCCCTGACACAAGGGGCTATGATTAGCTCTGGGACCACAGTAATTTGGCAGTGTAGGCCCTGATAGCACCCAAGCAAGGCAAAGTCCATCTAAATGTGATCTTGTACCACTCCTTGTCTTTGCTAAATCTTGACTGCAAGGTTCTCTGGAAAATACTGGCAAATCACCTGATACCTGTAGCTCAGTTGATTGTCCATCTAGACCAAACGAGTGTCATTCTGTGGAGAAATATTTTCCTACATCTGCATCTCAAATGATTTGTTTTTAGAGTGATGAATTGGAGCCTTGGATGACCTCATAAGATACTGAAAAGGCCTTTGATATGCTTACTTTGTCTTTTTTTCTAGAGGTCCTTCAATGAGTTTGATTGGGTCCTGAATATCTGCAGTGTGTGCATCTCCTCTACTCAAGCCAAGTTGCCTAGGTCTGTATGGGTAAGGTGATATCAGAGTTGATAATTGAGAGAGGTATGAGGCAATGATGCCCGCTATCACCCATCATATTTGCTTTGGTGATGGAGTCCTTGGTTTACCACCTGAGGATGAGAGGCTCGGAATGGGGGATAGCGATTAATGATACTTACCACATAGTGTCTCTGTTTGCAGATTTATCTGTGGGATGGTTGAAGGACATTAAGCTCATTGATAGATTTGTTAGATAAGTTTGGGTGTTGTCTGCCTTCTACATAAACTGGGGCAAATCATTCTTGTTTCCACTTTAGAAATCAACAGATCCATAGCATGGATCACTCCCAAACACCAGGCTGGCCTGGATGTTTGAATCCATAAAATACCTGCAAAATAATATATCATGAACAAGTGGGCCAGGTGGATGGCAATTTGGATAGACCAGTGGCAGCAATTTGACAATTTGTTGTAGTTTGGAATACGCTTCCATTGTCACCCCTGGGAAAAGTGCCAATGGCAAAGATGCGGTGCTTTCTAGTTTGCTTTCTTTTTATGTCACACTGCCAGTAATAATCAAGACAAATCTCCTTATGGGCCTACAAAATATACTCATCTCATTGATCTGAAGTGGGGGAAGGCATAGGGTTGCTATCAGTAGACTATATGCACCACTGTCAGAGGTGGAGCTGGGTGCTCCTAATTGTGAGCTTTATTATGCTGCAGGGCAGCTGCAATGCACAATGCAATGGCTAGCGAAAGACAAAAGCGCAGAAGGGGGAGACATTCTGGAACAGCTGTTTGGGGGTGATATTGTCATACAATGACCAATGTAATGAAGGATGCACGGTGATGCTTCAAGACTTATGTGTGACTCGATGTAAGAAACCCCCAATTGTTCAGAACCTGCCAATATGCATGCTATTGGAGTTTGCACCACTTAAAATTTCCCATGATACACAAATTTGGGCAGACGCAGGGATATGAACATGAGGGGACATCACAGAGGAGAAGGAAGTAAGATCTTTTTGCAATTTGGTGGAGAAATATGGTCAGGATCTGGGCCAGTTTTTGTTGTGCGGGACGTGTTTGAGCGGTTGTTCTCAGACATGGGGGAGTATACATACGATGCTGGATTCCTCTGCAGTGTTTCAGATATTACTAACTCAGGGAGATGATAAAAAACCTTAATATATGTATATGCCATTTACAACACTATATCACCAGGATTTTGAGAGCCTTAGAGCTTGAGGGTGGCGGAGACGTAAATCACACCCTGACAGATAGTGAATGGTCGAAATGTCTATTATATGTAAATATAGTCTCCAGTCATATGAGCTACAAATACACTGACAAGCAACGAGGGGGAGTGCTATCCACTCCCCCTCAGAGTGCATGTATGTTTGGCCGGCTGTCTTGGGCCGGCCAAACACACATGCACACAGGGTTCTCTGTGTTGTTGGGCTGGAGAGAGTCTGCTCAGGCTCCCAGTCTGCTTGAGAGCGCCCTTGCTGGGTGCTCCAAGCCAATCCTGACACTGCTTTAAGCAGTGTCAGGATTGGCGCAGGGCAGGCTGGGAGTCTGTGCCTGCAGGCTGTTGGCAGAGAAGAGGAGAGTAGCAGCGTGGTTATGAAGGCAGGGGCACAGGTAAGAGTTTTTTTTATTATTATTTTTTATTTAATCCCCTCCCACCCTCACCCTATTAATGTCCCCCTCCCTCCTCCTGCACACTATCCCAACCCTTCAGTGTCATGCAAACCACAACTGTTTATTTTGCTGTCTGCAAAATTGCTTCCACACAGCTCGTGCCTACATCCGCTGTGAGATATTAGATTGCAAATTTAATCATGTATCAGCAAGTCCAGCCAACCGTTGAATATACTTACATTATAATCTAACTTGGAAGTAGCCTTTATTTTTCATTGTTTTCTTTGTTCACACTATGATATAAGCAATTTGTTTTTAATACTGAGGAGCATATTTATACCTTTTGGGACAAAACTTCACTAATGCAGTTTTGCACCAAAAAGTATAGCACCAACTTGCGCCATTCCTGAGCACCAGCCGGGCACCATATTTATGGAATGGCGCAAGCTTAGCGTAAAAAAAATGACTTAGCCGGGTGGGGCTGGTGGTATGGGAGAAGGGGGTTTGGCACTGAAAAATGACATTAGGTTGGTTAGAGTAAAAAATGATGAGTCTAACTAGCCTAGCGTCATTTTCTCATGCAAAACCATCCATACCACATGACTCCTGTCTTAAAAAAGACAGGAGTCATTCCCACCATCCCAATGGCCAGCACAGGGGACCAGGCCATTGCACCCTGTGCCATGCAGGGGACCCCAAGTTGGGCCCCCAATGGCACTTTAATTAAAAAAAAATTACTTACTTATACTTAGTCTACTTACCTGAGATGGGTTCCCCCATCCTCCGGAGTCCCTCTGGTGTGGGTGGGGGTGTTCCTGAGGCTTGAGGAGGGCAGCTGTGGACCCATTTCATGGTAGTTAACTAATTAAATGGGCCCACTGGTCCCTTAACACCTAGTCTGACCCAGGCGTTAAATAATGGTGCAAAGCGAGCTTTGCACCATTATTTGCCCCTCCTCCCACCCGTGCGTCATTTTAGCACGGGGATAAATATGGGGCTATGAGGTTAGCACCATTTTTTGGATGGGAATGCCTACCTTGCATCTCATTGATGTAAGGTAGGTTCACGCATATAAAAAATGGTGCAAACTCCAATATTTTTATGTTAGACGGGACTACTGTCAAAATATAAATATGGAGTTCATTTTGCGCTGAAATTGTGTAAAAAAAAATGACGCAAATTCAGAGCAAATGGCATATAAATATGCCCTTGAATGTGCAACTCATAGTATCTCTCATTTGTCTCATCTCTAGTTTGGAAAATAATGAATGCCAATGCCCAAAGCAGTGCCTAGAAGTCGTGGCTGACGCTATTAAACTTCAGCACACTGTATATCAAGGCTGCATAGTCCCGAATCTACATCAGGCCTCTTTAATCCACTTCTAGACACTCCTTACCTCTTTATCTCACTCCTGCTTCCTGCCTTAGAGATGGTTTTTCCTTCTGTCTCTTCTTCCTTCTTTCACCTTTGTGTGTATTTCCCTCTCTTGCTGTCAGAAAATGTCTATTGAGGGAAAATAAGTGCTAGTCAGGAGTGGCTCATCGAGTAGAAAAGGGGCATGGTTGCATATGGCGGGGGATTGGGAGAAAAGAGAAAAAAAAGAAAAAAAAACCTTATTCCTGCTGCACCAATCTTAAGCCTCCACTGCAGGCACAGGTTCCCAGCTTTACCTGCGGCCAGTTCGAACGCTGCTCTCATGCTGCTGGCAGCATGAAAGTAGAGTTTGGATTGGCTGGAGTGCCCTGGTTTGGCACTCCGAGGTAGACTGGAAGCCTCTGCCTGCTCTCTCCGGGTAGGAGAGAGCCCAGAGTGCATGTGTGTTTGGCCGGCCCGAGAAGGCTGGCCAAACACATATGCGCACTGACGGAAGTGCTGTGCACCTCCCCTCCGTCCCTGTCATGCCCCATGGCCCTGCCTCTTTAACAATAAAACGATAATGAGCACAGTTTATTATTGTTTTATTGTTAAAGGTTCGCAGCTGCTACTGCTGTTGGCGGGGGCTGATGCTCCTCCGCCACAGTGGGGGAGCCGCGCCTGGTGCTGGTCCCCAAAAATGAGTGTCTTTGGCAACCACCAGCCAAATTAAGCACTGGTGGAGATGCTAAAGCGAAAGTTTTAATAAAAATATTGATGGGTAGTCATTTACTCTGAGTAATGGATTTGCATAGAAAATGTAATAATATAGAGAAAAATAATGCACACATTTGAAATTGTGTCCATGTGAGTGGTCGCTAATGTTCACAAAGTATACTTATTAATGGCTTATTAATGTGAAATATTGATCTTTTGTCTGATTAATGTAGCAGTACATCATATTGAGGGTTATGCATTATGTATTAGCTTTATTAATTGTAGGCCTTAACTTAGCGGAGGTCTTGGCCTAGTTGCACGTCATCATGTCAAGCTGTATTTCTAAACCGATTAATAAAATCTTTGTTGAGAGAATAACATTGTAATATTCCACCGTGCTGACCAAATGTGCTGTTAGCTAAAAGTCTTTCTCATGAGAACCGATTGCTAGAAGATGCTGTCCTTGCTAAATGTAACAATATAAGTGTAGTCTGTGTGAGACTGACTTTCTCAGGAGAAGAACAATGGAGACACTGACTGGAGTATAAACTGCAACAATATTGTTACCTGGTGAGCCGGATGATGAGGACAGTAGAAGAGGAGCCAATCAGCGACATGTGATCTGAGTGCTGGTAGAAATTATAGATTTGATGTTTTCGTTTTATTGGACATGCGATCCCTTGAACAATACGGTCTCGGGAAGTAGTTGTAGGAAATATAACTTAGTCGGACTACACTGAGAAGAAGTCGACATTGCACTTTTGCCTTTTGCCACTGCCATTACTTTCTTGAGCGTCTCGGCTTGCCAATCCATTTGAGGAGAGGTTTATTACTGCTGATGCGTTTCTTAAGACTGTTTTTTTTTTTTCTTTCCAAGTATACCAACCGCACTATTTTGATAGAGCCATAGTTAGATATTTTCTAAATCTGTGTTTACTAAATTATTTTGCATGAAGCCCAACATGCTGATGCTAATCTAGTATTAGATAAGGATCCTCACTAATGAAAGTCTGCTATATGGAGTAACCTTTGATATCTTTTCTTTGCTGAAATAAATGTATGTGATATTGTTTGTGCAAAAGTTCTTGTTAATCAATTGCACTGTTACTTTGGAATGTATAGTGGCTCAAGCTTTGATTAGATTAGGCTTCTTTCGCTGCTTTGGACAGCCTGTGATGTTTCTGTATGTATATTTTTTGATTTTGAGATTATTTTACATGACATTAGCATTGTTAATATATCATCCCAGACGTTCTGGACAGGTTTGTCTCCTTAAGAGATTCACAGAGACAGTAACAGCTCGATGGTCTGTCTCCTTAATAAACTATCATAAGTGTTCACAGAGCCGGTAGCAGGAAGATATAACGGTCAACTGAGATGGTAGTAGTTTGATGATTTGGTCTTTTGAGAGTTCCTTATTACTGAGATTTTGATTTATTTTTCAATTATTCAAATTGGAGAGACAATGTTGCCCTAAGTCATGAAATGACTTTCCCAGAATCTTGGAGCCTGCCAATGGTTGTTTGAGGATGTTCTCGGCATTCTCGTGATGGAGTGAATGAAGTAGGTTTCGCTGTTGCACAGCTTATGCAAATCGCAGGTGAATTGTGATGTTTGTGAGGGGTTAGGGAGTTTATGTATTCCAAATGAAGTTGTAGAAGGAGTGTGTGTATTCCGAAGTGTGAGAGTAGGGAAGTCATCGAACTTCACATGTGTGTGGTGCTTTGTGCTAAAATATTGTCCACATGATTGTTGATGTACGGACCCTACATGGTCTAAGACTCTGGAGTATATTGACAAGTGTATGAGACACTTGGTTTTATGTTGTAATTTGTCTGGTTTAATAGGTCGATCAGGTGTGGTCAACAAGTCCGAGTGTGAGTCAAAGTGAGTGAGAGAGAGTTTCAGCTGAGATCTGGCGAGTCCTATGTGCACCAGGACAGACCCACTGATCAGTTGAAAGTAACATTTTTAGGTTGAATTCTGCTTGCAAATCAGGGAAACTGAGAAAGAAGGAGTAGCGGTAAGTGCAGGAAGAGTCGTCAGTGAAAATTCCGTAAAGTTTCTAAAGC
The DNA here is from genome assembly GCF_031143425.1 of Pleurodeles waltl. Taxonomy (NCBI): domain Eukaryota; kingdom Metazoa; phylum Chordata; class Amphibia; order Caudata; family Salamandridae; genus Pleurodeles; species Pleurodeles waltl. The sequence continues at coordinate 664,639,675 of NC_090438.1, forward strand.
AATTGTGTTACCTTTCCTGTAGTAAAGCAGCAGATTTTTTCTTTTTTTTTTTTTTTTAGAGCTCGCAATAAATTGCATTAGTTTTGTGTGAATTGAAGTTTGGGAGGACAAGCCACAAGGCTTTGTCAGCCGCAGTACATGTGATTGTGACGTCACTAGGGCCGCGCTGGGATAGGTTGGTTAGTGAGAAGGGTCGCGCACAGATTGGCAGCCGTCCCTGAGGCACAATTGGTTGAGAAGGTGGGTGAAGAGCATTCTGGGATTAAAAGTCACTTCCTGATTTGATTTTGAATAACAAGAGGTCAAAAAGATGACATTTTTCAAAGGTTTAAAGAGTGTTTTAAGGGTCTATATGTACAATACAACAAGTATAGGCAAGGCTACAACGCCAGAAGGTACACCAGGTTACATTGTAATGGAAGAGAAGGGTGTTGCACCATGTCTTTGGCTAAAGCAATGGTGCAAAGCAATGGAGGAAGATAGGAACTTAGCATTGCCTACAAATGGAACGTTCAACTTGAAGGTTTTAGAGCATTTAAGGATGGTGCTATACAGTGCTTAATTTGTGCTTGATGTTTCTGGTGCTGAGCACCGGTACTTATTTTTGAGGGCCGGGGCTTGCTCTTCTGCCTCAAGCATTTGCCTGCGAGCAAAAGACACATATGGGAAAGACGTTGGAAGAGAAAAACAAAAAAGCATCACAAAGGGAGAAAACAGCTGCAAGGGTGAGCTGAAGGGGACAGGGAGTGGCTTTGTATGGATTGAAGAGGCCCGAGATGGCTTGAAGATTAGACTGCCTCAGTATTCCGTGTTCACAATTTTAATTGCAGCAGCCACATGTTTAAGAGGAGGGCTTTGGGCACCGGCACCTCTTTATTTTCAAATGAAGCACTGGTACTATATGAGTCGAAGCTCCTTCTGAGACAAGCACAGTTTGAGGCATTAGTGATCTGGGAGCTAGGAGCCAGACAGCAACAACAAAATAAATTTGAGAGGAGAATGAGAAAGGCAAAAAAGACATTAACAAAGGCTAGGTGGGACAGTGTTCATAGAATTTGGAGAAATTTGATTTTGCATAGAATTAAGTTGTTTCCAGTGATTACGCAGACAATGAGAAGGACGGAAGGGAATCTTCTAGAAAGATTAACAGAAGCCATCCGAAAGTAGGGAGGTTAGAAAGACTTCAACAGTGGTGGAAGAATTAGATGATGATGAATTTATTTTATAGTTATTGAGAAATCGTCCACCACCATATGCAGCACATGAGAGTGGTCTGAGCACCAGTGCTGATCCTTGAGCTCTGACACAGGCTAATGAGACAGTGAGTCCAGTGAAGGTTAATACAAGCCTGACAGAGTACGATGCACAGTATTCTTAACGTGTCTACTACTCCAGTGGTACAAAATCAGGTGCAACCGCCACAGGTCAAGAGAACTTACCCTGGTGTGCCTATTATGAAAACGGCTATAAACTTAATGGTGCCTACGGAACAGGTATTCTCGAGACCGGTGTTGATTCAAACAGAACCAACTCCACTTTTACTGCCCCATGGGCCACCACAAGCCATGCCGAGATTCACTCCAGTAACAGGGACACGGTCAGATATGTCTTGGATGATCAATCAGAACTTGGGAGTTACCCTCCCACAGGTACTTAAGTACCAGACCAACCTCAGATGCTATATCTTTACCTATTACTGTTGGTCCGGCCATACCCTTGTATGCACAGAAGAAACCCAGTGTATGTGAACAGGGTGTCAGGACACAGAATGTAATGGCGAGAGGACATTACAAAAACACTTGATTAGTTCCTCCTGTGTTACAGACTTCTGATGGATCGAGATCATTGCTGGACCTTAGTCCATTTGGAGTACTTCCAGATACTATGATTGGGTCAATCATTAGCCAGAGCTTAAGATTTCTGACACTGCAGACCCCAAATGCAGTTGAACAGCAGGTACCACCTGTCTGATCCAGCATCATCTTGTTGGCTGCTCAGCAGTTGACTGCATGGTTAGACAAGCTGAAAACACTGCAGAGTGCTCCTAAGGCAGAGGAGTATTTGAATTACGCTAGGCTAAGCATGGAAGCGGGTGAGCTCATAGAGGGAAAGATGGGTGTGAACAGGTTAGAATCCTACATAGAAGCAGAGCTGAGATATTTGTGCCCGAAGGTTACAAGGGAAGTGAGCAATGTGCATCAGAAGCTAGCAGAGCTGGCAGAGAAGTACAGCATAGAAATAGAGAAAACATTTGGAAAAGGAGTTACAGATTACATTTTAAGACTAAAGATTTTGAACACGAGATCTGCCAGAATGAAGGCACACCTTAGGGAATTACTTCAAAGTGCCCAGAGTTGGGCAGCATCAGACAAATGGGAAGGCAGGTGGGTAAAGAAAAGAGACAAAAGGAAAAGGGATTCTGTGGAGCTGATTGCAAATGTGCAGCATGGTCACGATCCAGTGAAGATTTTACCAATGAGAGAGATTCTAGGAGGATCTGAACACTTTATTAGAGATAGTGGTCCCAGCTGATCTGTGGATAGAGTGTAGGAGGCGTATAGACTGGCCAACAAGAGAGCCAGAGAGAGAGAGGTGCACCGTCTCCCGAGGTAATTAAATATTACTATAAGGTTATTGAATTTAAAGCGAGAATTTCGCCCAAGAATATTGATTGGCAGACAATTGACAGGACAGCTCAGGAAGCAAAGGAGTCAATAGATGTGTATTATGTGAGGTTGTTACAGGCGTTCAAGCATTACAGTGGTACAGAGCCAATTGAGGCCAAGGACATGATTCATTTTGTGTTCAGATTTGTGGAAGGATTGAGACCTGAAATTAGCCAGATGATTAAGAGTCATTTGATTTGCTGGCAAGCAAAGCCGATTGATGAGGTGTTGCAGTATGTGAAATACTGTAGTAATGACATTGAGTGGAAGCAAAGAAAGCTGAAAGAAAAGGCAATGATGATGCAGATTAAAGCTGCTCAGACGGGCATGCAAGGGAAATTTGCACAACAGCTATCACAGCAGCAGCAGGGAAGCATGGTTTTTTGAGCCCCAAATGAGAGGTAGAGGTCGCAGAGGTAATATGAATCATGGTCCTGACTTGGGTACTGTAGTGGCTCAGAATGATGTTCCGCGGATGAAGAAATTGTTGCCTTGACACGGTTGCGGAGGCACAGACATTGGAAACTGGAGTGTCCGATGTTGGTGCAGGAAGGTGTTGTTCAGCGTACTAATTACATCAATTCATTCCAGAACATGAGAGGACCGAGAATGAGAGGTCCTAATCCAGATTTTCAAAATAATGCAAATCAAGTGCAGAATTTCCAACCCATGCAGCAGGTACAAATGCCACATGTACAAATGACACAGTTGCAGCCAATGCAGCAGCAGGTTCCCATGGTACCTAAACAGCAAATTCAAATACCTCAAGCTCCAGTGGAACAGCAGCAAATGATGCTTTTTCAACAGGTCACAGGTCAGAAGCTTAACCAAAGTAATAACAGAGTACTCCAATTCCCATTACAGAGTGAGAATGGAATAAACGATGATTGGATGGGCGAAAGTTCAGATGAGGAGCCATGTGTGCTTTGACCTCCTTAGAAGTAGATCGGAGAGGTCGCTATGTGAAGGGAAAAGTTATGGGTAACAGAGTTTTATTCTTGGGTGACACGGGAGCGACACATTCTACAGTAAGATCGGTTGAGGTTCCAGACTTGCCCCTTTCAGGTAAAACAGTTCAGATTGTAGGGGTAGCAAATCACTATTTGACTAACCCGATTACAGAACCAGTTCAGGTTAAAATTGACAACTTCCAAGGATTGCACAAATTCGTAGTCTGTGATTCAAGTCCAGTATCCCTACTAGGAAGGGACTTGCTGTGTGAAACAAAATGCTTGATTACTTGTTCAAATGATAGAACGAATAGTGATGATGAAGATGACTGGGCCCCGGAGACAGAGTGTAAGACAATAAATGAGGAATACCCTATGACTGAATTTTTCCCAGTGTTCACAGTGAAGGAGCTTCATCCTGACTTGCAGGGAACGGTTAAGGAGAAGGTGTGTGATCTGACAGGAAAAAAGATAGGTCTGATAAAGGGAGTTGAGCCAGTTAAAGTCACTGTAAAGACGAATGGTATTTTCCCCAGTACCACATGCCATAGGATGTTCTTATAAAGATCACCCAAATAATTGCAGAATCTGTGAAACAAGGGGTTTTGAAGGAAGTATTGAGCAGCCCATGTAATTCACGGATAATTAGTTTGAAAATGCCCTGTGGGAGAGTTCAAATTGTCCAGGATCTGAGAAAAGTAAATGGCATTGTGGTCAAATGGTGCCAAATCCAGCTGCGATAATGTTTCAGATTCCGTGTGATGCAGAGTGGTTTACTGTCATTGATTTATCGCACGCCTTCCTTTCTCTGCTTCTTCATGAGGACAGCCAATTTCTGTTTTGTTTTACATTTTTGGACCGAGTTTATTGTTGGTGTTGATTTCCTCAAGCGTTTTCAGAGTCACCTTCCATATTCAATAAGATCTTAAAAAGAATTTGGAGTCCTGGGAAGTACCTTTCCAATCGACTTTGGTACAGTACATTGATGACTTGCTGATTGCGTCCAAAACAAGGGACAAGTGCAAGTATGACACCATTGCTTTGCTGAACTATTTTGGGAAAGAATGGTTATTAAGTGTCCCGCTTAAATTGCAATACTGTCAGAAAGATATGAAATATTTGGGTTACCAGATTGAGAAGGGATCAAGAAAGATATCCAGAGAAAGGGTTGCAACCATATTGCAGACAAATCTCCCGAACACACAGAGAGATGTCAGGATGTTTCTCGGGAAGGTGGGCTGTTGCCACAATGGATTCATTTCAAGACCACTGCAGAAGCTGACTAATAAGGAAGTCATTGATCCCATAGTGTTATACCAGGCTGGAATGAAAGCATTCACTGAATTGAGAGAGAGTCTGTGCAAGGCTCCGGCTTTGTGTATGCCTGACTACACGAAACCTTTCACATTGTTTTGTCATGAGTGTGATGCATGTTCTTTGTCTGTCTTGACGAAGATCCATGGAGGTCTAAACTGCCCAGTAGCATATTTTTCAGCTACTTTGGACCCAGTTGCAGCAGCCTTACCAGGTTGTTTGCACGCAGTTGCAGCGGTTGGACAAAGTCTTACACAGTGTGAGAATATTGTGATGTGGTCATTTGATTGGAACTTTGACCGCTTTTGCTCACCTGTAATAAATATCCAGTATCACCTGCTTCCTAGACTTCTATTCAGTTCTTGAAACTCCACTTGGATCTACCATACAAAGTTTAACTTTGGGTGTGCCCTGGCCTTCGTGTTCTATTTACACAGGCTACCACTCACTGCTTTCAGTGTGTGCTCCTTTGACACCTGAGGTGGCAGGTGCTCGGCCAGCCTGGCACCCACAACTAGCTGTTGCTTGAAAAAGACATTCACTGATGAACATTCGATAAACCTATGTCGATGTGCGAACGCCTTTGGCATTCTCCACCTGTTTCTGCTGTGTTTTCATGAAACGAGTATTCTTGGGTCACCAAATGTGTCATTGAAAAGATGTACAGTGCTGAACCTGGCAACTTTACTTCCCAATGAAAAATTGTGAAATTGAAAAGTTGGAAGACGTTGAGCTTGATTGTCTTGAAGTAATTGATGTGCACAAAACTGAGACCTCACATTAGAGACACTCGATTGGAAGAGAATTTCTAAAGTATCTTTGTTGATGGTTTTTGTCTAAGAGACAATACAGGGACAATGAGAGCAGGATATGCTGTGTGCACAATTACTGGTATTCTGGAAGCTTCTTGGCTTCAAGGAGTGTATTCTGCCCAAGTAGAGGAACCAGTAGCCCTTACTAGAGCATGCCATGTTTCTGCTCAACTGAAAGTTTCCATCTATATGGATAGCCAGTATGGATTTGGAATAGTCCATGATTTTGGCTAGTTGTGGTCACAGAGAGGTTTCATGACCTCTTCTGGTTCACCAGTGAGGAATGGTGAGAGAATTAAAGATCTGTTGCATGCTATTCAAGTGCCTGAAAAGATTGCCTTGGTGAAATGCAGTGCACATCTGAAGTCGCAGGACTTCGTGTCAATGGGAAATGGATCTGCAGATCAGGTCGCAATGTTTTGTGCATTGAACTGTATATCGTTCAAGAACAAGTGGCAATTGTTACGTGAAGAAGATGAAACATGTCCAAGTTTTGCATTGAAAGTAATTGACACGTAGGAAGAATTGAAAATGTTACAGAACAATGTTGACAGGGAGGAGAAACGATCATGGAACAAAATTAAATGTGTACAGCGACAAGATGAATTGTGGCTTTCAGAAAAGGGTCAATTAGTTTTGCCTAATAGTCTGTTGTCTCAAATGGCTAGGTATTATCATGGTCAAGCACATGTTGGGAGGGATCTCATTATTCATTTGTTCATGCACGATTGTTCAATCCAAGGTTTAGACAGGTTGCTGAAGCAATTTGCCATTGTTCCATCATTTGCCAACAATTGAACATGGGGAAAGGGACAGTGGTTAATTTAAGCCACATTGGAAGAGCAGGAGGTCCATTCAGCAGAATGAAGATGGATTTTATTGAGATGCCTGTGTGTGGAGGTTTGAGATATGTGTTGGTGATTGTGTGCATTTTAGTCACTGGATTGAAGCTTACCCTACACAAAGAAATGACAGTCTCACAGTGACGAAATTACTGCTTAGGGAACTGATACCACGTTTGGCATTTCCGATCTCTTAAGAATCAGATAAGGGAAGTCACCTCAACAATGAAGTAATTAAATTACTGTGTACAGCATTGAACGTTGAGCAAAAGTTGCATTGTAGTTACCGCCCTGAAGCATCAAGACTAGTTGAGGAAATGAATGGTACCCTGAAGTCTAGAGTTGCAAAGATGCATGCGTTCACGTATCTGAAATGGCCTGACGCGTTGCCTTTAGTTCTGATGACAAATGAGAAACAAGCCCGACAGGAAGACAGGATTGTCGCTCCATGAGATCCTTATGGGCCGAGCCATGAGGTTGCCAGCGGTGCCTGCAAATGCACTTGTCAACATTGCAGATCATATAGTGTTGGACTACTGCAAAGATCTGGCTGATGTGGTTCACTCTTTCTCTCAGCAGGTGGAAGCCACCACATTGCCACCGATCCATGACCCACGGAACAACCTGAGAGCCGTTGACTGGGTTGTGGTCCGGAAACACGTGAGGAAAATGCGTTTCGGGCTTCGTTGGAAGGGTCCTTTCCAGGTAGTTCTGACAACTACCACAGCTGTAAAGTGCACTGGAGTTCCAAACTGGACCCATGCCAGTCATGCGAAGAAAGTGATATGCCCGAATGATGAGGAAGCCGAGTTGTTGAAAGTACCAACAACAGCAAAACAAGTCTGAGGGCAGGAAGAAGAACAAAGGGAAACCAAGACCAGATCTGAGCCTGTTGAGGACAGTTCAGTCACACCTGTGAGAGACAAAGAAGAAGACCTCCAGGAGGGTGACGGAGAGCATTTCTCAATTGAGGCAGCAGGAGAGCCTAGTCGAAGGAGGGTTCCCCCGGAAGCAGACGATTTTTTGAGAAAAACAGAGCAATTGCCAGACTCAAAGGAGGAAAGAGTTGAAGTGGATCAAAGTTTTTGTGATCTGACTCCCCCTGAACCAGTTGCAGGTCTGTCAAGAGAAAATACCATAGAACAAGGAGACGTTTCAAGTTCAACACTGAAAAGAACATTGACCCAGGGTCAACTAAAAAGATATAAGTGGCCAGAGTCACAAGCAAAGAGAAAGGAAGTGGTTGTTGAAACCACAATTGAAGAAGTAGATACAACAAGGAGAGAAGACCTAAGCAAAGAAGAATTGAATGGTGATCGAAAGTTGAAAAGAAAGAGAATAGCAAGTTGAAGATACACCAGTCCTGAATGGACGTATGCAACTACAAGTGAATGGCAGAAATCATTTTTGACTTTTTTTTTTATAGAGACATTCCAGGTCAATATTTTGCCACTTGAAAGAAGCTGATGAACTGAACTAAAACAATCTGAAAATATCTTTAGAGAAAGAGACTGTTGAAAGTAACCGGAAAAGACTTTGATAACCTGATTTGACTTTTTGAAACCTGAGTTTGACAAGCTGCTAACCGATTTTGACAAGCGATCTTGGAAGAAAGAATGAGAGCTGTAAATAACTGCAGAAAGAAGATTTTGTTTTTGATTTGCTGCTTTTTTCAAAAATTCTCATTTACTTTCTGATTCTTTACAGATCATGAATGACATTAGCGAGCAAAGTATGAAAAATAGCTCCACCAGTAAGTGCAGCCCGTGTGTTTCCAACTCTGAGCCCGGGCAGAAGTTCAAGGCCCTCCTCCACCCGCAGGCTCCTGGCTGCACCTCATCCCTGGTGTCTAGTGTGAGAGCTCTGCTCTTCTGCTAGGCTGCCCTCGACCTCTTTTTTCTCCGTCTTCTCCCTTTCATGTTTTTATTTTCTAGTGTGTTGTATTGTGCCTTTTTTGCTTGCTGTGCTTTTTTCTGTAATTTTCCTCTTTTTCTTGCATTCTGTTATCTCTCTCATTCTCGCCTTTTCTTTCTTTTCAGTCTTTCCTCTCCCCATCACCCCTGCCCCGTGGCCTGCCCCCTTTTTCATAACGTTTTCCCGCTCCCACCTCCCAGCTGTCTTCTCCTCCCCCCCTCCCTACTTAATGGCAGCCGCAGCAGTCGCGCCACTGGTGCGCCAAAGGTAAGCCCGTCTGCGCCCATCCGCGGCCCGACCGCGACCAGTGCCAGGCCCTCTGGACCTGCCACCCGCCACCTCTACATGCCAGCAGCACTCATCGCACTTAACCCAGGACGCAGCCACCACTGTAAGTATGCATCACCAGCCGACACCCACCAATCCTTCAGCTGCCTCCGCTGCTGCCAGTCCTACACCACCAAGACCTTGGACCCGCACAACTCACTCGTAAAAACACACTGACAGTGAAGACTTTGAAATGCATCCTCCTCAATGTCCACTCCCTCCATAAACACGCTACCGAAATCTGCGACCTCCTTGACAGCACCACCCCGGATATCGCTTTCGTCACCGAGACTTGGACCAACAAACTTCAGGCCCAGACATCGCCATCGCCATTCCCCAAGGATACAAGATCATGTGGAAAGACCGCCCATCTGCCACAGGGGGACAAATCACCTTTGTCCACAAGTCTAACATCCATCTGAGCACACACTCTAATGACTCCACAAGCCTAATGGAACACCCTCATTTCAAACTACGGTCTATCCCGACATCCACTCTCAGGGGAGCACTCATCTACCGCCCACCTGGGCCCCGCGCACCCTTTGCAGACTCCATCACTCACTGCATCACTGCACAAGCAATCACGGCCACCATCTACACCCTGCTGGGAGACCTCAACTTCCACCTCAACAACCTACAAGACCCCAACACCGCATCCCTCCTAGACAACCTCCACAGCATGGGGCGCCAACAGATTGTGACATAACCACAGCACTCAGCAGGACACACCCTCGACCCCATCTTCACAACAGGAACCTCCGTTACCTTCAGCCACACCTCTAAACTTCCATGGACAGACCATTGATGCATCCATTTCACCTTCAACACACCCACCGTCATCAGACCCCAGCACAAACCATCTCATAGACGCTGCACAAGAATCACCGATGACCAGCTTACCGTCACCCTCGCCAACTCCGCCCCCTCCATCGCACACAATGACAACCTGAACACCGCAGCACGCATCACAAATGGATCTCTGACTGCACCAATACCATAGCCCCCCTTAAAAAGAACAACTGCACCCACGCCAAGAAAGACAGCTGGTTCACAGCAGAACTCTGAGAATCCAGACATGCTTGTTGACACCTCTGGAAAATCTGGAAAAACACCAAATCCACAGAAGCCCAAAGCAACTGCAGAGCCGCCACTACCGCACACCACCAGCTCATCAGGAGCACCAAAAAGCTATACAAGATAAAATCTCCTCACACAACAGTAAGGAACTCTTCAGCATCATCAAGGAGTTCGACCAACCCAACAGTGAAACAATGGACATCCCACCCTCACAGGACCTCTGTGACAGACTCAACATTTCATTCCACCACAAAGTCAAGACCGTTTATAACAGCTTCAACAAGGACAACTTATGCCCAGAACCCCCTCTACCGAAACCCGACACCAACAAACCAACGATCACCAACTGGACCCCCCTCACCACCGAAGATATACTGAAGACAATGAAGTCCATACACTCCGGGGCCCCCAAGGACCCATCACCCCCAAGCTCCGCTTCACCATCAACCGCTCCCTAGCTGCCGTCTCCTTCCCCAATGACTGGAAACACGCCAAGATCAACCCTCTCCTCAAGAAACCCTCGGCAGACCTCACGACCTCAAGAACTTCAGGCTCATCTCCCTGCTCCCATTTAATCGAGAAAGCCATCAACAACCAACTCGCCACTTTTATCGAAGACCATAACATCCTCAATGTCTCCCAATCCGGATTCAGAAAAAAACATACCACCGAAACAGCCCTTCTGGCCGAAACAGACAACATCCGCTCCCTGCTGGACAAGGGAGAGACAGCCACACTCATCCTGCTAGACCTCTCAGCAGCCTTCGACACAGTCTCCCACCACACCCTGATACGCAGACTTCCCAAAGCCGGCATCAGAGACAAGGCCCTCAACTGGATCCAATCCTTCCTCTCCAGCAGAACTCAACGAGTGAGACTCACCCTTTTCCTCTCAGACCCCACACCCACCTCCTGCGGAGTTCCCCAGGGATCCTCCAACAGCCACACACTGTTTAACGTCTACATGGCCCCTCTGGCTGCCATTGTCAAAAGCTACAGAATCAACCTCGTCTCCTACACCGATGTCATCCAACTCATCCTCTCCCTATCCAACGAACCCAACACAGCTAGACACAACTTCTCCAAAGGCATGGAAGCAGTCACCAACTGGATGAAAAACAGCTGCCTTCAACTCAACACAAACAAGACAGAAGTACTCATCATGGGCCCTCAACCTGACGCGTGGAACGACTTCTGGTGGCCACCCACCCTCCGAAACTGCCCACAAACCAAGCCCGCGCCATCAGTATCATCCTGGACTCCAAAGCCAACATGGACTGCCAAATCAACTCAGTCACTTCCACCTGCTTCCGGACCCTATGCCTCCTATGCAAGACCTGGATCCCCCTCGAACACAGTAAGACAATAACACACGCCCTCATTACTAGCAGACTGGACTATGGCAACGAGCTCTACGCCAGGATCAACAAGAAACTCACCTGCAAACTACAGAACATCCAGAACGCCGCTGCCAGACTGGTCCTCGACCTGCCTTGACACTGCCACATCTCTCAATACCTGCACACACTACACTGGCTTCCCATAGAGAAAAGAATCACCTTCAAGATCCTCACCCCCACACACATAGCCCTCCAGGACACCCAACCAGCTTACCTGAACAGGCGACTCAACTTCCACATACCCCACAGGGCCGTACGCTCAGTCCAGCTCTCTCTCGCTGAAGTACCCCACATCAGGAAAACAAGAACAGGGGGACTCTCTTTCCCCTACCTCGCAGCCACAGCCTGGAACGCCCTTCCACTCCACATCAGACAAACCACCCCCCTCCTCAACTTCACGAAGGAGCTGAAGACATGGCTTTTTGAAGAATCCCCTCACTGTTGGATGCTACACCCCCTCATCAGCACCTTGAGACCCTTGTGGGTGAGTAGTTGCACTGATTGAATGATTGATTGATTTATGTGGGATATTGTTTGTGGTATTAATTGTGGGAATTACTGTTCTTGATAAAAGTGAAGCCAACCATGTTTTTGCTTTTGAAACGACTACTGCACTAACAGCAATAAAGAAGTTCCGGGTAGATGAGAAGAATTTTCATGGGGATACTAATGCGCAAAGAGAACTTTCTTCTAATGTCTTCTATCGCTTGCTAAGGGTGTATGTTGAGACAATGGATGCGAGGAATTGTTCTGTGTATGCAGATTCCTTCATCAGTCAAAGAAGGAGTTACTTATCACAGTTTTCCTCTCACTTATGGGATAAGTTGTAGTCTGTTACTAACAAGATTATAGAATGAGGAGTGCACCCAGTATTTCTACTCCAACTATGACGCTATGTTTTCATTTGTCCCTATAATTAGGTATTTGAGTAGAGTAGCTAAGGATAATGACATAGTATTAGTTAGAGGTTTCTTTGAACCTTCATTAACATTTAGTACAGCTTATGCTCACAGGAACAATCTATCATGCTTGCTTACATCTTTAGAGAAGAGATTCTTAGATCACACAGATGACAGAAGAAAGGCATTGAAGGAGAAGTTAGAAAAAGGCTTAGAGAAGAGGACTTACAAGAATGATTATGCTTATAGTACAATTAAAACACAAGGGGAATTAGCTCTAGATGCACAACACGTAGGGAAACTGACACTATATTTGTGGGAACAAGTCAATGTAGACATACGTTTTTGTTTCAGAGTAAATGGACATTTATGCGGAATGGACAGGAGCCGGCGATTTCTGGGATATATTACATCTGTGGTCCAAATGCCTATTACCGTCTTTCAAGAGGATGGCATGGGACATGTTATTTAGGAATAGTTTTTCCAAATATTTTTCAGTTTCCAAAAGTGACTGAATTACATCATATGAGACAAAGGAGAGAGTCTCCTTCTTGTATAATGGGAGATATATTTGGAGCAATAATTCCTTCAGTGGGAGTTGTTCTGAATTTGATAAAGATTCGAAAGTTGTCTACTATTGTGGATAACATGCTGACAAATTTTTCAGGAGCCATACTCCTGATAGATACTGAATTAGCTGCTGAAAGAGCTATGACTCTTCAGAATCGCCTTGCTTTAGACATTCTTTTAGCAAAAGATGGCAGAGTATGTAGGGTGCTTAAATCTAGGCATTGTTGTTCGTTCATTCCTGATAATAGTAAAGAAATTAGAAGCTTACTTACTAACCTGACTAATGAAACTGCTGATTTGAAATAATTGAAAGAACCAGGTGTTGGGAGAAAGTTGGTAAAGGTTTTCCATCAGTGGGAAATTGGCTCAGCAACATTGGGAAAGGAATCTTATTGAAAATTATACAGGGGAGATTAATTCTCATGATTTTCCTAAAATGAATATGGGGAATATGTAAATTGTGTAAAAAGATTACATTGAAACAGTCAAAGAATGATCAGAGGAGGGGAGAAAAGAAAAGGGAAAAGTTGTTTAGGGAAAATTCGAAGAGGGAACGAAAGTATGAAGGGACTGAAATGACAGAACTTTAGCTGATGCAAAAATCTGTGAGTGATACTTTAGTGTGATGACACATTTAGTCATCAGAGGAGGGATTGCTAAAGCATGTGTTTTAATACAAATATTGATGAGTATTAATGTATTCTGAGTAATGGATTTGCGTAGAAAATGTAATAATATAGAGAAAAAATGCATGCATTTGAAATTGTGTCCACGTGAGTGGCCGCCACTGTTCAAAGTATACTTATTGTTGGCTTATGAATATGAAATATGGAGCTTTTGTTTGATTCATGTAGTAGTACATCATATTGAGGGTTATGCATTATGTATTAGCTTTATTAATTGTAGGCCTTAACTTAGTGGAGGTCTTGGCCTAGTTGCATGGCCTCATGTCAAGCTGTATTTCTAAACCGATTAATAAAATGATTGCTTGGAGAATAAAATTGTAATAGTCCACTGTGCTGACCAAATGTGCTAGTAGCTAAAAGTCTTTCTCATGAGAACCGGTTGCTAGAAGATGCTGTCCTTGCTAAATGTAACCATATAAGTGTAATGTGTGTAAGACTGACTTTCTCAGGAGAAGAACAATGGAGACTCTGACTGGAGTGTAAGCTGCAACAGTATTGTTACCTGACGAGCTGGATGATGAGGACAGTACAAGAGGAGCCAATCAGCAACATGTGAAACGAGTACTGGTAGAAATTATAGATTGGATGTTTTAGTTTTATTGGACAAAGTGTGAACATGCAATCCCTTGACCAATAGGAACTCGGGAAGTCGTTTTTTTTTAGGAAATCTAACTTAGTCGGACTACTCTGAGAAGAAGTTGACATTGCTCTTTTGCCGTTTGCCACAGCCATTACTTTCTTGAGCGTCTTGACAAAAGACGTTCTTAACTTTACTGCTTAAAGACTTTGCATTGTCGGAACTTTGATGCTGAATCCTGATGCCTTGCTGACTGAACTGATGTCCTGATGACCAAGACTATCTTAGCTTGCCGATCCATTTGAGGAGAGGTATATTACCACTGATGTGTTTCTTAGGACTATTTGCTTTTTTCTTTCTATTTACCAACCGCACTATTTTGATAGAGCCATAGTTAGATGTTGTCTAAATTATTTTCCATGAATCCCAACATGCTGATGCTAACCTGGTATTAGATAAGGATACTCACTAATGAAAGTCTGCTATAGGAGTAACGTTTGATGCCTTGTCTTTGCTGAAATAAATGTATGTGATATTATTTGTGCAAAAGTTCTTATTAATCAAATTGCACTGTAACTTTAGAATGTGAAGTGTCTCAAGCTTTGATTAGATTACGCTTCTTTTGCTGCTGTAGACAGCCAGTGATGTTTCTGTATGTGTATTATTTGATTTTAGGGATTATCTTACATGACATAAGCATTGTTAATATAGGGAATAAATATTCTAACTTTTACTAAAGGTGGGGTTATTTGTGACTGAAAGGTCATGGTGTGTGAGAATTACTGACTCCATTGATTTCTAATGCTATTAATTATCATTGATTATTGATGTTATTGATTAAATATTGATTATTGATATGCATGTACTGGAGTTATGGTGGGAACATCTTGATTGTGAGTCAAAAGGTTAATCGACCTATTCGCATCCCCTTGTAAGTTTATTTATTAAGGTCTGACGCGCCAGCAGAGATTTGCTTTACACAATTGATATGTGAGCCATTAAATCACAAGAAGTTAGGTTGACTTGTGTTACGTAATAGTTAAAAATACTATAAAGAGGTAGGAGTTGAGGTATGAGTGGGACTAGAGATAGGAATAGTGAAGTCCAACGTGTCCATAGGCTCTCGTAAAGTGTGCCTCTCTTGCAGATTATATATCATTTTGCAAAAGAAGCACTCTATATGCGGACTAATACATTTAATAGTCAATAACATGAAAGAAAATATTCCTGTGGACCTATGCAAAATGAGACTGCCACTTTAATCAAGCAGTGCCCGAAGAAACCTGAACCAAAGTATTTAATGACAGTAGGGAGCCGACGCAAACCCCCTTTCTGTCCATTTTGTGATCACATAAACTATTGCAGTTCAGCAAAACTGGTCTCTTGCCAGAATGAAAATAAAATGATTTCTTCATGTTTACCTTTATGGGAAGCACCTCTGTCCCACTGGCCTTTGGCTGTGTTGCATTCAACTTACTACTTCTCAAATAGCCACTGCATTGCCTTTTCCTTACTTTTATGTGTTTTTGTGGCTATTGCTAACTATGGTGATAGTATTGCTCTACAGCTTAAAAAAATAATTCAGTCATGACTTTTTTTGATACTCGAATGTTTGTCATCACCTCATTACACCTGTGATTCTTTTATGTGCCCTAGAGGATTTTCCGTCTCTATAGTCCCTATAGTCCATAAATATGTAACATCTTATGGAGTCTGGCAAGCAATCTGGAAAGAGTTCTAGCAATTAATTTTAATTGCTAACAAGGGAGTCAAGATCCAAGTGCATGCTAGCTAGATGGTTGTGGAAGCTGCTAATTATGGTAATTCATTTGCAAATATCAATTTGAATTATTCTGCTAAATATTTAAATGAAGGGGTACTTCCAGGCAAGCATAGGATTACACAGGTTGCATTAGGTGACGTTATTTGCCTCTGATAAATTGAGCAGGGCAGGGACCCTGTTAAATGCAGCGTGTAAATGCTTGTACACAGCAAGTACGGCAATTTGAGACCCTTTTTGTAGGGCATTACATTGGGGTGCACGAATTGTCTATGATAAAACACCGCAGGTGTCGTTGAACATCAAAATCGTCATTGCACTTACATTAAGCGATGAAGTTGGACTGTTTTGTAAAAATAAATCATAAAACAATGGAATGCGGAACTTGTGTGTAATTTTCGTGCATACCGTGTGACAGGAGTTAAAAAATTCAATTTCATGCTGCGCCAACGCATTGGTACACAGAAGGAGTGTAGAATCAGTAGTGCAGCAGGTGCTGTGGCTCAGAGGCCAATAGCTGTGTTGGCCCAATTCACCCCAATCAGCCGCTGTGCGTTTTTTTATTATCAAACCAGGCGATGGGACAATTTCCTTGCGCGTCGCAGCACTCAATGCGCTCTTGGTGCTGCGCTGGCACACAGAATACAATTCAGCCGGTGTAGCTCTGACAGTTTGTGCTGTTTTAGGGGTGGCACATAGTTTGCACGTGCTAATTATGCAGAAGTGATTTTGTTCAGTTTCTGACGTGTGTAATTTTAATTTGTTCACAATTTATTATCACTGTGTGAAGGGTGAAGACTGTCATTTTTATTGTTTAAATTGCTAGAAGAGTGAACAGAAAAACAGGGAACTCTATGTCAAACCTTAACACTTTTAATGAATCAGGCACGTAAAAAGTAGTATTTTCCAAGACTGGACTTTGGCAAACAGATTAAAGATTCCTGCAATCTATGTATATTCTGTGGGGGCACCTCCTCTATGGCGGAGGAGTGTGGCCCCCTTGCCAGCAGCTTCAGCTGGAAACCTTTTACTACAAAACGATAATAAACTATGTTTATCATGGTTTTGTAGTAAAAGGGACGGGGCAGTGAGATGAAGAGCAGCTCGCATGTGTGTCCGGCCAAACAGACATGCACAGCAGGCTCTCCTCAGCCCGGCACTGTGTTGCTGGGCTGGAGAGAGCATGCACAGACTCCCAGTCGGCCTGGGAGCGCCTAACACTGCTCTAAACAGCGTCAGGATTAGCCGCAGGGCAGGCTGGGATCCTGTGCCTGCTGCAGCCTGCAGGATAGGAGTAACGCAGTATTGGCGGTGGCGACAGTGAGTTAAGGAAAGTGTAATTTGTTTTTAATTTAATTAACTGCTCCCGACACGCACCTCCCTGCCCATTCTAAGCTCTTTGAGATGCTCCTGTGAATAATAGATAACTCGGTTTAAAAATCATGTTTTTTTCTCAGACACAGCTAATAACGCTCTATGAAAGTAAACCTTTTAGAGCCGAATTCACGAAATTATTTGTAGTCATACGCATATGTTTTTTTTAAAAAAAGTGGAAATTGCAGTTTAAAGAGGCATTGAAATAGCCACAAAGAAATTCCAAAAACATTGCTGTAAAAAAGAATAAGTTAGTAATGGTGTTTAACGAGTCAGCCTTGGGCTGGTCTTTCCCCAACCTTTTTTGACTTACTAAGCATTTTTCTGACCTTGTTTTTGCAGGCCTTGGGACTCTGGGCACTTTACCACTGATAAACAGTGCTAAAGTGCTTGTGCTCTTGCCTATACACATGGTAATATTGGCTTATGCCCAATCGCTATATTTAATTTACTTAAAAGTTCCTAGAAATATAGCACTACATGAGCCCAGGGCCTGTAAATTAATTGCTACTAGTGGACCTGCAGCACTGATTGTGCCACCCACTTAAGTAGCCCTTTAAACATGTCTCAGGCCTGTCATTGCAGAGCCTGTGTGTGCAGTTTTAAACTGCCATTTCAACCAGGCAAAAAAATCCTTTAGCGAGGCCCCAACCTTCCCTTTAATACATATACATCACCCGTAAGGTAATCCCTGGACAGCCCAGAGGGCAGGAAGCAATGTATTTAAAAAGTAGGATATGCACTTTTAAGTTTTACATGTCCTGGTAGTGAAAAACTCTTACATTCATTTTTCACTATTGCAAGGCCTTTCTCCTTCATATGACAACATTGAAGTTGCCTTATTTAATTGTATAAGTGTAATTTCCTAATGGGAAGATATGACAAGTTCATGTTTGGTGTCTTTAGAATTGCGAATTAAAATCTTAATTTATAGTGAAGTTGGATTTGAAATTGCAATTCTTAAAATGCCACCTTTAGAAAGTTGGCACTTTCCTGTCTTATCCATTTAGTGCCTGAACCCTGTCTTTGGTCACATGACTGGATGTAGCTGAGAGTTGGTCTTTGTGTATTTCTCCTAGACAACATCATCACAAAATAAAATGAAGTGCAGGGTGTTGAAACTTTTCAAACACTCGCCCCCAGTACAGATCTGGGTTTAATCCATTGCTATTTTGCTCGCCATGTCACCCCAGTTTGGAATCAGCCATGTGCAATTCAGTCTTGGCCCTGCTCCGTATGGGATCAGTCCAGCCCGAATTGCCAAGCCAGTACTTCCTGGACTAGAAACAAATATACTGGGACTGATTTCAGGGTATCACCCCTCATCAGTCAGGCTAGCTTGATTACAGTGGCACAGCGAGCAAGGGACCCATGTCTAGGCAAACCCTGGCCAACTCTTACGGAAACCTAAGCAACACAAAAGAATGATTGAAGAAGTGCTAAAACCTTTCAAACTCTCACCGCCAGTCACAGATCTGGGTTTAATCCATTGTTCTTTTGCTCACAATGTCACCCCAGTTTGGACCCAGCCATATGCAAACCAAACTTTACTCTGCTTCTCATGGAAAAAGCCCAACCCGAACTGCCAGGCCAGGTCTCCCCCACTTCAAAGGAACAACTATGCATAAGTACTGGACCTCAGGCACCACTACTTCAATACACATCTGAACCTGTGGATACTCTGCCAGGGAGAAGGACAGCTGTGCTGCTGAAGGACTGGAACCTTGCTGGACTGCACTCGGATGGACTCCTGGTTTGCTAGGTTGACTTGCTGCCTGCTGCCCTCTTGCCTGGGTGGGAAAGACTGAACCTGCATCTCTTGAACAGTCTGTAATTCCAAGGGCAAGTTGGATGGCCTCCTGATCTGAACCCTCAGGGACATAACAGGCATCTGCACCTAGACTCTGCCTTATGTTAGTCTAACCTGCCAAGTGGTCCTTTGGAAGTGGGTTTAAGGGGCTTCACAGCCTCTGTGGAACTAGCCAAACTGAAGTATCTCCTCTGCTGCGCAACCCCAAGCAGAACCAATGCATCGCTGCTGCTTCATGGATTGGGCCCATCACAAAGACCTGCAAGGCTGCTGCAACTCCTTTGAAACCACCACTGCATGGTGCATCCTCAGCTCAGGCCTTCTCATCCCTTGTTGATGGCAGCCTCGATGACAGACTTTGCATCGCAGCTTTGCAGCTCTTCGGAACCAACGCATTTCTCTGATTGTGTGCCGCATCCTTGATGGCGGATTTGACATCATAAGCACCCATCAACAGGATCTTCGATGCTGACACAGCAGGCCCGCAAACAGCAGCCTTACCGCATCTCAGAAGCAATGTATTACTTTGGATGTGCAACACGTTTTCAACACAGATCCATACAAAAGTCCGCAACCCAATATTTAAGGTACCTAACTGGATCCCTGCAGCTGGCCCACGCTCCTTTGCAGTCAGCCTGAACTTGTGATGTTCTAGTGTGATCAGATATCTAAAGTTGGTGTTTTACAGCTTTTGGTGTTAATTTCACTCAATTTTATAATTCAATATCTCTGGTTCTACTAATGGGATTTTTTCATTTTGGTCTTGTTTTATTTATGAAGTTAAGCTCTATTTTTCTAACCTGGTGTGCCTCACTCTGACAAGGATTGTGGTTGCTGCTTGACCAGGGCTCGTATCCTAGCCAACCAACAACCCAATTTCTTACGAATTACATGTACATTGATAAGTGCAGATCTCTATCCGAGTTTAAAGTAATACTAAGAGAACATCTGTAAGATGGTCACAGTTGCACCTGACAATATGACAGAAATTATTCACTCAATCACAGTAACATGCACATATAGACTGTAGCATAATTTTTGAAAGAGTGTTTTAGCATAAAAATTTATTTTCTTAAATTTGACACCTCTAACAGTAGAATAATGTAACTCATTTATAGTTTTTCACATTGCCGAGTGACTTCATAGGTGCTGTTAATGGCAGAATACAAAAGATAAATAATGGTAGTATGAACATTTTAATTTCAGCCACCCTGTTGATTATCAATGGACAAACATCTTTTCATCTATCAAGAAGCACTTAGGCTTTGTTTTTTTTATTTTTAATCAAAGTAACATAGTTCAAATCATACAGGTCACAGACATTCTTGGAGACTTAAGGGTCAGCTCTAGAGTTGGCAGATGGTTCTCTGTCCATCAAGCTTTCAGAGGATACTAATCTGAAACCCTGACAGACTGCTGTTCACCAAATTTAGAGATCACTCCTGGCCCAGAAGTGATCTCTGTGTCTTGGCAGGGAATGCTGTCATGGTGGTTCCTGTTACGGTACAAAATGTTTAGTGGGTGGCCGCTGTAAGGTCGACTGCTGTCCACCAAATTTTGAGTGTGAGCTTGTTAAACAAAAACAGAAACCTAATGACCCCCCACACCAATTAAGTTTTGTTTTAGATGTGGGCATAATTATTTGTTGTTTTCTGTCCCTCACCACAAGGTTGAGAGGACAGAAATAACAGGACATCACAAAGCACAGCATAAATAGGGCGGACAATAAAATGCTCGTTCCTCAAGGACCCTACTTGGTCAGGCTGTCAGGGGAAGCTTTCTGTTGATGAAGTTTATGGGGCCTTCATTAACAGGAAGCAGGCAGTCCTTCTGACCCTAAATAGGGTGGGCAGACCCTGAATATACAACAGACTACTGTCTCCGCCAAACTATAAATCAGTCCCAGGGTTCTTACGTAATGTTTGGGCTTCTGATTTTATGACTTGCAAAACACCTCTGAGAAGACATGAATTGTGGTTTTAAAAATCTAATTCTTGGAAGTAGTAAGAAAATATTATCTTTGTCTAATTCAAATTTGGGGGTATTTTTGACTGGGATAATTATCCTAATGTTGTTTCATACTGCTATGGCCAGAGGTTCAATACATGATACAAATAAAAACGTGCAATAAGAAGAACCTGTTTACCCCTTAAATGCCGGACCTTCTTCCCACAATCTCCAATCCCCAAAATGGTACTGAGCAATTCTTGGCTATATGAGGTAATTTACCCTTAGCGCTCTATACCTTTATTTCCACCTAAGGTATCCACGCCAAATTTGTGTCCTTGTTTTCAAAATTTTAGAGATTCTAAAGGTACTCTGGGTTTGTGGACTGCCCTGGAGGAGACTGAGAAAATAAGCAACATATAGCTACATTTTAAGTTTTTGGGAAAATTAGCAAAAAAGTGATCTGGATAGAAGGGTGTAAAATGGCATTAACAAACAGTTTGCTGTGCTAAGGTCACCATCTTCGTAACTTTCAGGAACATGATGAGCTGAATTAAAAAAAAAAAACGTTTTACAGCTGTTTTGGATTTTTGAAAAAGGTAACCCATTTTTTTCTATTTGTTGTGCTCTCAACCTGCCTCCGGATTGTGGTGGGTACTAGTGTGAAATAATGGTTGATCCAGGGAACCTACAGGCTTCTGAAAAGTAGACAAAATTCTGAATTTAGTTAGGGGTGATATGTGTGGATACTTCAAGGTTTTCCCAAAGAAACTAACTGTTGAAATAAATAAATATGGAAGATGAGTTGGAAAAAAAGGCTCATTTGTGACATGGTTTTCAGCTGTAACCTTTTGTCACAATGGCCAATTTACAAAAGCAATATACCATAACATCTGCTAGAGCCTCTGGTTGTGAGGATATATAAGGTTTGTGAGTTCTCCAAGAAGCCATTGTACCCAGAGCCAACAACTGTGCTGCAGCATATAGTGTTTTTTTCAGTGTGTACGAAGTATAGACCAATTCATCCGATGAAGTATGTAGAGCGAAAAATGGGCATCAAGGAAAACTATGGATTTCCGAAATGGACATTAAATATGAAGTTTAGGAGTAGTAGCAATACATCTTTAGAATTGTGGATACCGATACAAGCATAACATTTGGAGGGTATTTTTCAAAATGTCTTCTTTCTTATACACTGGCTAACATTTGGAAGGCACAAATGCAGTGAAATGCAATTGGTAATAAAAACTGTTCTAGTATTCTATGCTCCCACATATCTTCCGATAAAAATGGTATCTACCTTGTGTAGGTAGGCTTGAAGCCCGCAACAGGAAATGGGCCAAAACACGACTTGGAAGCATCACATTTTTCCACTCAAAAATGACCTTTTTTCCAAAATGGGTAGCTGTGGAATTTGAGCCCCAGCTCAGCCAGCATCTAGGGACACCTAACAAACATGTATATTCCTGAAAACTAGAGCCCTAGGAAAATCTAGGGTATGATGTCTTGTGCAGCTCTCACCAGGTTTTTTTTTTTAATCATGATCCTTTGCAAACCTCAAAGTTTGACTAAACAATACATTATCCACACATTTCTGTGATGGAAGGTTCGGGAATCTGTGGGGAGACACAAATTTCCTTCTCCCAAGCATTCCCCAATCCTCCTGATAAAAATCTTACCTCACTTGTGTGGGTAGGTCTAGTACCTGCAACAGAAAACAACCCAAAATGGATCCATCATGTATTTTTACACTCAAAACTGACCCTTTTTTGCAATGTGGATACCTGCGGATTTTGGGCCCTATCTCAGTCGGCACCTAGGAAAACCTAGCATCTTGCACATTTTTGAAAGCCAGAGACCAGGGGAATCCAGGGTGAGGTGACTAGCATGGCTCTCACCATTTTTGTTTTTACCACAAATCCCTGGCAAACTTTAAACTGTGGCTAAAAACTCATTTTCCTCACATTTTTGAAATTGAAAGTTCTGTAATCTATGGGAAACCACAGACCTCCTTCCACTCAGCATTCTGCCAAGTCTCCCAATAGAGCTGGCACTTCCCTTGTGTTGGTAGGTCTAGTTCCCACAACAGGAAACGGCCCAAAACGTAACATTGACACATCACATTTTTCCACTCAAAACTGAACCTTTTTGTGCATAGTTGGAAGCTGTGGATTTTGGGCCCTAGTTCAGCTGGCACCAAGTGAAACTTAGCAAACTTGCACATTTTTTAAATCTAGACACATAGAGGTATCCAGGAAGGGGCGACTTGTGTGGCACTCACCAGGCTGTTTTACCCAGAATCACTTGCAAAGACAAACTGACTAAAAAAACAAATTGTCCTCACATTTCTTTGATGGAAAGTTCTGGAATCTACGGGGAGCCACACACTTTCTCCCACCCTGCATTCCCCTAAGTCTCCTGATAAAAATGGAACTTCACTTCTGTAGGCAAGCCTATGACAGGAAACAATCCAAAACGCAACATGAATGCATCTCATTTTTCTACTCAAAACTGATCCTTTTGTTCCAATGTGGGTGGAATTGGGCCCTTTTTCAGGCAGAACCTATGGAAACCTAGCAAACCTGCACATTTTCTAAATCTAGACAACAACGGAATTCCAGGTTGGTGTGCCTTGCATGACTACCACGAGGTTTTCTTACCCATAATGCCCTATCAACCTTACACTTTGCCTATAATTACACATTTTTCTTACATTTCTATGATGGATACTTCTGGAAGCCACAGAAATCCACAAAATCCCTACTATCTATAAAAACACAGCACTACTTATGTGGCTGGGCCTAGTGTCTGTGACATGAATGGAGAAAATCAAGGTCAATGGGCACCCTTGTGAGGGGACTTTCATTGGACTCGGTTTGATCTGTTTTAATCACGGACAATAGGCCCACCCACACAAGTTGCACAGCATTGTTATCAGCACAAGTGGGACAATGCTGAGTGGGAGGAATTTTGTGGATTCCTGTGGATTATGGAAGTTTCCATCATAGAATTGTAAGGAGAATGCATGATTTCAGGCAATGTTTGAGATTTGATGGGCGTTTTGGGCATTGTGGGTATGAAAACCTTGTGAGATTCTCATAAGGTACACCAATCTGGATACCCCTAGTTGCCTAGTTTGTATCAGGAGACTTGGACGAAAGCTATGTGGTAGGACATTTGTGCCTACCCACAGATTCCAGAAGTTTTCCTCACAGAAATGTGAGGAAAATGTGTGTTTTTATTCATAGTCTCAGGTTTGCAGGGCATTGTGGGTAAGAAAATAGTGTAGGATACATGCAAAGCTCACACGCCTGAATTCCCCAGATGTCTACTTTTCAGAAACTGTCTCAGTCTGGTCCAGGTTCCAACATACCTAAGCCTAAAAGGTGCAGCCTTTCACCACTGCAAGTCAGAGGTTATTGGGAGTCAGCCACACCCTCCTGGTCCATATGTAAAAACAACACCCAAAAGAATCTAACGCCCTCTCACTTGCCATTGAGAAGGGATGCTTTAGTCTGCACGGGAGAAGAAAGACTGTTGAGGTTTTAATGGTGAGGGTGGTACCTGATGTTAAGGTGGGAAAGATCCACCCCAATATTTTATTAAAAAATATATATTCCTGTCATACAGTCGGCTTTCCGCCCCCCCCAGAGGCAAATTGGGGCATGCCTTCTGTCTGCCCCTGTGGGGCAGAAAGACTGGTTTGTCCCTTTTGAGGTGGGGTGTGTCCAATGCCAGAGTGCAACACCTGCAAGACTTTTGTTTGCCTCCAAAGGCAAAATTCATGGTATCATGTGAATTTTTTACTCTCTGAGGCAAGTTTGGGGCAACCTCCCCATGCGGGACAACCTTCCTATCTGCCCCCACGGGAACAGAAAGACAATATTGACCCAACTAGGGCAGGGGTGTAGCTTCATGCCAGGGTAAGCCGCCTTTTGTTTGTTTTGGTACCATTTTGAAAACTCTGGTGTCTAGTGGGGTTTCTGCCACCCCTGGGAGGGAGGGTGGCAGATTAGGGGGAATATTCTATCCACCCCCCAGGAGGAGCAGAAAGACTATCTGGCCCTGGAATGGGGGAGAAGCATAGGACTGTGCCCAGGAGATGCCGCCCCCCCATAAAATATTGCATGAATTTAGTCTCTAGAGAATAGTGTGCTTTCTGCCACCCAGTGGCAAAGACTGGGAGTAATTACCCTAATCTGCCCCCCCCGGGGGCAGCGGGACTGTTGCTACTTTTAGTTGGGGTGGGGTAATAGCCATGCCTATGCTGGGCAGCCTCCACCCCTATATTCTTATTCAAATAGAAATCCCTGGTGTGTAGTGGCTTTCTGCCCTCGGGGAACATAAAGGCCCTCATTACGACCCTGGCAGGCGGGGGAGAAGTGGCGGTAATACCGCCAACAGGCGGGTGGAAAAAAAATTGAATTATGACCATGGCGGTTAACCGCCATGCACATCGGCCACTTCTCCATTCCGATAGCCAGGGCGATGACGACCGCTGGGCTGGAGACTTCGGTCTCCAGGCCGGCAGCCGTCACCAGACCGCCGGCGGTATCAGGACCCTGCAGACTGCCATGGATTTCGGGTGGTTTGGAACCGTCACGAAATCCATGGCGGTAGGCACTATCAGTGCCAGGGAATTCCTTCCCTGGCACTGATAGCGGTCTCCCCCACCCCCCTCCCGCACCCGAGTCCTTCCCCCACACCCCGAGCCCCCTACCAACCCCCAAAGGTAGCAGGACCCCCCTCCCCACTCCAACCACCAACATCAACATACACACCCCCTCACCACCCCCACCCCCAACATCAACATACACACCCCCCTACATGCACACATACACTACAACAACATATACCCGCACACATACAAACAGACATGCAAACAGACTGACCAGCACACATTTTCCAGACACACACCACACCCCCACTTGCATACACGCACTCACACACCCCCTCTACATACTCACACCCCCATGCACGCACACAACACACAACACCCCCCACCACCCTCCCCTAATGGACGATCACCTTACCTTGTCCGGTGATCCTCCGGGAGGGGACGGGATCCATGGGGGCTGCTCCGCCGCCAGCTCCCCGTCACCAGAACACCGCCACACCGAATCCAGGGTTGGGATTCGGTGGGCGGTGTTCTGATGACGGGGCGGTGGAGATGGAGCAGCCTCCACTTCCCCGCCGACCGCCAGTATGGCTGCTGCCGGCTCTCCGTCCGAAAAAGGACAGAGGGCTGCCAGCATTCATGATCGGCTGCACGGAAAACCGCCTGCACTGGCGGTCTTCAGCCCAGCGGTACCTCGGTGGTCTTGGAAAAAGACCGCTGAGGTTTAAATGAAGGCCAACGTCTATTAAAATATTCACTTAGGGTGGGGCAAAGCTGTGCCCTGATGGGCAGCCCCTACCCCAATATTTTTATAAAATGAAATGTTCCTGGTGTCTAGTGGGCTCTCTGCCCCTCCAGGGGGTGCATATTGGGGGTAATCACCACATGTTTACCCTTGGGGGGGCAGAAAGAATTTAGCCTCAATTTCTAGTGTGGGAGCATGGCCATTCCCATGCTGGACAGCCAGCACACCTATACTTAACAAACATTTCTGGCCATCTAATGGGCTTTCTGCCCCGGGGTGCTGATCAGGAGTAATTTCCCCAATCTTCCTCCCAGGAGGGGCAGAAAGATATTTGTTCCATTTAGTTGGGGTGGGGGAATAGCCTTGGCCATGGTGGGCAACCCCATCCCTATATTATTATTTTTTTAAACGTTCCCTGTCATCTAATGGGCTTTCTGACTCTACAGGGGGCACAGCAGAAGTTAATACCCCCCAGGGGAAGCAGAAAGGTTGTTGCCCCATTTACTTGGGGTGTGGGCATGGTCATAGTGGTAAAGTGCATAGGATCCTAAAACCAGCAACAGCAGTGTCAAAAAGTGGAGGGAAGCAGGCCAAAAGTTGGGTGTGACCACCCTACGGCTGTCAGGTATAACAAACTTCATTTAACCTGTTTTTATTTTTCATTTTCTTATGTAGGCTTCAAAAATTGTTTTAGAGATTATTCTTCCAGAATGTGTGGCCTTAAAGACATCCCAGATGACAGAAGGATCCACTGTGCCATCATCTACATAAAAACATTGTTAATAAATCGCTTTCTCTTTTTCTACCCACTTTAAATCTTCCAATAAAAGTCTGTTAATTTGACAGCTCTCAGACTCCTTTCTTCTTACCCACTCTACAGTCAAACTCAATAGCAGCAGGGTCTGAAAAACCATTCAGATAAAATTGACATGGACTTGTGGCAAGCATGGCCAATGCCTGAAAAAAAGTCAATTCGTGTTGCCATCTTATAACTTTTAGAGGTACTTGAATAATCTCTAACCTGACTAGGATCGCACATCTGTGGGTCATTCTATCTTTGGACCACTCTCAGGCAGTTAGGCAATCTCACGTCTCATGGCCTATTCTGTTTTTGGTTTATACTCAGGGGTTGCTCCTCCGCTATGGCAATTTCCATAAGAGTAGGATACAGAAAGAAAACATTTCTAGATGTTTTACCATCATAAAGTACCTCATCCTTAACTATCAGGATTTAAAATTTACCTTTTTCTCTATGTTTAATTTTTAGCCAGTCTCACAACTCTTTGTCAGGTGCCCTGCTGTAGTCACTATGCTCACCACAATCCTCTTCCCCTCTTCTCGTTTGTCTACCCATTGAGATCCTTGCCCCATAAAGACCTCTTACCCTAGCTTACTTGTATTGCCTCACCGTTAGGCACTCTTGATCTGTGATAGTGTTTTGATATAATGGAGTAATTTCTTTAAAATGTATATTTACAACTGTTAGACTTTTCATCCTTGGCGTGGTCTCCCTTAACTTTATGCCTCTGTTTCCCAAGTTGTTGATGTGTGCTGGACTCTGTTTTTGCTGTTTTCTGTTACTCTGGTCACTTTACCACTGCTAAACAGTGCTAAAGTGCAAGTGCTCCTTTACAAAATGTGTATGTAATTGGTTCATCCATGATTGCCATTTTTGATTTACCATTAAGTCCCTAGTACAGTGCACTAGAGGTTCCCAGGGCCTGTAAATCAAATGCTACTAGTGGGCCTGCAGCACTGGCTGTGCCACCCACATTAGTAGCTCTGTACACACAGCTCAGACCTGCCACTGCAGTGTCTGTGCAGTTTTAAACTGTAAATTGTACTTGGCAAGTGTACCCGCTTGCCAGGCCCAAACCTTCCCTCTTCTTACATGTAAGGGACCCCTAAGGTTGGCCCTAGGTGGCCCCATGGGAAGGTTGCAGTGTATCATTAAGGTAGGACATATAGGCCCTCATTATGACATTGGCGGTAAATCCCAATTTCTGCCATGCTGACTGCCGCCAACATACTGCAGCGGAGGCAGATATCCGCTAACCATATTATGACACACACACACCATTCTGTCACTATTCAGACACACACACAAATCCGCCACACCAAAGGTCAGTGATAAACTGGCGGTATCAAAACCCACACTGTTAAGCCAACAGAACAACACCCACAACATTATGACCCACGAATCACCACGGCAGACATTCAACGGTGGTAAACCATTGGGGGTACACACTGCTGTGCTCAAAATACACACACACAAACAAAACAGCACCACTTGGACAATTCAAACTACACACACCTGACACACATACACACACCACATCCACACACCCACACCACTATAAAACACACACCCACATTACCCTCAACCCCTTACTGGCCCAGGATGCAGGAGAACATGCGGCTGCAGGAGGGACAGTACCTGGGATCAGGGAGGACTTGAAGTCTATTAACACCACCCTGGTCTCCATTGCAGGGGTGCTGGCAGACATGGGCAACAGTATGAGGGAGGCAGTGGCACAACAGCGGGACCCTGACACTAGCCAGACTACTGAACAGCCCTCACCCTCTGCTGCTGCTAGTGGACAGGAGGCCCCGCCACAGGACCAACAGGCCACCAGCACCCCTCCCCCTACAGAAGGAGAACCACCACGCAAACGTTCCTTGCGATAAAGGCAGAAGCCAGAGGCTATTGCCAAAACCTCAACCAGGAAATAAGACTCTCCTGATTGTCTCCCTTGTGTCCCACTCTGTCACCCTGTCCACCTTTAACTGCCATTGCTTCCCTTCCTGTGCTACAAATAGACTGGACTCTAACCTGAACTTTCTTCCATCACCCCCCAGCCAACTTCACTTCCCTCTTTTCGTCAGAGCACTGCAATAAACACACTTAGAAAAAATACAAGTATGGAGTATGTCAAATTATTTCAAAATGTATTCGTCTAACAAGGTTCAAACATTGCAATTCAACTGTACAGTAATGGTTACATAGTAAAGACCTGTAGTTGGCTGCACCGAACACACCAGGAGCAATAGTGGGGCACCAACATCTGCAAAAAGTGATGCCAATGGGTACAGTGAGTGGCCATAGCAGTAGGAATTCACAGCCTGCATGTGATAATGTCACACACCACACTGTCAATGAAAAGTGAAATAACACTGTCTTACCTGTGTGTTATTGGACGTATTGAGGAATGACTGCACTTCTGTTGTCCTCATCCTCATCCTCTGCCTCCTCTTCTTCACTGACAACAAGGTTCACTGCTGCCACACGGCCATCTCCAGCCTCCTCCTCCTGCAGAAAATGCACATGGTGTTGCAAGGCAAGGTTGTGCAACATACAGCATGCCACGATGATCTGGCAGACCTTCTTGGGTGAGTAGCACACAGATCCACCTGTTAGATGGAGGCAATGAAACCTGGCCTTCAGGAGGCCGAAGGTTCTTTCTATTATCCTTCTGGTTCGCCCATGTGCCTCATTGCAATGTTCTTCTGCCCTTGTCCTGGCATTCCGCGCAGGTGTCAGTAGCCATGATAGGTTGGGGTAACCAGAGTCACCTGCAAATAATGAAGGACAACTGTTAGACACACACTAAACCTTATGGCCCACACCATACCCATACACCAATATCCACTAGGTGGGAACCAGGGCTTACCTATTAGCCACACCCTGTGCCTCTGGAGTTGGCCCATCACATTAGGGATACTGCTATTACTCAGGATAAAAGCATCATGCACCGAGCCTGGATACTTAGCATTGACATGGGAGATGCCAGACAGACCATCTGCACATTCATAGAGTGATAACTTTTGAGATTTCTGAAGACCTGTTCATTTCGCCTGAGTGGGGGGACAAATGCAATATGTGTCCCATCAATCGCACCAATGATGTTGGGGATATGTCCCGCTGCATAGAAGTCAGCCTTCACAGTGGCCAAATTCTCCACCTCGGGGAAAAAGATGTAGCTGAACATATGTTTGATCAGGGCAGACAACACTCTTGTCAGCAGTATTGAGAACATTGGCTGTGACATTCCTGCTGCTAAGCCCACTGTCACTTGGAAAGAACCAGTTGCCAGGAAATGGAGCACTGATAGCACTTGAACAAGATGGGGGATCCCAGTGGGGTGACAGATAGCAGATATCAGGTCAGGCTCCAATTGGGCACACAGCTCTGTGATTGTGGCCCTATCAAGTCTATAGGTGAGGATAATGGGCCTGTCCTCCATTGTTCCATTAGGGGTCTGTACACAGGGGTATGTCTCCATCTCCTGTTCATCCGCAGCGGTTGCATTTTGTGGGGCAAAAGAGTGAGCAGCTGGTCATTATCTGTAAATTTTAACCACTACAGTACTATGCATATTGTGATTCGTACAATATTATGGTGGCATATGTCCAGAATGTGAAAATGCGAACTGTGACGCATTTAGGATTCATGGCCTGCCCCCACCTCCCCCAAAAGGGTGTCCGCCTGTCCAGTATGGAGGGACAGGTGGAAGTGAGGTAATTCCACTGACGTTGTGCGCCGTTGCGGGAGGCAGTCGAGAGCCGCCTTGCAACTCCTCATTGGTTATCATTGGGTCCTATGGGTTACAGTGGCCAATGGTGATGTATACCGGCGGTGACGGATGTGACAGCCATTTTCTATATGCTCACTCACTTGCTACCTGACCTTCAACAGGAGAGGACCTACACTGCATGTGCTGCTGTGACCTGTGTCTGGAACCTACCATGGCTCGTGTGACTGGGGAAAGGGCCCCTGCCTTCACCTCGGTGGAGTCGGAGAGACTGTTGGATGGGGTCCTACCCCAGTTCCGACTGCTGTATGGGCCTCCTGACCAACAGGTGAGTACACTGTGAGCACTATATATGGGGCATGAAAGCATGGAGTGGTGTGTGTACAGGGGGGTGGTGGATGTCTCCTGGGCATTGTGCAGCATGTCTGTGCCAATGGGGATATAAAGGGACATGGTGGGCCATTAGTGTAACAGGCAGAACGGTCTGACTAATACCTTTCCCTGTGTCTATTTTTCCACAGGTCAGCGCCCATCAAAAGAAGGGTATATGGCATGCCATCGCCAAGGACGTGCATACCCTGAGGGTCTATGGCAGGCAGAACACCCACTGTCGGAAACGGTGGGAGGACCTGAGATGCTGGGCACAGAAGACGGCTGAGGTCCAGCTGGGGATGGCCTCCCAACGAGGAAGGGGTGCTCGTCGAACCCTGACCCCCCTGATGGCCCGTATACTGGTGGTGGCCTATCCGGAGCTGGATGGGCTCTTGGGGGCATCAAAGCAGCTACAAGGGGGGAGTACAGTACCCTTCCTTACAACTTACGGCATAGTGGGGTGGTACCCGGGTGGGAGATGTGGGCTTGTCGGTGCCCCTAGGCCAGGCCTGACATTGCAGAGTAGGTCCCATGTTTGGGCAGGGTTCTGATGTGATATTTCTCCAACCTAGCTAGTAGGCATCCACGACTGGGCAGGGGTGTGTGGGTCTCAGGTATGCTGCAGTTGGCGGTATGTGTCCCAACCCATGGCCCGCTGATTAGCATTGTAACTGGTAGTGCATTGTCTCGATCATAGGGCTGCCCGCTGTGTGTGAGTGTGTTGTGTACGCCAACGGTGGTGTTGGAGCCGCCATTCACCAAGTGTATCCTTTATCTCTTGCCCCCCTTTTTGTTTTGTCATC
The DNA here is from genome assembly GCF_031143425.1 of Pleurodeles waltl. Classification (NCBI taxonomy): domain Eukaryota; kingdom Metazoa; phylum Chordata; class Amphibia; order Caudata; family Salamandridae; genus Pleurodeles; species Pleurodeles waltl. The sequence continues at coordinate 664,671,690 of NC_090438.1, forward strand.
CTGTCCTTATGTGCATTAGCATCATCTGGCGGAAGAGCAGAGGCAACGGTGACAGAGGGAACTGCATCCCACAGGACACAGGAGGCTGAGTCCACCCACTGTGAGGACACCAGTGGGACGGAGGGCGAGGGGAGCACCATGGCGGAGACTGAAGGGGACAGTTCAGACATGGATACATCTTTCGATGGAAACTCCCTGGTGGTGGCGGACACCTCTGTGACCACCCCAGCTACAGGTACAGCCGCCACCCCCATGCCAGCACCGCCCTCCCAGCAGCCCCTCAGCGAGTAGCCCGTGCCTGCTCACCCAGGAGGTTGGGCATCTCCTTCATCCCAGGCACCTCAGGCCCTGCCTTAGTGAGCCCTGCTGCCCTGAGTAAGGAGGTTATTGACCTCCTGCGATCCATCTCTGTTGGGCAGTCAACCAGTGTGAGTGCCATCCAGGGCCTGGCAGGCCAAATGCAACAGTCCATTGCATTTCTGGAGGGCATTCACACTGGCTTGGCAGCCCAACAGAGACCAATCCAGGCTACGGCCTCCTCTCTGATGGCAGCCATTGTCCCTGTTTCCACCCTCCCCCCTCAAACTTACCCTTCACAATCACATTCCCCTCAACCTCAACCTATCCCAAGCACACAGGCAGACCAGCATGCACACAGGACAACACACAAGAGTGGACATGGCAAACACAAGCACCACACTTCATCCCAAAACACCATCCAGATGCAGACATACCATCATCCAATGCCTCCACTGTGTCCCCCTCCTCCTGGTCCTCCAGTCCCTCCCAGTTGCGTCAACCCTCACATCTGCATGCACTACATCCTCATCCACTACCCCCATCACCAGCACACCGATCAGATCACACACCTCACTGGCAGTCTCCACCCCCACACCCATGCACACGGCCCCTGTGTCCTCTCCCACTGTGTCTGTGCCCCTTCTTCCCAAATTACACAAACACAAGCACTCTGACACCCAACAGCCATCCACCTCACAACTGCATCCAGCCCATGCACCTGCATCCAAACACAGCAGACTGACACCTCCTGCAACCACTCCCTCTTCCTCCACTCCGAAACCTTCTCCCGCTTCCCGCCCCAATGTCCCTTAGAAGCTTTTCCTCTCAACCATTGACCTCTTCCCTACTCCACCCCACCCCGTCCTTCAAGTCAGGCCAAGGTGGTCAAAACCCAAGCAAGCACCTCGTCCATCCACTCCCCAGGACCAAGCACAGGGCATGTTGCTCCCTCCTTTGCCAGTGGGTAAGTCACCCACTTGAGAGACTGTGGCCTTGGACTCCCCAGGACCAAGCACAGGGCGTGTTGCCCCCTCCAGAGCATGTGGGCAAGTCACCCACTTGAGAGACTGTGGCCTTGAACTCCCCAGGACAGAGTAATGGGCATGTTGCCCCCTCCAGGACCAGTGGTGTTGTTCCATCTGCCGGCTGAGGTGCCCCCTGTTCCCCATCCCCATGAGGTGCCTGCCTATTTTTGACCTGATGCCCCTGGAGTGTTTTCTCCATTTTGTTGCAGGAGTAAAGTGGGGCCTTGGACTTTCTAATGTGATTCTGTGGCCCACGAACATTGAGGACGGGGCAGTGTAAATATGTATATACTTTGTGATTTCGATGCACGTATCTACTTTTTTATCTTATTACACTCACTTTCATCAATCCCTTTTGTCCTTGCATTATTCCTGAGAGGTATGGGGTAAATATGTTACATTGCTGCATCTGCTTGTGTGTATGGTGTTGGGGGTGGGGGTGTTGCATGTGTGTGTCACTCTATTTTTCCTTCCCCTCTCCCCTCTGTGCTAGGCACCTGTACTGACTGTGGTCATCTTCGCCGTTGTTGGTGTTAGTAGTGGAGCAGCATGTAGAAGAGCATTGGGAAGACATGCAGCTCGGGCTCCATGCCGGCGTGGTTCTTCCCAGAGTCTCCACAAGTGAGTCGTTTCCCTTCTGTGCAATGTTTCTGCCAGGCTTTTGATGTTGTTGGTACTGCCCAGGAAAAGGTGGCGGATTGGTGTGTCATAATACGGTGGGCGGAACATTGTCTTCCACCTGGCTGGGGGAGGTTACGGCAATGGTGCCTGTTGATTCTGCCCTGACGGTCGGTGTGTTAAAGTGGCTGTCTGTCTGAGCGGTTTCTGCCATGGTCATAATTTGGCAGTATTTACTGCCGGCCTGTTTGCGGTATTATGGCCGCTTTATCACCAACCGCCAGGGTTCTAATGAGGGCCATAGTAATGTGTTTTATATGTCCTGGCAGTGAAATACTGCTAAATTCATTTTTCACTGTTGCAGGGCCTGTCCCTCTCATAGGTGAACATGGGGGCTACCTTTAAATATGATTAAAGTTTGGATTCCCTTTGGGAGCGGATAGACATGTGGAGTTTGGGGTCTCTGAGCTCACAATTTAAAAATACATCTTTTAGTGAAGTTGATTTTAAGATTGTGTGTTTGAAAATACCACTTTTAGACAGTGAGCATTTTCTTGCTTAAACCATTTCTGTGACTCTGCCTGTTTATGGATTCCCTGTCTGGGTCAGTTTGACAGTTGGGCTGGTTCCACCTCTCACTAGACAGTGACATAAAGGGTTGTAGCCTGCATATCCTGAAGAGGGATCTGTGCCAGGAGGGAGGGGAGGAGTGGTTACTCACACCTGAAGGGGCTGTGCCTGCCCTCACACAATGCAGTCTCCAACCCCCTGGTGTGTGTCTGGGGCCTGGCCTGGGCAAGGCAGGATTTCACAAACAAGAGAGACTTTCCTTTGAAGTAAGCGTACTTTAAAGGGGAAATTGGTTTTAAGAAGGGCCCCCAACAACACAGACATAGGAACACTTCTGGAAACCAAGAGGAACCTCTGCCTGGAGAAGAGCTGAAGAGCTGAGGAAGAAGAGCTGCCTGGCTGTGACTGTGCTTTGTGGAGCCCTCCTGCAGTTGCTGCTTCAGCCTGTGCTAGAGAACAAAGACTATACTTTCTGTTGCCTTCCTTCTTGTGAAGAACTCTCCAAGGGATTTATTTAAAGATTGCCTCCTGTTGTTTGAAGTCTCAGGGACAGCAAAGACTTCTCTTTGCCAGCACCTGGAGCGTCTGCTGAGACTCCTACTCTGCCAAGTAGCGGCCATCTAGTTCCTGGGACCCTGAAAGGAGAAGCTGGCAGCCCAAGAGTGAGAAATCCATGCACGGACCTCCATGCGGGGAAAAGATCAACATGACTCCGATCTGAGGCTGAAAACTCGACGCGCCACCAGCTTCGCGGCTGAAAAGCGACGCTCGCCTGCAACTCGACTGGAAGATCTGTGGCTGGAGAAGCGACATGCAGCATCGATGATGGAGGTTGGTGAGATTGCAACCCACGCTTCATGGTTTTCGGATCGTCGTGCGGCAGGATTTCTGACGCAAGCACCGCTGGGCGTGCAAAAATTACGCAAGACCTGCCTGGACCTGAGAGTGCGGTTCGAATCGACACATCGCTGTGCTGCAGAGAGAAGAAATGACGCACGCAGACTCAACTGAAGGAGAAATGATGCACGGTCTTGCTCGTGAGTGATATTGATGCATCACAAGCCCTTTTTGATGCACACTCGCCCATGCAGGGTTATTTTTGACGCACCCAGGTACATTTCCACGCTAACAGCGTTGTGTTTAAAATTACATGAATACTCTTTTTGGTTTTTAATTGATATCTTGACTTGTGTATTGTGGATTGTTGTCATTTTGGTCTTGTTTTGTTTAGATAAATATTTTCTATTTTTCTAAACCTGTGTTGTGTCATTTTGTAGTTTTTTCATTAAGTTATTGTGTGTGTTGGTACAAATACTTTACAGCTAGCACTCTGAAGTTAAGCCTGCAGCTCGTGCCAAGCTACCAAGGGGGTGAGGTGGGGTTAGCTGAGGGTGATTGTCTTTACTCTGACTAGAGTGAGGGTTCTTGCTTGGACAGGGGGTAACCTGACTGCCAACCAAAGACCCCATTTCTAACAACGACCAACTAGAATAATACTCCTATGTTCTATCTTGCTCTAGTGGATGTTAATAGCTATTCTCTATATCCCTTGGCACTACCATAGATCTAGCAGTTTGTGAAAAAATGATAAACTGTCCATGTTGTCCATGTTCAACTTTGCCTGTAAAAAATTAACTTTTCAGTCCCCACAGATCGTCATTGAACTTTAATGATATGATCTTGATCATCTGCTGCAACACTCTGGGCCTCATTATGAGTTTAGGGGGGCCGGCAGAGGCCACCTGCCAAACTCTTTGGGTTGGAAGACCGTCACTCAGGCTTTCCACCTGCTGGCCCTATTATGAGTTTGCCACTGGGCCAGTGGGCGGAAACAACATTTTCACCTGCTGGCCCAGCCGGATACTACCCACATTATTGACGCCAGCTCGTAATCGATGCTTCAATGTTGAGGTGCTTCGGGTGCAAAAGCACCCATCGCGCTTTTCACTGCCTGTAATTCAGGCAAAGAAAAGCGCAATGGGGCTGTCAATGGGGGCCCCTGCATTCCCCTTCCCAGTGCATGGGCAATGCAGGGACCCCTTAGAGCCCCCAGAACCCCATCTCTGCCAGAATTTGCCTGGCAGTTGAACTGCCATTCAAAAAACTGGCAGACACGGGGCACGTAATCCCCAGGGTAGCACTACTGGCAACGCTGCCGTGGCAGATTAAGACAGCCGGCACCGCCAGGCTGTCTGACGGTGAAAAAGTGGCAGTGCTGACGAAAGCGCCACAGTTATAATGTGGAGGCCTGACCGCCACTTTTGGCGGCGGTCTGACCGCTACCATGAGTCTGGCTGTCCTAGGACTGCCAGACTCATACTTAGGGCCTCTATCTTTGATTCAAAGAATTCCAAAATTCACCAGCGTGGTTCTGAGGGGAGAAGAGTGTTTCTGTGAAACAGAAAGGTCCTAATGCCCTCCTATAGTTGAATCTCTCCAAACGCCATGAAGGAAACTGCTTAAAAAGTATTTTACGATCTAAAATGTGATCCTCTTGCACAATTTCACAAATATTCCTTTTTTTGGGGGGGGGGGTTAGTTCTTTTACGTCTAAAATTAGGATTGTTATTTTCTCTGCTGATTACTGTGGGTATTTTGCATTATCAGAAAGGCACAGTTCCAGACACAAAATGGTACCTATAATGTTCTCAAGTTCAGCATCTAACAAGTCATTTTTGCATTTAAAACGGAACCAGTTTTGTCTTGAGAGAACTTCTAATCCTGGACTTGCTTTATGATGGAATTCAAAATATGGATCAACAGAGAATTAAGGCTTCTGGTTTTCTGTTTTTACAGATTTTTGCAGACAAATACAGACAGAAAGCAATGTGTTTCCTGTCTGTATTTATCTGTAAATGTGAAAAATACTGACAATTGTGCTTCTGATCAATGACTTCCATGCTGTCTGTTGTGAATTCAAAGAGAGCAGGTGAGCAGATTGGCAGAATGGAGAGTTAAAAAAGTTAAGGTATATTTAAATATAAGCATATGATAAAATATATTTGTAGTAAATTGCTAATATTTACCTCTGAGTGTAGTATTTTGCTATATTTGCCTGCTGAATTTGTTAAAATGTGACAGGCACCAAAGTATGACTGCATGACAATGAGTTAAATACATGTGGAAACGTACCATTTTTTACTCCAATTATTTGAAAACTAGAAAATAAATATAAATACATTCTAATAGAATGGTCAAAAAATATATATGGCTAAATACAGACGGAAACGTTAAAAAAAAAAATACCTTAATACCGAGAGCCCTACATATAATTACTCAAGTCTGATTGTGTTTGGCACAAAAGGGAGGTGATTGGCTGTGTTGGAAAAACTGTTTCTTTCATACATTCTGAGAAGAGAGGGATTAAATCCTCCTTAGCTTCTCTAAACCAGCTGTGGAAACATTCTTTTTGGTATGTAAACTAACCTCATTGAGGTTAGCTAAATATACATCTTTTTATGAACACAGACCGATTGAGGTTCGGTAACATATTGTTGTACTCCTCCAGTTATCCTGTAGTTAATGTATGCCTCTCCTGGTAGCAGAATCATCCATGCTAGTCATATGCTGTGCTTCCCTTTGTTGACAATTGACCGTTTCCTAAACAGGAAATACATTAATCTGTAATTTCATCTCTGAATTCATATTTTCTGAATTTGATTAACATTTCCCCCGATATTCAACCTTCCCTTCTTTAGATAGTATGCTGATGCAGGGGCGGCTCCTCCATTAGGGTGGAGAAGTGTCGCCCCCCGCCATCAGCGGCAGCTGCAAAACCTTCCAAAGAAAAGGATAATACATCTTTCTTTGAAAGGGGAGGGACCACGGGGAGACATGCACTGAGGGGGAGCGCACAGCACTCCCCCTCACTGCGCATGTATGTTTGGCCAGCCGTCTCGGGCCGGCCAAACACACATGTGCACAAGCTACCAGTCTGCCTGGGAGCGCCCTCGCTGAGTGCTCCCAGCCAATCCTGACGCTGGTCAGAGCAGCGTCCGGATTTGCCGCAGGGCAGACTGGGAGCCTCTGCCTGCGTGCAACGGAGGGAAGGTTTTTTATTTCTTTCATTCATTTTTATCCACCCCCTTTTGGGCGCTGCCCTGCCCCTTCTGTGGCCCACAAACCGCCACTGTGCTGATGTGCTGGCTGTGTCATGGGTCAGAGCCTTTGTGGTGATTTTTTAGACCTTGTAGAAACTGGGAGACCTTGTGGATAAGATTTAAAGCTGAATATGAATCTGAAATGGTCCAGGTACTTGCCCCTGGTAACGCATAATTTTGGCTGTGGCATTATGTGTCATAAGAATGACATGACAATGTAATCAACAAAACATATGTTGTGTGTCTTAATGGTATTATTGAACAGTGGAGCACCTAAAGCGTATTATTGAGGGTGCATTCACAGTTGAGAATTACAAGTTCATATATAAGTGTGTTCTCATGACTTTAACATGCTGAAATGTAGTACCCTTACTGTTTTCATACTTATGTACTGTAATTGTGGTATTATAATGAACTTGTATATGACTGCGTTTCATTTATAATCATGTTACAATTATAATTGAAGATGCACATATACTCAATGCATTTCAAACTGTGCATTGATATGTCATATTAAGTTAGCATAACCAAAGGCCTGAAATGTTTTTTTTATGTGTTTAACATTCAACGTGGAGTCTTGGTGGCGTTTCAGTATTCTTTGTGTGCAGGTGCATCCATTTGAGTCCACAGTCATTAAAAGTCATATTGCGTATCTGAGATAGTGGGGTACGGGAGGATACTTTGGCAAGGACAAAAAAGCACTAATGAACTGAGAAGAAAGACTCCTGTTTGTGTACCAGGCTCCCAGAGACACTCAAGGTCGCACTTATGTTTGATTCGTGGAATGAGAACTTGATGGGAGTTGCCAATTTCAACTGTGCAAGGAAAATAGAAAACCACTGGTGTTGATGACATGGATTCCATGAAGGTTCTGTTGGTTTAGTTGGTATTTACCTTGTTAAATGAGGACAGATTCTCTTTAGCCTCTGACAAGACCAACAACTCTCTATCAGAACTTCAACTCTCTATCAGAACTTCTACTGAGGTTTCTGCTTTTGCTGATGGTTTGCTATATTCCCATTATTTTGTATATTTTCAAAAAGATCATTATGATTTCCTATAGCTTAGCTTAGGGTACATAGATTAACTTAGTTTCTTCAATGATTAGGCAAGAGGCCCATGACTTATTTACAGACCATCAGATATTGTTTCTCATCTTTTGTATTGCTGCAACTGAAATTTTTGCATGCCTTATGCTTGTACAATTAATCTTATTCAACACTTTACTTTACCTTTGGTGATTCTGTACTTACATAGAATGTTTCTGAGATTCATTTACCTATGCTTGGCCTTTAATTTGTAATAAACGTTTGAACTTTACCCTTCGTCTCTGGAATTTAATGTGTGACCAACTAGTTTCAAGTTCAAGTTTAAGTTTATTGACTCGGTTAATTAAAACCATTGCAATTCTAAAATGCATAATAATATAAATACTTTGCCTACTCATTATATTAATAGAGACCCATAATAAAAACATAAAAGCTTATTTGAAACTAAAACATATCATGGTAAAGAGTTGTGCATAGCTAAAATGTTCTCCACTAATTCCAACCTTGGTCTTGAACTTAACTTTAGGACTTTCTTACTCCCTTACGAACACCATAATAGTAGATGAGTGAAGATGAGTGAGAATCCTAAGTAGTACCTAGGGCTGTTTCCTGGCTGGAGCTAAACTTTCAGAGCTTTACTAATCATAAAATGATGGCCCTTGCACACTCGGCTTCCACTTTATTCACTAATTCTTTCTGAGCCTGTACCATGAATTTGGTCCCTCGACAAGAAAACGGGATTGAAAGTCCAGCTCATAATGGCCGGTCTGCATGAGCGTATGTTCAGTGTCTTAAAAATGTTTTTCAGATATAGGGGGTCATTACAACCCTGGTGATCAAAGACCGCCAGGGCTGTTGTGGCGATTGCACCGCCAACAGGCTGGTGGTGCAATCCAGGGAATTATGACCGTGGCGGAAGCGCCACTGTCGCACCGCCGGGCCGCCGGTTTCCCGCCACATTTGCCCCGGCGGTGATAATCCGTCGGGCTGTGCTTCTTGCAGCGCTGCCCAGGGGATTACGAGTCCCCGACCGCCAGCCTTTTCCTGGCGGTTTGAACCTCCAGGAAAAGGCTGGTGGTACGGGGAGTCGCGGGCCCCAGGGGGCAGGGCCCCATGCAGCTTTTCACTGTCTGCATAGCAGACAGTGAAAAGCGCGACGGGTCGCACAGCCGCAACACCGCCGGCTCCATTTGGAGCCGGCTCCTGTGTTGCACCCGCGATCCCCGCTGGGCCGGCGGGCGTAAACCAGGTTTCCGCCCGATGGCCCAGCGGAGATCTCATAATGACCGCGGCGGGAGTGAGCCCTCATTGGCGGCCGCCCGGCAGTCGGATCTTGGCGGGTGGCTGAAGCCGCCCGCCAAGGTCATAATGAGGGCCATAATGTCCTGAGGCCTAGAAAAGCTGGGCACACACATAAAATGTGTTCTAATGACTCTTGTCTGTACCCACACAGTCGACAGGAATGTGTCAGATCCTGCTGTCTCCATGAAGGGACCATATCCTTCGTTTCCATCAACCCAAAGCGGAAAAGCATGAACCGATGTTTCAGCGACTGGTTGAAGGCTGCTGCTAGGTATTCCTGTGCCCGTAAAGTTTTGTATGATTTTATCATAGTCCAGACGTGCTGTCTGCTTGCCAGTTTTTGTTTATCAGAATTTAAAGATTTCTTCTTAGTGACAGCGTTTGCCTTCCGAAAAAACTCCTTTTTTTCTGGGTTCTGGTCCCAGGCTTCTAGCAAACCTAGTGCTTTAATGCAGTTATTTAAGTGATGACCCCAGGTGCTTTTATCATTGTGTCGCTGTTGCTCCTCAATTTCCATCCAACATAGGTTGTTTAGAGTACCAGTTTCAGCTGCACGCAACCTCCAGCATAGTTTAATGAAGGCACATCTACTCTGAAATTCATAGTTTTTCAGACCCAATTCTAAACGAACCTGAGCTGGAGATGCTGGTTGTGGTACCCGAAAAACTGTTTTGTAGGCCGTCGTCTGGACTTGATTGAAAAAAACTCCTCCTTCCGCCGCAGAATTTCCACACCATAAGTGATGGTGGGCATTAGCCACACTGCCATGACAGAAGGCAGGTGAGTGTATGAAGGGCAGCTCAGTTTTTGTTTTAGAACTTTAAAACCATAGGTCAATGAGAGGGCTTTTGCTTGAGCGACAGCAAGCTGCGGCTTGAAAGTCAGGAGGCGGTCCATAGTGAATCCCAAGTACTTATATGTGGGTGCAACCTCCACCCGGGATCCGTTTATGAACCATGAAGCAGATTTAACCTTCCTGTCTACTAGGCGAACAACCTTAGTTTTACTCAAATTCAATTCTAGACCTTGCATTGTTATGTATGTATAAAATGCATCGATGCTATGCTGTAGCCCAACAGGTGTTTGGCTGAGTAGAACTATGTCGTCTGCGTACTGTAGCCATGCAATTCCTTTCTTGGCCAATACTGGCGGGTGGCTATCTGCGGGAGCTAGAGCCTCGGCTAGGTCTGCAAGACATAAGTTGAAAAGCGTGGGAGCCAATACACACCTTTGATTAAGTCCTTTTGCTGTTAATATTCTGTTGGTGAGGTGGCTGCCCTCTCCAATTTTTACATGCGCCCCAGTACCTGTGTACAAGTCCATCATTGCGCTAAGAAGGCTGGATGGTAAGCCCCACCCTTTCAGTTTCTCCCATAGGCGGGTTCTTGGTACGCAATCAAAAGCTGCCTTAAGATCAATAAAGCATGCAAGTAGACTTTTTTTCTTAAGCCTGGCTTTGTTTCCTAGCAGGGCAAGGGTTGCCAGGTTGGTGGAAGCACCCATACCAGCTCTGAAACCTGTCTGGCATTGTGGAATTAACTGTCTGTCAGGATGCGCAGAGTTTTACTTCCACGTCTATCAATGCTATTAGCCTGTAGTTTGAAGGATTTGCGGGGTTACCTGCTTTGTATATAGGGTGAATAATGCTGCCTTTCCATGCATCTGGGAGACCCGTAGTGCCTCGGAGCTCGTTAAAAAAATCAGCGCCAAATATTACGCCCAGAATGAAGGGTCTCCTCTAAACAAGGCGTTTGGAATACCGTTCTGACCAGCTGCCCCTTCCATTTTTAGTTTCTTCATAAGGCTTGTCAGCATTTCTATGTCAACGGTCATTAGTGCATGCTTTCCTCCGTTTCCGTTTAGAGTTAAATCTGTTTGCGTTGTCACTCTGAAGCCAAAATTAATCTTGCTTAAGTCATTGGCTATCTGTGAGGCCTCCTCCTTCACATGGTGCTCTGAGAGTGAGAACATTGTCTGTACGTGGGCTTCCCATGTGGCTGCATCGATACCTGCATTCGTGTGTTGATTTTGTCCCTTAGTTAGTCCATTTATTAGTTCCCAGAACTTTTTGTTATTTTTCTGTTTGTTGGACATGAGCAGCTTGGTCCACAGATCCTCGTGATAACTCTGTTTTGCCATCCAGCAGTTTTTCTTATATTTGGTTCTTAATTCAGAAAGCCTTGTGTCATCAGATTTCCTCCCCAGTGTACGTCCTTTAGGACTTTTTTTTTATTCTCTAGAGACTTGATTTTTCAGATTGATTTTCTTCTTTGTGACTCTTGACTTTGTTTTTTGACTCTATGACCGAAATTGGGAGACGTTTTTTGATGGAAAATGTATTTATTAAAGAATCACACAAGTGCATCCAAGCGATCACTCTTTCTCCTTGGGGGTGGTCTTCTAGTTCCTGCACTCTTAGTGATTCTTTGAGCTCTTTAGTTCTGCCTGCACTGCGGTACACTTCTTCCATTACTTTGTCGAGGCCCGGCCTCTTCCATTTCAGTTTTTTGTATCATAAGCCACTGGGGCTGAAATTATGATATTGGCAGTGGGGAGCCGATCACATTCATTCCGGATCTTAATAAGTTGTGGAAAGTGATCGCTTTCTGTGCGTTGTTGGATCCTATATGCTGAAACCAGTGCCAATGCGGTTTCGTTTATTAATGTAAAGTCGATGTTGGATTTTTTTGTGCCACTTGGAAAGGTTACTTGTGCAGATGAAGCGTCCTCAGGGAGATGCGTCAGGCAGCGCAATCCCAGGGTTTCAAACTTTATATATGTGCATGTTCCGTGAGGGTGTTTTGTGCTGCCTTTTCTCAAATCAAGGTTGAAATCGCCAGACAAAAGGAGGATTGCGTCCTTATTTTGTTTCTGCAGCATTTTTAGAATACTGGTCAATGTTTCAATATTTCCACTGTTTTGGATTCTGTTAGGGTGTACGTATACGTTGATCAATAGTAAGTTCTGTTGTTGCCTGATGGTGCCCGATGCTCCAATTTTATTGGTAGCAGCCAGTCAATTCCCAAGTCGATCTGTTTGATCACCCAGTTGATTTTTGTGGAGTAATACGTTGTGAGGCCCCCCTTGGGGTGTCCATGTTTGTTTTGCAGAGACGTCTATCCCAGAATAACCCAAAATTTTTATCAGCTCCATGCACCATGTTTGCTGCAACATGATGATTTCAAACTGCTGAAGGAAACTTAGAGCCGCCCTGTCGGTAACCAGATTTTTTAAACCGTGAGTGTTCCAGGAGCAAATATGGATATATTCCGAGTTTTCGTCAGGACCATTTGTAATTGTTGTCATTTAACTTTTGCCTTCCAGCCTGTTTGACTGTTGAGGGAGTACAAATGAAGATCTGTTGGTGCATGCCAGGATGGAACGTGCTTAGGTGCTTTACAATTGTAATGTGTTCCCAACTGCTTAGGAAGGTTTCTACTCCCACGGCCCCTTTTAAGATTGAGCCGCCCTTCTTTTGTTGCGGTACCAGAAGGTTACGGTATCTGGGCAGTTCTAGTTTTTGCAGGGCGATGCCCCATGCACCAAACGTATCTTGATGTGCTAGAATTTGCTCAATAATGGTGGATGTGGCCCAGGACGTCAGCGTTCCCTCTTTATCTTTATTGTTTGGATGTGGAGTGAACTCCACAGTCATCAATTCTGTTGTTGAAATGTGAGCCAGGGGCAAAATCACATTTATTAACTTCAGTATGGTGCCTCTATTTAGAATGTCGAAAGCCCCCTTCGAATTATAGCAAGGAATGAAAAGTAATTTATTTTCCTCCGAGGCCGTATTGTCCTGCGTTATCTGGTGTCCTGGGATTCTTTTTTGTGCCGCGCTGTTTATGCAATCATCTGACCAAGGATGGAAAACATGATCTAAAATCTGTTTGTTGTTGCCTGCAGGTTGATTTGTTACGGTCATGTTGTGTGCGGAGCTTATGCATTGAGGGTTATGTTCCCACGGTTTGCAAGTTTCCTGCCTGTCAATAGACCGCTGAGTTCCCTGCTCTGTGCACTGCCTGATGATTGTTCTATTTCCCGGGAATTCTCTTAAGGCCGTCTCTCCGTGCAAAAGGATGCTACCCTGCTTGTTGCTGGAACGGGGGTTTTCGGAGACTGTTGCTGTGATGTTGATTGATTAACAAAAGTGCTTGGTTCGCCCGTAGAATTGTCCTCGCTGGCTGGCCGTTCTGCCCTGATCTGTCTAGATTGGCAGATCTTGTTTCTGTTTTCAGTGCTTTCTGATTCCTTGGACTGCATGCCTTTTGATTTAGCAAACGATTTCCATATACAGCTTTGCTGGACCCCCTTTGTTTTTTTCTGTGCCTTCCTTTTTCATTTCTTTTCCCGTTTCGTAAGGGATGATTCCTCCACTATTGAATTGTTGGGAATTAAGTCCTTCGAGCCACCCGTGAGGGGTCCCATTTCTTGTGTATAAGGCATGATCTGCCCTCTGTGTTGCTCTGAGACATTCCCTGTCCGGATAAGTGAATATCCTTGATATTATTGCTTTCCTCATGGGATACATTTGCGTTTTGTGGGTTATCCTTCTTCGTTTGGTTTTTGGGGATCTTCTCGCCACAACTACTAAGATGCTCTTCAGTTCTAAGGGTCCGGATTTATACCTCTTTCAAGATGTCGTTTAGGATATCCAGGGATCTTTGTGAGTTATCGCCTGTGATGGAGCACTGACATGTCACCTGCTGAGTGCATGAGTGGGTTTGAGCCCTCTTTATCAGATCATTCAAGGATTGTAGCTTGTTGTCGATGCTCACAATGTGGATGGCCAGGATGTTGAGTAAATCTACCTGAGTGTCTTGCTTATCTGCTTGAAATTGGATGGCTGCTGATATCGCGTTCATTGTTGCTAGCCAGGCCTTCCACGAGTCTCCAGATGTTGATGGTTCTACATTTGCTTTAACCCCCGTTGTGTGGTCTAGTGAGTCTTCAAGTTCCTCTAGTTGCTCTGGTTGCTCCATTGCCATGACAGCTGAGGATACATGCGTGTCTAATGTTGTTGTAGTTGTTATATTACAAGATGAGAGATATTTTTGTGGTGAGCTTGTACTACAGGTAGATCTCATTTTTGTTTCGTTGTTTGCAAACTGAGTGCCCTGAGGTGTATCTGAGCAAGGTCTATCAGCGGAAATTCCTCAATCATGACACAGTCTGTGTCGTTCTCTACTTGTGAAGGTTGTTTGGAAAAAGGAGTGCAGCACAGACTCTCACCCCAGTTGTTCCAGTTACTGAGGTTTAAAGTGGAAAAAGTATCATCTAAGTACCATCTGTGAATTTCTGCGCTGATCGTTGAGCCGGTTTTATTGGGCTGGGGAATTGGTATGTTGATTTTTCCCAGGTCCGCACAGGTCCTTTCAATGTCCTGCACGGTCTTCACGTCAGCTGCACATGTTGTCTCGGAGTCGTCGGCAGGAGCTATACCCATTAGGGCGCTGGTGGGATTCGATTCCTTCTTGGTGAGCAAGAAGTCTGTGATTTTGTATCCTGCTTTTTTCCCCTTGCCTGGAGATTTGCAAGGCAATTTCTTAGTTTGTCCCGGGTTTGGGGGTACTTTTCTTTTGGTAGATTCATTTTTTGCTCATACTGGCTTTCCCCAGGTGAGCCTTGCCTTTGCTTCTTTACTGCTTTTTTCCTTCCACGTGTTAATGTCATCCTTGCTGCCACCCCTTGGTTGACAGACAATATCTGAGTGCTTTCGATTGGTGATTGATTTTAGATTGTGTGTGTGCTGATCACGAAGATCTGTTTCTGGCTGCTTCGGTGCTGAGAGAGCGGCGTGCAGCCAAGTGCTTTAGGTGATTCGTGATCACTGGCTTACTGCTAGTTTGCCAGCTCCCACACGGTCACTAAGTTTCACTGTGTTTGTTGTGTGTTCTTTGTCCCAGGAATTCTGGGCTCTGCAGTCTGAGGGTGCCTGGAAACCTGGGACCTGGATGTGCCTTGCCTTGCGCACCTCCGTGACGTCGCTTTAACTGTATCAGTTGTAAGCGGAGTAATTGTATATCTTCAGTGCCTTTGCTAGGAGTGTGCTTTTGTGGTTTTGAGAGCTTGTAGTAGTAGGGGTCCAGTGCTTTTGTGGTTTTGAGAGCTTGTAGTAGTAAGGGTCCAGGCACAAAGTCTGCCCTGCAGGACCGGCGGGATCGGGAGCTGCTGGTGGGCAGGATCTCACGTCCGTGTCACTGCCCACATCAGGCACAGAACTCCGCCACTCTTCCTCTGCCTCTTAACTCGCGGCCGTTATGTTCAGAAACACATACATCCAAAAGAAGTGTCCCGGGCTCACTCGCGCAAAAGCCCCTCCTTCCCAACTTCAATCCAATCCTGGTTGCACAAATTTACTTAGTGAGGAAGAGAGCCAGGTGGAATCAGGCAACTCTGAACTAGCGGGAAAGTCCGGGGAAGAAAGGGACCTCGGGCAGCAGGTAACTTGTGCGATTCTGCTCCTCGCTGGCAGCAGTTTGTGGATTTCTTTTCTGGCTCGGGCTGCGCTTTGTGTCCCCCGCAGAAGGATGCAGCGGAACCGGCGGATCCCCGCGGCCCTGCCCCTCTGTGATCCTGTCCCGCAATCGGTCCCCTGGCGCTGGAGGAAGAGGCAGGCTCGGCGGTCCGCGCTCAGAGCACAATTCAAGCAAAGGCACCGAGCAGCACTTCCAACTCTTGCAGTGAGAAGGAGCTGTGCGCCTCGGGAAAGAAGCCCAAAATAGCCCAACTTTTAGGACAATCCCAGGCACCCCTGGCTGGGGTGGGAGCGGGTTCTATCTCGCGGGGCGGGGGCCAGTGGTGATCAGTTCCTTACCGGGAAAGAGAGTACATCGATTGCAGCCCCGGGGTCTGTGTGGCGTCGGCCGTGTGGGCCCCCGGTGTGAGAAAGGCAGCTGCGGGGAGCGGAGCCTAGTCCGGCGGCGGCTCCTCCTGTGGACGTCTCACGGCTCCCCTCCTGCCCTCAGCGCGTGGCTCCGGCGAGTCTGGGAGTCCGCAGTGCCCAGCGACCATGGGCTGCGGGTACATTGTCTCCTGACCGGGGTGCCGCCGCCGGTGTCGCCACTCGGTGCACGCGGACCTGGCTTCGCTGGAGGCGGTGAGGGATCCGACCGGAAGTCAGGAAGCTAGTCAGCCCGGAAGTCAGGCGTCAGGGCAATCTCGCGTCTCGCAAGTGTGCGACCAACTAGATTATACTCTGAATTGATTTGAAATGTTGATTTTAACTGCCCTTTACCCCTTGAGCCTCCTAAAAATGTCTGTCAGAAGAAGAGAAGAAAGAAAATGGGCCCGAGCAGCATCACCCTTTTAATTTATCAACTGAATCTGCTGCTTAAGGAGCCTTATTAGAACTCATATCACTGGAATGATCTCAGAGCTCTATATTTGTTTTTCTGTCTGTGATAGTCTTTCTACTGATGAGGGCCCAGATTGTGCCCTGTTTGTCCTGACCCGATGCAGTATTTTTCTTTATACATTTCCGTGCCCACTACATCCTCAATGGTGGTGTTTTCAAATGAATCGTCCATTATGCTGATCCTTGTGTCTGGTGCCACACTCCTGTTGGACTGTGACTAGGTTTCATACAACATCATCCAATATAGCATTATCCTATCACCTCCCCTTGTAAGAATCCTTGCACAACACCTCACGATTGTGCATCTCCACTATGATGTAAACTTCCTTTGATGAAATCAAGATTATTGGCTCCACACAGCATTATTTAACTACTATAGATCCTCTTCTAGAGGTGAAGCTATTATTGAGGACATTTCTGAGGAATTTCTCAGTGAGGTAGCACTAGAAGCAATAGATTTGAGGGTGCTGTTTTCTTGAATTTAGATGTTTTTGTATTGTCTTCCTCACAAGCCTCCCATATGTTGTGACCCTCTGACTTTTTAATTATTTTGATAGGGAATTCTCTGGTTTATCAGCGTTATTTTAGGTAGCATAGAGTTTTGTTCAGGCTTATCTTTTCAGGCTTTTCTTTTCCAAGAGGACCTACTTTGAATTAGTACATCTAGGAAACAGTGAAGTGATCGAAGCTGCAGAACCCATGAGATTCAGGTCCAAGGTCTGTGATGACAATGGCTTATCAGCATTAGTGATGATTTGGGCAGGGAAACTCTGACAACGGAAAATGTAGGTCCTAAAACAGACATTGGGTTGTTAAGACTCTTGCCCACTACGTAGAACCTCACCACCCCACGTGGTTTAGTGCAGTAAATGGGAAGCAGCAAGTACCAAAGAATCACTGCGGCTACATGCAGTCAATAGAGACAATGGATATACTTCTCTCCCAGTCAAAACGTGCTAATGCCAGGAGACACTTGTTGGGAGGGTGGTTCCTGCCAAAAGACATTGATTGCAGAGAAGGATCTCTGCACCTGAAGGTAAGAGATTTGTCCCCTTCTTAACCACTTATTTCTGACTGGCAGCATAAGCAGGGATCGATATTTAGGGGTTTTATTTTGTGTCTAAAGTGATTGTTGGCACCAAGGCGTAGCACTTAAACCATACCATACCAAACCATAGGAGTGAGCCACGTAACAAGACTCTTTGCTTAAGTGGTCAGGTCGAGATAAACTGTTTTCTTAAGTTAAAAGTTGCAGTTATTTCTAGTCTGTCAATGACTGGGTATGACTCTTGGTAAAAGTCTACAATGGAAGACAGAATTGTGCATGATGAGGTAAAGAATTGCTTACCCATGTTTTCTTTAAATATCTATCACCTCGAAAGGCACATAGAATCTCTAGAGTTATGCTATTGACCTATAAATTCACAATATTGATCTTCCAAGAAACATGGATAGTGCCTACCTGCTAGCTGCCTGGCTTTCGTGCACTCATGTCTAATTGCCTTGTGGAATGCCCACATGCCTCAATGTCAAGTGTCCAACTTCTCTGCCTTTAATCATAATCCAACAGATTTTAATGATGCAAGGGCAATCCTAAACCCAGTATTTAATGCCAAGCGTTTGACAATAGAGGTGAGGTGTTCCTTCCTTGTTATATGCTGATTATGGGATGGCTAATGCAAGCACTGAATGTGATATCCTTGGTAATGAATCCTGTTATTCTAGATGAAATTCCAGATTGATCAATTGTTTGCCTGTATTTACCACAACTCCAAGAGAACTCAATCAATACATTCCATTGTCATATCTGGGTGGTGCTACATAGAACAAATTCTAATAAGAGAACTAAAAAAAGTCCAGTTGAACCTGAAGTCAAGCAGAGGGGTGTCATAGCCCTCCTTTTTAATTTGCTTTTGTCTAATATGACCTCGGCATTTTAAGATTTAGATAACCACCCCCAAGCAAGGTATAATTTTTCCCAGCATTCATGTGGATGACATGGTACCCTTAGCACACTCTCACACTGAAACTATTTGCCAACGATCTGCATTGGTTATCATGCTTCGTGAACTACTGTTTAGCTAAAGATTTAGTGATAAATGATGATAACTCGAATTTCAGATCATTTGGTGGATTTGTAACTCTAAGAGTTGTAGGAGAAACTATCATACATATTTAGCACGTGAGGTTTGTTACCTAGTTTCAATTGTAGAGGTGTGATTAGGTTTAAATCTTTTGATGTCTGAAAATAGATTGGTGGCTAAAAAATAATAGGAGACCTGAACCACTTTAGTCGAAATTCTGTTGGTTTATTTAATGTGCCACTAAAGTGGGCTTACCTGGCAAAGTTATTGCCAATGCTGTGCTATATTTCTCCAGCCTAGAGTGATGAACAGGTCAAAGACTTGGATATACTGAGAGACCATTATGGAAAGCATCTTTGGACCTTAGTAATTCTACTCAATTTCAGCCATTATACTGGAAATAGCTTTGAGATCTGCTAATGCGGCAGTGCTGCAAGTAACACTCCTTTGTTGGTCCATCATTCATAGGGAAGCTCTGGACATATTACTGGGGATATTAACAGATCGAATGGCACTGATAGTCATCTTCTAGGTGTGAGAGGCCTGATTGTCAAGCTAAATTTTCAAATCTGGGTTTTCGATCACTCAGCATCCCAAAGGCAGTATTTCAGGCTAATGCTGAAAATGGCAATTGCTAATCTACATACAGTTACCATACATACTCACCTTGGTTCACTGAAACCGTATAAGCAGAACACTGACGTAACAAAACCTGAGGGGGCCCCCATGCAAAGTATATGGCCTCTTGCCTGACAACAGAAGTTTGGAGAGACACTCATATTTTGCCATTCACTGAGAACATAAATGTGACTTTGCTACATGACGTACTTGATGACATTTGATAAAGTTAAATCATCTGGAAGGCAGAAGTAAAGTAATAGCTTTTATAAATACCTGCCTGGATTATTTTATGACATTTTAAATGTATTAAATTTTTTGTAAGCCTTTTAATTTTTTTTTAAAGGTCCTTATGATTTGATGTAAACAATAAATAAACATACAATCAATTATTGTGACTTTCAAATTTTGAGTTTCCTGGCAGGTCTGAATATCTCTAGTCATTTCTCCAGTGTGATTGTGTTAGAGCTTCACTAGCAAAAGAAGCACGGGTAGGACCTACTACACAGATGCATTAACACTCCTGAGTCAGACAGTAGTGGCATATTCCATTTCACACATGCTGAGTGAGAGAGAGTAGAAGTGTATGTGTGTATGTCTCAAAGGTGAGATAAGTCGTCTCCATGATTTCTGGTATGTGCTTGCACCAGTCTGTAGGTGCTCACACCAGTCTCTGTAACCTACACTTCTCTTTCATTAGGTGAGCTTTACTCAGACTCGATCACAATGAGAGGGCAGTGACTGTTCTGGGTACACATTGCTGCCTGCTCATGTCCCTCTATACACTACTTCCACCACTTAGCAAGAAGCGTCTGGGCTGTCCAATTCCTCATACTCCTTGTCAAGGTGTTACTGCTCAAGTCTCCCCAGAGTTCAAGAAAGAAAAAGTGCCCTGCAACCTCCTTTCCTCTGAATCCTAAGCCTTGTGTAGGCCTGGAACTGTCTTATGTAGCGTGGAGGGGCCTGTATTCACTTCACAATCAAGATAGTGCCGTATGAGTGGGGTTAGCATTAAAAAGCCAGCAGCAGCCAATGGAGATGCCTCAATGTATTTTATGGGTGCTTGGAAGTATGAGTAAACTGCTCATTGGTGTACGGTGTGTGTCTGTACTTGTTTGTCAGTATGGCTGAGCAATTATATGTATGTGTTTGTGTGAGTGTGCCTGGTTGTGGGGCATCTTTGGCATCTGAATGGCCACTGGCTTTTGACTGGCTACATCAGTAAAATAATAATCGCCACCCTGTTGCTGCCATAGTGTTAGATATTTTTTGCAATACGTTGGACTTGGCATATAGTGATCCTACTTGGAATTATGTGGGTCTCCCTTGTCACAACTGTGGCTTTAGGATATTGTGGGAATTCTTGCATATTGTGTTCTGCCTTGACTGTATGGTGGCCCTGTGCTGTAAAGGTGGCCTAGACAAATTGTAGGTGAATTTGGTACCTCGTGAACCTCGTTATCATTGTCCTGGCGTAATGATGGCCACTCTAGCCTTCCTAGGTAGTCCTTAGCATAATTGTTTCCATCTGTGTGCTAAAGGTGGCCTTTGCATATTATGGACATCATTCACATATTGTGAATCCTTTGCATTACATTTGCCATCCCACGCACAGTGCTTGTTCTAACTGACCTAATGAGGCACTGACAAAAGGAGGGATACTTGGTATACTGTTTGCAAAGTGGTGACTCTCAATGGCATAATGATTTTGCTGGTTTAATGGTGATACCAGAGCTTGTGGAGTGCAACCCTAGTGTAACGTGGACATACCTGATGTCCAATGGCTACCAATGGTTTATGATGGCCGTTCCAAGGATTCAATGGTGGTACTTGGCCATATGAGACAAAATAAGTGCACTTGGATTTCAGTGTATGTAAATATGTGAGGAAAATGACATGCTGGCATTTGGGAGTTCAATCTCATGTATTAAGAAAAAATAAAGCTAGTATTTTGGGCCGAAAAGAGTGATTTGCAGGAATGGAAAGATTTAATCTAGTGAAAAGATTTTATGTATTAAAACGTAAATGCCCAGGTTTGAAATAAAATGTTTGTATTTCCAAAAAAAGCAAGCTAGCTTTTGACTAAAATTATTTAACTTAGAACACGATGCGGATTCCCTACACAAAGTCCTCGGTCATGGTTGTGGCCATGGCTGATGATCTAGGTGCATCTTTCAGAGGAGGTGTAGCAGTGTGGAGTGGAAACACCATTGTCAGTGTGTCAGACCTCAATAAGTAAACTTAGAAGGAGACGTGAATAGGTTGATGAACCTTTTGACTCACTTTGAGATTTTCCCACCATATATCCCATACATGCACAGATCAATAGCGAGTAACAATCAATAATATTAGTATTCAATAGGAGTCAATAATTGTCACACACCATGACCTTGCAGACCACACCTTTATGTTTAATTGGAATGTTTATTTTCCTATATTAACAATGCTAATGTTACGTAACTTAGGCCCTCATTTCAACATTGGCGGTATCGACCGCCTACTGACATGGTGATTGCCGCCAACATACCGCCGCCATGGCTACCAGCCATCTACTGGTATCATGACCGCCGATGGTATTCCACCAGAATGCTGGTGGAACACCACCGACGGTCATGGCGGCAGACAGAGGTAAGGCTGACAGCAGCACCGCCACGCCAGCAAAACACCGCCGACAGTATCAGGAGCAAGGATACGGCCTGGCGGCATTTTGTTGGCGGACGCTGCTGCTGACAGCAGCGCCGCGGACCGTCTCCAGCCGGGGGACCCCCTGCAAGCAGGTAAGTCGGGTCCTCCGACCGGAGAGGGGGTGTTGTGTGTATGTGGGGGGGTGTGTGTGTTGGTATGCGTGCATGCGGGTGTGAGTGGTGTTGGATGCATGCGTGAATGAGTGATTGTGAGTGTTGTGAATGCATGCGTGTGACAAGGTATGTTGGTGTGTGTTACGGTGTGTGGGTATGTATGTGCGCATGCATGGGTGGTGGTGGGTATGCGTGTGTGCATGTGTGTATATGGGTGCATGTGTGTACATTTGCGGGGGACAGAAGGGGAGGGTGGAGGAGAACTCTGTGGATGGTGCTGGGGGAGACCCCTATCAGTGCCAGGGAAGGGATTCCCTGCCACTGATAGTGCCTACCGCCATGGTTTTCGTGGCAGTATGTTTGGCACGAAAAAATGGTGGTCTCCTCTCGGTGCAGTGCAGCTAAATTAGATTTTCTAAAACTACTTCCCTCATCCTAATTGGTTCAAAAATCACTTGTTTGCAGTTTCATTAACAAGCTCAGCTTTAACAATCCCTCCTCTGATGACTAAATATGTCATCACACTAAATCTTCCCACACAAATTTTTGCATCAGCTAAAACTCTGTCATTTCTATCCCCTCATATTTTTGTTCCCGTTTCAAATTTTCCATAAACAAATTTTCCCTTTTCTTTTCTTTCTTCCTCTGATTATTCTTTGTGTTCTTTAATTAGATCTATTTACACAATTTACATATTCCCCATGCTCCAATTACACAAATCACAATTACTAATATCCCTTGTATCATTTTCAATAATATCTCTCTCACAATGTTGCAGATCCAATTTTCCACTGAAGCAAATCCTTTGCCAACATTTTCCCAAACACCTGGTTCCTTCAACTCTTTCAAATCAGCACTTTCGTTAGTCAGATCAGTAAGAAAACTTCTAATTTCTATATATATGAGCAGCACAGCCTAGAATTAAGCATTTTAGAGGAATAAACGAGCATCCATGCCTAGAATTGAACATTTTACAAACTCTGCCATCTTTTGCTAATAGAATGTCTACATTAAGGCGGTTCCGAAGAGTCATAGCTCTTTCCGCAGCTAATTCTGTGTCTATCAGAAGTATGGTTCCTGAAAAAATTGTCAGCATGTTATCCACAATAGTGGACAACTTTTGAATCTTTATCGAATTCAGAACAACTTCTACTGAAGGAATCAATGCTCCAAATATATCTCCCACTATACCAGAAGGAGAATCTCTCCTCTGTCTAATGTGATGTAACTCAGTCACTTTTAGAAATTTCTTCAAGTCATCCAGTTGGAAAATCTTTAGGAAAACTATCAACAAGTAACATCCCATACCATCCTCTTAGAAGGCAGTAATAAGCATTAAGCCCACAGATGTAATACATGCCAGGAATCACTGGATTCTGTACATTCAACATAAATGTCAATTTACCCTGAAACAAAAACACATGTCTACATTCACTCATTTCCACAAATAAAGTGTCAGTGTGAGATTTAGGTCTATATACACAAAGCTTCCTTAGGTGTTGTGCATCTAAAGCTAATTTCCCTTGGGTCTTTATTGCACTAAAA
This sequence comes from Pleurodeles waltl, assembly GCF_031143425.1. Classification (NCBI taxonomy): domain Eukaryota; kingdom Metazoa; phylum Chordata; class Amphibia; order Caudata; family Salamandridae; genus Pleurodeles; species Pleurodeles waltl. Next base: position 664,695,056 of record NC_090438.1, read on the forward strand.
GCATAATCATTCTTATAAGTTCTTTACTCTGAGCCCCTTTTCTCATTTCTCCTTCAATGCCTTTCTCCTGTCATATGTGTGATCTAAAAAGCTCTCTTCTAAAGGTGTAAGCAAACATGTCAGGTTGTTCCTGTGAGCATAAGCCATGCAAAAAGTTAATTGAGGGTCAAAATAACCTCTAACTAATAATATGTCATTATCCTTAGCTACTCTATTCAGGTATCTAATTATGAGGACTTACGAAAACACCACGTTGTGGTTGGAGTAGAAATACTGGATGACCTCCTTATTATAGAATCTTGTTAGTAACAGACTACAACTTATCCCATAAGTAAGGGGCAAACTATGATAGGTAACACCTTCTTTGACTGATGAAAGAATCTGCATACATACAAAGCAATTCTTTGCATCCATCGTCTCAACATACTCACTCAATAAGCGATAGAAGACATTAGAAGAAAGTTCCCCTTGAGCATTAAATACGTGCAAATACTTCTCATCTAACCTAAACTTCTCTATCGATGTTAATGTAGTAGTTGTCACTAATGCTGAAGTATGGTTGGCTTGGCTCTTATCAAGAAAAGTAATTCCCACAATCAATATCACAAACAATATCACACACACAATTGCCAAACCAATACTTGTGTATTTACAGCACCTGTTCTTCCTACCCTACTGGCTAATGTTACTCGTGTTCTGTAAAGAATCAGAAGGTAGAAGAGAACATTTTTGAAACTTATGCAGCAAAAAAAATAATAATAATCTTCTTTCAGCAGTTATTTACAGCTTTCAGCATTACTTAATTATCCTTTTCTCAAAAATCTGTAAGTTTTCAAAAATCGGTTTAGCAGCTTGTCAAAATCTGGTTTTTCAGAAGTCAAATCAGGTTATCAAAGTCTTTTCAGGTTACTTTCAACAGACCCTTTCTCTTTGCAGTTTTCTCAACTTGTGCCAATAGTTCAATTCATCGATTCCCTACCAGTGCCAAAATATTGACCTGGAATGTCTCGATCAACACAAAAAGACAAAAATTATTTCTGCCATTCACTTGTAGTTTCATATGCCCATTTAGGACCTGCGTATCTTCAACTTGCTATTCTCTTTCTTTTCAACTTTTGATCTCCATTCAATTCTCCTTCACTCAAGTCTTCTCTCCTTGTCGTATCTAACTCTTCCTCGATTGTTGTCACAACAACTGCTTCCTTTCTCTTTGCTTGTGACTCTGGCCACTTATCTCCTTTCAGTGGACCCTTTGTCAATGCTCTTTTCAGTGTTGAACTAGAGACTTGTTTTCGCTCTGCAGGACTTTCTCTTGACCCACCTGCAACTGGTTCAGGAGGAGTCAGACCACATTGGCTTTGATCCACTTCAAATCCTTCCCCTCTGGGTCTGATTATTGCACTGTTTGTCTCTCAAAATCATTTATTTCTGGGAGAGTCCTTCTCTGACTAGACTCTCCTGCTGCCTCAGTTGAGATTGGCTCGCTGTCAACTTCCTGGAGGTCTTCTCCTTCATCTCTCACAGGAGCAACTGAACCGTCATCAATGTGCTCAGTCCCCGCCTCAGTTCCCCTTTCTTCTCTTTCTAGCTCTGAGGTTTGTCTGGTTGTTGTTGGTACTCTCAACAACTCCTCTTCATTGTGCAAAGGACATGCCACTTTTTTCGTGTGGCTTGCGTGGATCCAGTTCGCAACTCCAGCGCACTTCACAGCTGTGGTAGTAGTCAGACCCACCTGGAACAGGACTTTCCAGCGAGGCTCCAGTCACCTGCCCTCAGGGTGTTTCCTTGATCTTGGATCGGTGGCAGTGTAGTGGCTTCCACCTGCTGAGAGAAAGAGCGAATCACATCAACCAGACATTTGCAGTAGTCCAACAATATATCATCTGTTATGTTCACAAGGGCATTTGCGGGGACCGCGGGCAAACTCATTGTTCGGATCATGAGGATGTCGAGCGTAGACAATCCTGTCTTCCTGTCGGGTGTGTTTCTCATCGTCATCAAAACCAAAGGTAATGCATCAGGCCAGTTCAGATTCGTGGACGCACACATTTTCCCCATTCTTGATTTCAAGTTACCATTCATCTGTTCCACTAGTCCTGATGCTTCAGGGCGGTAACTACAATGCAACTTCTGCTCAATGTTCAATGCTGCTCACAGTAATTTAATTTCTTCATTGTTGATGTGACTTTCTCTATCTGATTCTAAAGAGATGGGAACCCAAAAATGTGGCATCAGTTCCCTAAGCAGTAGTTTCACTACTGTGAGGTTGTCATTTATTTGTGTAGGGTATGCTTCAATCCAATGACTAAAGATGCAAACAATCACCAACACATATATCAAACCTCCACACACAGGTATCTCAATAAAATTCATTTGTATTCTGCAGAATGGACCTCCTGCTCTTCCAATGTGGCTCAAATTGACCACTGTCCCTTTTCCCGTGCTCATTTGCCGACAAATGACGCAACAATGGCAAACTGCTTCAGCAACTTGTCTAAACCTTGGATTGAACCAACTATGTTGAAACAGACCAATCATGGCATCCCTCCCAACATGTGCTTGACCATGGTAAAATCTAGCCATTTGAGACAACAGACGATTTGGCAGAACCATCTGACCCACAATTCATCCTGTCTCTGCACTTTTTATTTTGTTCCATGAACATCTTTCTTCCCTGTCAACATTATTCTGCAATGTTTTCAATTCTTTCAATGTATCTACTACATGCAATGCAAAATGTGGACATGTTTCATCTTCTTTGGGTAAAAACTGCCCTATCTTTGAACGATATACAGTTCAATGCGCAAAACCTTGTGACCTGATCTGCATATCCATTTTCCATTGACACAAAATCTTGCGATTTCATATGCGCACTGCATTTCACCACAGCAGTCTTTTCAGGCATTTGGATAACTTGTAACAATTCTTTAATTCTCTCACCATTTCTCACTGGTGAACCAGAAGAAGCTTTGAAACCTCTCTGTGACCACAACTGGCCAAAGTCTTGGACTATTCCAAATCCCTAAAAACATCCCGACATCTCTCTGTGTAGCTGGGGGACTCATCTGCAATATGGCTGTGACCCTTTCTCTGGATATTTTCCTTGATCCCTTCTTAATCTGGTGACCCAAGTATTTCACTTTTTTCTGACAGTATTGCAATTTAAGTGGTGACACTTTATGGTCATTCTTTCCCAAAAGGTTCAGTAAGGCAATTGTGTCATACTTGCACTCATCCTTTGTTTTGGATGCAATTAGCAAATCGTCAATATACCATGCCAAGGTCAATTGGAAAGGCAATTCCAACAACTCCAGAGTCTTTTTCAAGATCTGATTGAATATGGAAGGTGAATCTGAAAACCCTTGAGGAATTCAACACCAACAGTACTAAACTCTGTCCAAAAATTTGAAACAAAAGTGAAATTGGCTGTCCTCATGAAGAGGAACAGAAAAGAAGGCTTGTGACAAGTCTACGACAGTGAACCATTCAGCATCACATGGAAAACTGAAACATAATCACACCTGGATTTGGCACCACAGAGAAACATTTGATCACAACGTCATTTGTTTTCTCAAACCCTGGACAATTCGAACTTTCCCACAGGGCTTTTTCAATCCCATTTTTAATTAATTACATGGGCTGCTCAATACTTCTTTCAAGACCACTTGATTCACAAATTCTTCAATTATATGAACAACCTTTATAAGGATATCCTGTGGCATGTGATACTGGGGAAACTGGGGAAAATTGCATTTGGCTTTACAGGAACCTTAACTGGCTCAACTCCCTTTATCAGATCAATCTCTTTCCCTGTCAGATCCTACACTTCCTCTTTGACCATTACCCAGTAAATCTGGAGGAAGCTCCTTCACTGTGAATAATGGAAAGAAATCGATTAGGGGTATTCCTCATTTGTGGTCTCACATTCTGTCCCTGGTACTGGGTCATCCTCATCATCACTATTCGTCTTTATCTCAATTCCGTCATTTGAACAAGTAATCGAGCACCTGGTTTTACATAGCAAGTCTCTTCCCAGGATACCAGACTTGAATCACGGAGTACGAATTTGTGAAATCCTTGAAAATTGCCAATTTTCACCTGAACTGTTTCTGTGATTGGGTTGGTCAAGTACTGATTCGCTACTCCCACAATCTGGACTTTCCTGAAAGAGGCAAATTTGGAACCTCTGCGTTTTTCACTGTAGAGCTTGTACCTCTTGTATCCACCAAAAATGAAACTGTGTGACCCATGACTTTTCCCTTCTGATAGGGGCCTTTCTGATCTACTTCTATTGAAGCTTCAAACACACACTCCTCCTCATCCGAACTCTCACTCACCCAATCTCACTGTGTATTGGGAACGGGTGTACTGTGTTATCACTTTGGTTAAGCCTCTGAACTGTGACCTATTGAGGAAACATCATCTGCTGCTTTCCATTGGGGCTTGAGATATTTGAATTTGCTCTCTAGGTACCATGGGAAGCTGCTGCTTCATCAGCTGCAACTGTGTCATTTGTACACGTGACATTTATACCTGTTGCATGGGTTGAAAATCTTGCATTTGATTTGCATTATTCTGAAAATTTCGATCATGACCTCTCATTCTCGGTCCTCTCATGTTTTGGAAAGTATTGATATTACCTGTTTCCTGAACAACATCTTCCTGCACCATCATCGGACACTCTGGCTTCCAATATCCGACCACTCCGCAAGCTTGACAATTTCTTCATTCCCTGTGCATCATTCTAAACCACTACAGTACTCAAATAGGGACCACAGCATACATTTCCTCCGTGACCTCTCCCTCTCATCAGATTTCAAAATACCACATTTCCCTGCTGATGCTGTTGTTGCTTTTGTGGGCCAATTTATGCTCTTCTTGCACTTCATCCACAAATCAGCTGGGACTACTATCTCTAAAAGAGTGTTCAAGTCTTCCCACAGGCACATTGCAAGTTTCACAAACCTGTCTGTCTGCTGATACCATTCCACTGGTTTCTCTCTCATCCTGGGATAATCATTCATGAAGGACAGAATGTCACTTCTGCTCCAAGGGACATGAACAAAATTCCCTCCTAGAATCTCTCTCATTGCTAAAATTTTCACCGGATCTTTAATTTGCTGTACATTCGCAGTAAGCTCTGCAGAATCCCTTTTTCTTTTATCTTTTTCTTTACTCATCTGTCTGATGGTCCCCAGGTCTGGGCACTTTGAAGTAACTCCCAATGGTGTGCCTTCATTACTACAGATCTCATGTGCTCAAAACCTTTAGTGTCAAAATCTAACTTGAAACTTCTTTTCAAATGTTTAGTTTTCTCTATTTTTATGCCGTACTTCTTTGCTAGGTCTGCTAACTTCTAATGTACATTGCTCACTTCCCTTGTAATCTTTGGGCACTGATATCTCAATTCTGCTTCTGTGTAGGATTCTAATCTGTTCACGCCCATAGTTCGTTCAATGAGCTCACCCGTTTCCATTCTTAGTCTTGTGTAGTTCACGCACTCCTGTCCCTTGGGAGCACTCTGCGGGGTATTTAGCTTGCCTAACCATTCAGTCAGTTACTGGACAGGCAACCCTTGCAACAAAATGTTGTTGGACTGAACCTGTGGTGTCTTTTGCACACCTGTATTTGTGGTGTGTGGTGTCAGTAACTTCAGGCTCTGACTAACATTCGACCCCATGACAGTATCCGGAGGAACTCCAAGTGAAATAAGATCTAGCAAGGATCTTTTTCCTTCAAAGGTTTGTCCCTTAGGAGAGACTACTCGGGGATTCTCATTGAGTCCTCCCCTCATTGAATTCTGACTCAGGACTCCCTGTCCACCTGCTCTGTTATTTTTTTGTGCAAACAAAGGTACAATTGGTCCAATGGTGACGGGTACAGATACAGCATCTAGGTTGGTCTGACGTTCAGGGCTCTGTGGGTGTGTAATTCCCGCATTCTGATTCATCAGTACAGACATATCTGACTGTGTCCCTGTTATCAGAGTGTACTTTGGCATTGTTTGCAACTGCTCTTGAGGCAGTAAAAGTGGAGTTGGTTCTGTCTAAACCAATGTCGGTCTTAGGAAAACCTGTCCTGTTGGTACAATTAAGTTGGTGGCAGTTTCCACTATGGGCACATCAGGGTAGATTCTCATGACATTTGGCTATGGCACCTGATTTTGAACTACTGGAGTAGGTACATTAAACTGCTCTGCATTGGACTCTGTGTAATATCAAGATTAATCTGTACTGGACTCGCTGTCACGTTAACCTGGGTCGGAGCTGAGGGATCTACCATAGTGCTCGGACCACTCTCCTGTGCTGCATATGGTGGGGGGCGATTTCTCAATAACCGCAAGATAAACTCATCATCATCTGACTCTTCCTCATATGTCAAAGATCTCCTAGCCTCCCCTGATCTCCTTTCTTCAGTCTCGGAGGGGCTTCTGTTTGTCTTATATATATTGCAAGAACTAACCAAAATCAAAACCCAGTTTGTCAGTTTAATAGTTGTAAGGTAACACAATTGCTTCAGAAACTTTATGGATTTTTCACTGTTGGCATTTCGCTCTAACAGCTACTCCTTCTTTCTCAATTTCCTGCAAATTTCACTCTCAACTGATCAGTGGGTTTGTCCTGATTGTCCTGATGCACATAGGAGTCGCCAGATCTCAGTTGAAAAATGTCTTTCACTCACTTTGACTCACACTCTGACTTGTCGACCATGCCCGATCAACCTATAAAACCTGACAAATTACAACAAAAACCAAGGGGGTCATTCCGACCCTGGCGGTTGACTACCGCCAGGGCCGGGGACCGCGGATGCACCGCCAACAGGCTGGCGGTGCATCCATGGGCATTCTGACCGCAGCGGTACAGGCGCGGTCGGAAATGGGAAACCGGCGATCTCCCGCCGGTTTCCCGCTGCCCTAGGGAATCCTCCATGGCGGCGCTGCAGGCAGCGCCGCCATGGGCATTCCGACCCCCTTACCGCCAGCCTGGTTCTGGCGGTTTTGACCGCCAGAACCTGGCTGGCGGTAACGGGTGTCGTGGGGCCCCTGGGGGCCCCTGCAGTGCCCATGCCAATGGCATGGGCACTGCAGGGGGCCCCTAACAGCGCCCCACCAAGATTTTCAGTGTCTGCCAAGCAGACACTGAAAATCGCGACAGGTGCAACTGCACCCGTCGCACCCCTTCCACTCCGCCGGCTCCATTCGGAGCCGGCATCCTCATGGAAGGGGGTTTCCCGCTGGGCTGGCGGGCGGCCTTCTGGCGGTCGCCCGCCAGCCCAGCGGGAAACTCAGAATTACTGCGGCGGTCTTCTGACTGCGCAGCGGTATTCTGACGGCGGGACTTTGGCTGGCGGCCTCCGCCGCCCGCCAAAGTCAAAATGACCCCCCAAGTGTTTCATACACTTTTCAATATGCTCTGGAGTGTTAGACCATGCAGGGTCCGTATACCAACATCCACGTGGACAAATTTTTTAGCACAAAGCACCACACAGATGTGAAGTTCGCCGACTTCCCTACTCTCACACTTTGGATTTTGCACACTCCTTCTATGGCTCCATTTGGAGTACGCAAACTCCCTAAACCCTCACGAACATCACAATTCACCTGCAATGTGCATAAGCTGTGCAAGCGCAAAACCTAGTTCTACACCGTCACTAGAATGCAGAAAACATCCTCAAACAATCATTAGCAAGCTCCAAGATTCTGGGAAAGTTGTTTTCAGTACTTATGGACACATTTTCTCTCCACTTTGTATCATTGAAACAAGATAAATTCAAAATCTTTATGGTAGGGCTCTTTAGGAGACTAACCATGTGCCGGGCTTCTATGATGGGCTCTTGAGGAGACTAACTATCAGTCTGCTACTATCTCTGTTACTGCCTCAGACCTTAATAAGTAAACTTACAAGGAGACAAGAATAGGTCAATTAACCTTTTGACTTGCTTCAAGGTTTTCCCACCATATATCCCGTACATGCACAGATCAATAGCCAATAACAATCAATAACATTGATAATCAATAGGAATCAGTAATTGTCACCACCATGGCCTTGCAGTCATGAATAAGCACACCTTTATGTTTAATTAGAAAGTTTATCTACATACATTAACAATGCTAATGTTATGTAACTTAAACTTAAAATCAAATGGTAAACACACAGAAACAACATTGCTGACCAAAGCGGCGAAAGAATCGCAATCTAATCAAAGCTTGAGCCACTACACATTCTAAGGTTACGGTACAAATTAATAGCATGAATAACTGCAAACAATCTAACATACATTTATAGTTCAGCAAAGAAAGACATCTAACCCTATCTAACATCAGATTAGAATGGCATGTTTGGGCTTAATGCAAAACAATTATGCAACACAAATTTGGATAAACCTCTAAGTAATGCTCTGTCAAAATAGCGGTTGTACCTAAAAACAAAAGCCAATAGACACAGCAATAAATAACATAGTATACATCTCCTTTGTTTGGATCAGCAAGCTATGACAATCTTCATCCTCAAGACATCAGTCTGATCAGCGCGGCATTAGGATTGAGCATCAAAGTTCAGAAAAAGCAAAGTCTCTTCAAGCAATTAAGATAAGCACATTTCTTCTCTGGAAAAAGTGGGCCAAAAAATTGTGGTTTCCTCTCGGTGCAGTCCGGCTCAGTTAGATTTCCTAAAACTACTTCCCTCATCCTAATTTGTTAAAAAATTGCATGTTTGCAGTTAGTCCAATGAAACTAAAGCCTCCAATCTACAATTCTACTAGTACATGGTTCACGTGTTGATGATTGGCTCCCTTTTCTTCCGTTCTCGTCATTGCGCTCATCAGGTAACAATATTGTTGCAGCTTATACTCCAATCATTGTCTTCTCCTGGGAAAGTCAGTCTCACACACATTACATTTAACACTGTTTCATTAGCTAGTACATTGTCTCCTAGCAAGCAGTTCTCATGAGAAAAGACTTTTAGCTACAAGCACGAGGTCAGCACAGTGGAAAAATCACAATTTAATTCTGTAAGCATCCATTTTATAATTCGATTTAAGAAATGCAGCTTGACATCAGGCCATGCATCTAGGCCAAGACCTTCCTAAGTTAAGGCCTATGATTAATAACGATAATACATAAAGCATAACCTTTAATATGACATATTATTCCATTAATAAAACATCTGCCCAACATTTCATATTAATAAGCCATTAATAAGTACACTTTGTTAACATTGACAGCCACTGTGGTTAGCACACCTTCAAATACGTGCATTATTTTTCTCTAAGTTAATACATTTTCTATGTGAATATTTAATTAATAAATTCATTAACAAGCTCAGCGTTAACACCATCTTGGTCCATAAAGAAGATAGGACAGTCAGAGCTGCCCTGAAGATGTTGAATGGCAATGCACACAAGACCACAATGGAATGCGTGGCTCAGGAGAGAAGTGCTGACTGGAGCAGAAATAACGGTGGCTGCTGTGAAAATCCTGAAAAAGGGGGAGGAAGCTGTCTGCAAGAGCAGTGACATTGGCAAGGAGAGTACGATACAGGACATCAGGGAGATTAATGCAGCCAGGGTTGTGCTAGGGTGGGTCATGCGAGCGTCTTTCTCAGTCAGCCCATGTAAAACGCTTACGTGAAATTAGCAGCAATTCCTGTTGGGGCAGTGAATCAGGGAAGGGCAGTTGGGTATCAGACATAAATGCCAACAGGTCATCTTGTGTTAGCTATTTGTTTAATTATTGCACACAATGCTGTCATAATTCCCTCTAAAGGTTAATGTTCTTGCCATTATTTTCTATATCCTTGAAGTCTCTCCTCTGTTTTTTTAGAACAGTTTAAGGCGGGGGGCTATCAATATGGGCCCCTGAGGCTGGAGACTGCTGTCTCTCGTAGCCATCCCTTGAAGTGGGTCCTGAGAGGGGAAACCGTGCATTTGTCTACCCAGACTCACTCTCCAGGTTGTAACCTCCCTTTACCTTCTTAGCTGGAACCCTGCCTGGTGGCAACCTAATGTTCAGATTCAGAGGTGTCTAGAACCAACAAAGGGAGTTACCTAATGTCTTCTTCATGCAAAGTAAGTCCAGAGACTCACGGCTGATGGGGACTAAGTCGTGTTTATTAGTTCAATAAATGTGCTTGCAGCAATGGCTATTATAATACTTCACAGACAGTGAGAGTGAATTGTTGTAAATGGGTTGGCAGACATTACTGATGTACCGTCTGTTAAGGTAATACTTAACTGTAAGTGATGTAGTAAAATTGTTTTTGTCGTTGATTGGCCACAGATTTTCTGTTTTTCAAATTTATGTTTCTGGCATTTGTTGCTTCTGGTCACTGGAAGCGGTAAACACTTCAAACTGTGTGTGTTTTCCCTTGAAAACTAAATGATTGATAGGCAATAGTAAACTGGCATACTTGACATTTCATTAATTCTTCAATGGTATTGAACAAATACTGTAAAAGTGCTGGGAAGGTTAAAAAAAACAAATGTGGGTCAGAGTGTGGCCTTGTACAATCCACAAGGGAAACAATAAAATATAGCAGGAATACTTATAGCCATCACTGCTGAGGCCAGAACCTGTGGGTCGATACAGGCCATGGACTGTCCAATCATCATTCTCAGTGGTGCTGTGGGTGAGCAAATCATTGAGCCCACAGCAGGACCTACATGGGAGTTACTGGAGCCTCTCTGGTCTCCAGGATTGAACATTTCCAATAGAACTATTGGGGTGCACAGAGTGAGAGTGGGCGGTGATGGAGACAGGGCTGTTATCTGCAGACATTGAGGGTGGGATCTCTGCGGTGTCCAAATTCATACTTTAAGTGAATTAAAATGTGAGATCTAGAGGGAGAATGACGACGGCGGAGAGGCAAGAGTGACAGGAGAAATTCTAAATTTTCAAGTCCCGGACCTCCTCTCTGGCACACCCCAATAACGAGATGGATTATTACGGTGATGAGGCCTCTTAAACGAGATTTCTTTGCCACCTTCGCTGAATGTGCTCTATGTGTAAATAGATAAGATTGAGGCAGTCTTGACCTCTATGTAGAGGAAGATGGGGACCTTGTCAAACATAGCTGCAAAAGCCAAAACGTTTGCAAAGACTTCTGGACATCCTAGAATTGAAAGAAGGAATTTTAACAACATGCTACTTTCAACATCATCCAAATGGAGGATATATTGAAGGTCCTTAAAAATCACCAGAGGAGTGTCAACATCCAAGCAATATGGGGTGCCTTGGAGCAAGTGATGCAGAGAAAGTTGAGAGGTATTATGACTTCAGTAGGACACAGTGGGCAAGTAGATACTGACAAAGCCTATCCACTCTTCATCAACTCACTTCAAGGGCCTGTGATGGTGTAGTAGTGACTGTGTTGATTGAATTAAGGAAGGCCATGGAGAAAAATAATAATTTTGAAAGCTGCAATGCAGTTGAAGTAGGTAAAAGTGTCTCATCCCTGATACTAGACTTCAATCTATGGTTCACAGGAGAGCCTTCATTGACGTTAGGAAGGGCATTTTCAGCCATGGCATACATGCCATAGTGGGCCACCCAGTGAAACTCACAGTGCTCTATAAAGAAAAGAACATACTTATTTAAACACCAGGAATACGTTATGGCCTTTTTAGAGGACTTAGGAGAGAAAAAACTAGGAAATTCCTAAGGGTGTTTTCTCCCTCCTTTTGCCTTTAAATGTACTTCATTTCCAATAAAGTCCAGAGGGATGGCCAAAATGACTCCATGCTTGAGTCAGGTTGGACTTTTTAGGAAGCACACACAGCTGTTTTATGATCTTCTCTTCACTGCCCTTGTTGCTCCTTCCAGCTGAGACACCCCACTCACTGACATTCATCAACACAGACACCCCCACTCACTCACATTCATCCATACAGACACCCCCATACACACGCACATACATACAGATATGCATACACATACACTCGCAGACACGCACTCATTCCGCCCCCCCTGCAAACACACACCCACGCACCCAAACGCACTCCAGACCCTCCCCCCCTTTTGGATGCCACTTACCTCTTCCATCAAGGAAGATGTCCAGGAGGGGATGGGTCCTGGCGGTCTTCCCTCGCCACGATCACCACGCCAGCAGGACTTCGCCAAGACGTATTACAGCTCATAATACGGCGGGTGGAGTCCTGCTGATGTTGCAGTGCCAGCGAGGGAACCACCCCTGCACTGCCGACTGCCAGCACGACTGTTGGCGGCTTTCCATCTAAATAATGGGGGAAAGCAGCCAGCACTGGTGCTCTGCTGGCTGCAGCAGCTTCAGCGGTCTGTCAAAAATACCACCAAAGTCGTAATGAGGCCTGAGTCTCAGTGATATTGTGATAGGCAGGTACACTCCAAGAGAGAGAATGCTCTACTGCCTTGGATATTAACAGTAGACCTAGCTGGAGCCAGATTTTTGACTGTGGTCATGATCAGAGGTGCCTGTATTTCTCTGAAATATATTATTTGGGGCATATGGAAGAGTTTCTGGACGTTAGAGACAATCATAGTATCAAGAAAGAATGTATTCAACTTTAGGAAAAGCTGGCACTTGTTTCGGCTTATGAACAACTGGGTCATGGTGTTAATGATACCATGACTCCAGGGATTAAATTTTCCAGGTTTATCCTTCTTATTGCAAGGATACCACGCAACAGTTAAAAGAAGGGGTATATGGCCTTATGCAGCACTGTTAGACTACAGCATCCAGCCTTGACAGACTGAAGGGTTATGCGTGCTAAAAAAGTTTGGAAGTGTGAAAGTATTAACTGGAACAAACCATTTAAGCATACCTCATCTTGCTCACTCACGTGCCATTTATAGTGAATGCATAGGTCCAGGTTAACAGCACCCTCGTAACTTAGATTAGATATAGACCCCATTGGATTTCTTGAGGTTTTTTTTACCATTTTCTTTGAAAATCACACGTTTTCGCTCTCTAATTTTATATAATACTTGCATCATTGTAATCATTATATTGCAATTATTATTACTAAATAGGGACTTTTCTCTATAAAGTTTCTTGAAAATAATGTTGTTTTGTTGCTGTTGAAATATGATATACGCGTTTTAATAGAAGTTTGCCTTTTGAACTAAGTGACAAATGGTAAGTCCACAATTACTCATAAAACCTGCTTTTAATATTTTTAGGCACTAAAGTATTTCTTTTTTCGAGAGCTCGGCCACAGCTTATATCAAGACTGAGGCCTCTCTCTCCCATATTTATCAATATAGTTGTATACACTATTTTACTTTAGTATAAGAATGGCATTTAAAAGATGGAACATGGAAGCTACACAAAGTGCTCCTTTGCTTCCCAGCTAGGTTCACACTATACAAGTACCATTACATTTATAGATACATGCATGAATATAGAGGGCAATTCAATGCTCAACTTATTCTTTCTACAGTTTCTATTGAAGAGGCCTGTCCAGAGGGAACACACAATTTCTGCCAGAACATACACCTACAGTATTCCATTGAGCCCCTGAAATTAGAAAATGAATTCCATGTAGATGAGGGAAAGATTGGTCCAGCCTTTTTGACTGGACATTTGACCTTTATTTAGAGGCTTATATTTTTCATTTGTTTATTGATCGTGAGGTTTTTATGTATTTTGGTTTTAAATGTGTTTTTATGGTCAATATGTTTTGCTGCTGAATAAATATCATTTTGACTTTGACCTTAAAGGACACGTAAATCCTGATTGGCTGTGGACATCTGCCCCATTGCCTGCTTTAGGAAATAGAAATCAGAGCTGCCCCAGAGCTCACTAATCATCACTTAGGCTTGGACAACCATGGGGCTTTGTTGCTGCTGTCTGTCCTGAATGTTAAGCTAGAGTGCTGTCCACTTTTTCCTGTTAGAACTTAGCATAAAGGCCTTGATGAAGCTCTGCTTGCTCACCTTGCTACTTGTACTGCTGATCTTGTACTGTCTGGGAGCCTGAAGCCAACATAAGTGATGTCCTGCTGAGAGTGTGCTGCCTACTTTAGCACTACGCATTAGATCAAAAGCAGACTGCTGAAGAATCAGTTTCAGTGGCTGCCTGCACTTGTAAGTATCCCCTTCACCATTCCAACACCTCATTAGTGATGGTGACAGGCTCCCAAAAGGACAGGCAGCAATGACATGCATGTCAGGTGCATCTGCCTAACATAGACATTCATCTCTACCCAAAGGGTTTAGCAAGTGTATCTATTTAATTTTTTACACCGTTTTTCACCTGTTGTGTACAGTGGTTCATCAACCATATGGATAATCAGCTATCTATATCTATAGATAGTTGTGGTCGACTGCGTGTTCTGTGTGGATTTGGGCTTGTATTACCATGCCCATTTTGATACCCCGAAGGTCATTTACCAACTCTGAGACGCTATACCATTTCCTTGTGGGTACCCTTTAAACAAAAGTTGCCATTTTGCTTGCTTTGTTCCTCTTAAATGTTTGTGAACTTTGTGGATGCAACCCGTAAGCAATCAAAGAGAAACAATCTAACCTGTTTTGGCTCAAAATCTTTGACCCTTAAATTTGCTACAGTGTCAGTTTAGCATTCGTGGACGTGGACAGCTGTTGGTGAATTCTATGTTTTTGTATCCATACCAAAGTGTTTAGACAAGGCCCTGGATTCATTACTATATAATGTGTTTGCCATTTGCTTATATGGTTGATGGTTTCACACACAAGATTATCATTTTCATTGTTATATTGCACTGTATTGCTGTGTACATTGGTGTATTATGTTGATTCCATCTTTCTTCTGTTACTGTAAGTATACAATGCAAATGAGCTGTTAAAGTGTTTTGTAACACAATACTGGGTGGTCACTTATGTTTTATTGCCACTGTGATCATTTTGTTGTCCTCTACCTAGACATGGCCCACAATTCTTCCTGGAGGTAAGTTTTGGATACTCACCTACCTACAAGACAGACAAAAAGGATTCAGTAAGAAACACTCTATTGTGCAGACTTGAACACAGATTTGCTTAGGCTTTGCACCAGCACAAAGTGATGCAAAGTCTCTCATGGCATGCACAAAAGGTGTTATATGCTGAAACAACACCATATTCTTACTTTAAAAACAGCTTGCTTAGTGCTGCTTTGGATTGATTTACATCAGTAGAGCATTACTGGGATGGTTACTGGGTGGGTCAGCTCAACTACACACATGTTTTATGCAAAGCCCAAAGTATTAAGATAGCCAGTCAGAGCTTTGCATCAGAAATGAAAGCTTGTTGGAAACAGGCATAAAAAATGGTAAATGTGTTAATTTCTCTAAAAAACTGGCTATGCTTCCAGTACAAATCCTATGCTAGATAGCACGCACTCGCCGCAACACCATGTTTCGAGGTTGTGTGTAGAACAAGGGAGCCTGTTTTTGTGGTAGTGCAGCACCCCAATATTAGTGAATATTGCTCTTTGTTGTGTTTTCATACTTGCCCAACACAAGACAGCAAACTTGGTTGTTGATCTATGCTGTGCTATGTTCCATGTGAAATTAAAATCTGGCCTTTGATATCTTGAGCACTAGTTGCTAGGAACCCTGAGGATTCTCTTTTTTTGACAGCACAGTGTTCTAGACACTGACGTGCTCTGGAGAACGAAGCTTATGTTCACAATTTGCTGATATACGTAATACAAATATGCATATCTTAAATACAATTTATTTTTGTATTATTTTGTTTTTTTTTTACACAAGCAAGAAACACATCAACATTTTGTTTACCAGTGCTATTTATACATAAATGGAGTAGATAAATAGTGCAATATACTTTCTATTGGACGAGTTATTTGGAATATTTAAATGACAATCCATAAAAATGTTAAACTGACTATAGCATGAGGCAGAGATAAGATTGACTTTCTGGACCTTGAGTTTTACCTCAAAGATGGTAGAGTTCATAGTACCCTGTTCAGAAAAGTGACTGTCTGCAATAGTGTTCTTCATGCGTCCAGTGCCCATCCTAGGTCAAGGATAAACAATATTCCATATGGAGAAATGGTGCTTGTTCGATGCAATTGCAGTAAAATGGAAAAGTTTGATGAACACATGTAAGGGGTTAAACAATAATTTTTAGCGAGAGGTTATGGGTACAGGAGTTTACAAAAGGCAGAGAACAGAATTCATCGGGTGTCTAGGGCCAGTATACTGGGTAATACGGATCATAATTTGGTATAAATCACCCAGTATACTAGTATGAGTAATGATGCATATAAAATTCTTTAAAAACATTGGCACTTACTGTTGGGTGTACCCGGGATCAGAGAAAAAATTACCTCTAAACCTAAGGTAATATACTGTAGAGGCAGAACAATAAGAGACTGGCTCTGCACAAGCTATATAACAGACATTAGAGTATCTAATACATGGTTGTGTGAATCAAACAAGGGAGTTTACACATGTAGTGAATGTAACGTGTGGATATGGCAAAAACAAGATTAAGGAATTTTGCTACAATTCAGAATGCAAATACAGTATACAACACTATATTAACTGCAAAACTAAGTTTGTTACATATCCTATTGGCTGTGAATGTGGGCTAATATATGTTGGTAGCACTGTGAGATACCTCAAGACACGCATGCAAGAACATATATATCCTATACGCAGCAAAGACAATAGGAATCCTATGACTTTGAATATGGTTGAAGAACATGAGGGTATGGCTGATGTGCGGTTTCACGGCATTGACCATGTTACCCTGAATGTCAGAGGTGGTAATAGGGAATTGATGTTGAGACGCAATGAAGCAGGTTGGATCAGCCATCTTCACTGTGTTGAGATGGGACACAACACTGAAAATGAGTTTCACTACTTTTTTTTAACATCTCTTTTATATGATATCTGTCAATACCAGAGAAATACGCGCTCTATTGGCGACAAAAATGCAAAAACCCAGCAGTCTCAAAACAAAGTAATTTATGCATTGTGCTGATATGTTGTGGTTTAACCTTTTGCATTGCAGAGTTCAATCCTGAAAAGTATTTTTAATATGCTTACAAATACTGTTCCTTTGCAATGTATTGCTGCAGGTTTTCAGAGTGTGTTAGGGTGTGGCCCCTTTCCAGGGCCTTCCAGAGACTTTCCCTGCAACATGCCTGGGCGTGGTTCTGGGCTGGGCCAAGACTGTATAAAAGAGAGCCAGCCCAACTCCCAGTGCTCACTATTCAGAGGTCCCGGTGCAGAGCAGCAGCTTCTTCCTGAGCTCCTGTCCCGGGGGCCTATTTGGATCTTCCAGTCTTCTGCCCTAATCCTTCATTGGTGATCATTGTTCCAGGCGGTAAGACGGTGCTTGGACTGTCCCGACACCGTTATTTAGAATTTTCATATTCTTGGTTTAAAGTCTTAAATGAGTAATAGATTACTTGCGCGCTACCATTTCTTGACATTTATATGGTAGTTTACAAATAGGCAAGATGCACGATTTATTTCATAAAGGTTTGACTTTGTTATTCATTGCACGCTACCATTTCTTGACATTTACATGGTGGCTTAAGAATCGGCAAGACGAGCGATTCGTTTTATGGTGTTTAAACATTGTTGTCCATTGCGCGCTACTATTTCTTGACATTTGCATGATGTTTTACGAATTGGAAAGACGCACAACTCGTTTCATGAGCATTTAACTTTGTTGTTCATTGCGCGCTACCATTTCTTGACATTTTACATGGTGGCTTAAGAATCAGCAAAAGAAGCAAGATTCGTTTCATTGTACTTTGATCTTGTTATTTATTGTGAGCTGTTATTCCTTGACATTTACATCGTGTTTTACGAATCGGCAAGACGCGCGATTCGATTAATAATGATTTGACTTTGATATTCATTGCATGCTACCATTTCTTGGTATTTTACATGGCAACACCCGAATTGGCAAGACGCACGATTCTCTCCTCAAGTTTAATTCATGTTGTTTATTGTATGCTACTATTCTAAGATATTTATTATGTAATATTCGAGTTGACAAGTTATGTGATTTGTTTCCTGAATCCATATTGTGTTATTCATGGTGCACAATCCTTTTATGGTGTTTACTATATATATATATCTGCAATATGCGCAATTTGTGTTGAAACATTTTAAGAGTACACAGAAGGGCAGAGTTTCTAGATGCAATATTTTATGGTCCTAGTATACATTCTCAAAACAGGATTTATGTGACTGGTTTAAAATTTAGTCAGAATGTTTTTTCTGATTCTCATGTAAAGGAAAGTACTTGAATAAGAAAGTTTTCATTTAATTCATCTTGATTCCCCTACAGGTATCCAGCCATCTTGAAACTTAAACTTAACTCTTAGATTGTTCATGTTTTCAGAGTGACTAGGCTTAGAATCATAGTCTAGTATTGATTTCAGGAGATATAAATTTCATATTGTGTGTTCTAACCTTTTTCTTACTACAGGTCTCCTTCCTAGCTGTTCCCTTCCTAATCTCCTCTTCCCCTCTTGGACTCTCTCAGTCTCTGTGATTTATCTATCAGAGACTTGGAGCTGTTCAGTGGTGGATGTGTTGGGAACGTGCACAGACCCCGAGGATCTGGTGACTCTGACAATATCTCTATTATATGATATGAACATTTATCTTTGAAATTATGTTATTGTTCTGGATGACATGTGTTATTACCTCAGTCTGGACCATGCAAACAAATGCATGATGTTTACTATTAGAATTGTTCGCAGCTATTTTTAATATGGTGGAGAATACGGTTGATTTGAGCTAGGAAGGTTTTGAGGTTTTGACCCAGGATTACTCTTTTTGTTTAGTGGATACATGTAAATATGGGAAATGACATAGCAACTCTATCTGAACATGTGGGAGTGATGTAAAGGAGGATCTCTGTGGTGTAGTGTGTAATACAGCTCTCTTTGAATGTGCAGTACTGATGCAGGGTTTGAATCTCGTCTATTCTATGATTGGTTTCTGATTATATAAAATTTTTGATTTGTCTTTCTAAAATAATTTTGAGCAGTTAAAGCGACTTTTGAATATGTATAACAGGGCGGAACATCTTATATTGATCTCTGGCCGGTCTATGATTAGAATGGTTTTTAGCTGATTTCAATATGATATGGAGTATTGGCCCCATGAGGGCCTCCTGAGTAAATGTTCTTTTTTGTCACTATATTTTTAAGGATATGAACAAATTTAACTGAATGTTAGTTGAATGGCCTTTGGTGGAGTCTGATTAGCAGGTTTAATATATTAAAAAATGCTGATTTGAAAGGGGCCGTGGAATTCACTTTAAAAGGTTCAATCATGTGACCACCACTGAAGACTTAAATAGGAGTCGATTTGAGCGGGCAAGGTAATTTACTATGGTGCTTTACTGAGTGACTGGAAAGAAGGCTTACGAAGGGGATTATCATAGCGATTTAGATTGGAGTTGCTTTGAAAGTGGTGAGTCGGGACGTAAACAGCCCTTTTGTCCTTAGTCTCTGTAATTCATCTTTTATACTTGCTGGAAAGTATTTGTTAGTGTCTTAACATTAAACTGGGAAAATCCTTGCCTACTTTTGTTTTGACTGGAACATAAGGCAGCATTCATTTACGAGATACTATGGAGTGTTGCATGATTTATGGAGGGGGTTATCTCATGCTTAAAAGTGATGTTACTGATTTTGAAATAATTTGGTATTAGGCAGTAACAGGCACTCTATTATGTGTTAGTTCATGCAAATAAAATTGGTTTGAACTTGTTGGTTTAAACATCGTTTGATTAACAAAGAATTAGTGATGTTATATTACACTTTGACAAGACATGTCACTACATTTGAGATTCCTAGCAGTACAATAATCTTCACTATGGGATTGGTTATTCAATTTAGGGAAGCATTGTCATTTTGTTGTAATATTTAGGTGGTTAAGCAGTTATGAACAAACCAGTCCAACTTGCACCTACATTTCAATGCAGAATCGGAAATGTTTAGGCCTGCCACTGTATGTATCTCATGTTGAATGGCTCTTGGGGATGATGAATGGGGGCCACATCTCATACGATGCCTTGCAATGTTTTTAGGTGTTAATGTATGTCTTACAAAGGGACATTGTGACTGAATTTACTCAGCCAAAATTTAAGAAGCAGATGTATATGAAGATTGTAATGTTCCTTACTATTACAAAATCATTGTTGGTATGTAACTAGTCTCCTTGTGTTACATCTAGGGTTGGTATATGCTTATTGAATTCACCTTAGACATGATGTAGGGATAAGACTTCGAAAATAAAATAATGTTCAGCATGGTGTAGCTAAATAATAGTATTATATGTATCCCTTTGCTGCATCCTATGGTGGCTTATAATATGTCTAACAGACCTTTTCATTTAATCCCCCTTTTTCATTACAATCACTTCAAATTGGATTATAGTATTAAGGGAATATGGTTGCTCTCATGAGGGGTATCCATATCAAACAGCAGTATGAGAATATACACTTAATTAATGAATGCAATAATGCAATGATGTAGGAAATATTCGTACACCTAGGTTTTGGGGGAACTCTGTTTGTTCAATTAGAATTATGAAGTGGACCCATGGTAAAAAAAAAAAACCTGTTTATTCCTCATTGTTATGAGTCTTATGTGGATATTTGTCTTTTAATTCTAAATATTTATTATGCACTGAGGTGTTTTATGTCTTTTTAAATGTTGTTCAACGTGTTATTGAGGTGTTTAGGGTATTGCTTTTGATTCCTATCTTTGAGTAGTTAAATGTAGTGACAGTTGAATTATCATATGTTTAGGCTATGATGTTGTGTCATGTTATGAATGAGGAATACGTACATTGTATATATGTCTGCTTTACAGCCCTGAGGAAGTTAACTTGTGGTGAACGAAACGCATTGGCTGCTTTTCGTTGTAAGAAGAAAATAAAGGCTGTGTTGGAAGAGACCTGCTTGGATGTTTCAACTTTTTTGAAATTGTTGTTGGTGCTCTTCCAATTGTATTATATAGTGCAATATCATTGTTAAAATATAATTTCACAACCTAAATATCTTTTGTAAATCTCGGTTTATATTTTTATTTCTTTTTTCAGTTAGGAAAGGTTATAAGTAAGAATGTAAAAGCCATACAAAATGTACATACTTGAAAACACCCTGTCAGCAAACAATCTGCTTCATATAAATAACTCCTCATTAACTGGGTTTTTAAAAACAAACATTCTCTTTTAAAATGTGTCAGACATACAATTGTGAGGTAAACCTTTTTTGTGAGCCCTAACATTGGTATCTTGTCTAACATTATAATAGGACTGGATTGAAAAATAAGATACCTAACATTGTTCTTTTGACATAATAAACATTATGTACCCACTGACAGAACATGAGTAACAGTTTCCTGTACCGAACAAAAAAATAAACTTATGCATACTTCTTTTTGGGGCATTCTTCCAAGTTCCATCCAACACCAACACGGGAAATTGATGGAATTTAAAAAGTATAAACAACTCACATGAGGGAAAATGTACATGCTTTGGATATTTTGGAAGAACATCCAGAGAACAATTACCATACAAAATAATCAACTTTAGTCTTTATTTTTGAGCCATCATAATTGAAGCTGTTTTTATCAATAATGATTGTGTTTTTTTATCGTTTTGTTTTTACTTAAAATGCCATTTTCACCAGAAATGAAACTGGCGAAGAATCCACTAATACATAAAAAAACAAACACATTTTATCTAGACTAAAAATTAAGAGATTGCTCAGTTTTCATATCAAAGTTTCAACCTTATGCTGGCAGTGGAATGTATTTCCAAAAATAACATTAATATTTCCCTATGTTTTAAGAAAAAAATAATAGAAATGAAATTTTAGCTCCGTTCAGCACATATCAACCCTCCAAGCTTGGACATGGTTTCTCAGCCTCATTACTCAGATTATTTTTTATATTTTCTTCTCAGTTACAAACAATATTGGAGCATGCCCAGCCCTCACAGCTACATCCCAAAAAGAAATAACAGGTTTTGACATAGCAAAGCCATAAATAATTGCAGAACTGAGCAGACTCAGTAGGAATTATTAAAATTTATGATATTCTCAGTATATGACAGTGACAGGTTGCTGTGTAGCCATTTTAGTTATAGCTCCATGCACGTTATTTTAACACCCTAGTCCGCTGTGTACTTTAACCTAGATATATTTTATTCAGCTTTGTCTTATTATTGTTACAATAACCATTTTTACGGTCTTGTTTTATTTCTGTCTATCTAACTGTTTTTGCTTATGCCAGCGCTCTGTTCTCAAACAAGACATTCTTAATCACTCTGTGCTTCTTCCAAGGCTATAGCACGGTACATTGCTGGTGAACGTGGTAGAAGTTTAGTCTTCAATATTTGTAGAAAATACACATTTTACATAGGGACACTTTCTCAGAATATCAGCTGTGTTATTATAAAAATACTTCCTTGTCCCTTGCATGTTAGAGGGAGATTCCAGCCAGAGAACCACGACTGTAGGCTGATCGCCGAATGCTTCGCTACAGATGCTAATGCAGAACACAGACCGCAGGCCTTTGCTCAGGTATGGGGGTTGATGTAATTCCCAGGGGAACCTGAAGGGCAGAATTAGGGCTTAACATTCTGTGCTCTATCCTAGCCTAGGTAGGGATTAGTCTATCGAAAATAGTGACAATATGATAGGGTTATTCTTATGCTTCACTCTTCTCATCACAATTTTAATACTGTCATGTTGTGTCGTCCTGGATATTGCAGCTCATGCTTTGCTATCTAAGATGCAGTAATTTTATTAAACTCATTATTGAAACATATATTGCTTCTGGTTGTCATTTATATATGAGACTGAATTGTAAGTGAGAGAACCGGGTGAGACTTGATTGACCACGACTTCCCTGAGAAGCCAAGCATGTCATGCGCTCGGCTGCCCAATCATCGCCATCCTTTAATGGGGATGAGGCACTGCTAGTTAGCCGGAGCAAAACCCGGATTGGAGCGACAGGTGTCACCTGCAGTGGATTAGACTTAGGGGGTCATTACGACCTCCGCGGTCTTTTCGCAAGACCGCCGAGGTACACCCGTGCTAAAGACCGCCAGTGGTGTAGGTCTTCCGCGCCGCGTATTATGACCACTGGCAGCCCGCCGTCCTTTTTGTGTGGAAAGCCGCCAGCAGCCATACTGGCGGACGGTGGGAAAGTGGAGGTTGCTCAACCTCCACCGCCACGTTAACAGAACACCGCCCACTGAATCACATCCCATGATTCGGTGTGGCGGTGTTCTGGTGACGGTGTTCTGGTGCGGAGCTGCCCCCATGGATCCCGTCCCCTCCCGGAGGATCAACGGACAAGGTAAATTGATCGTCCGTTAGGGAAGGGGGAGGGGGGTGTTGTGTGTTGTGTGCGTGCATGGGGGTGTGCGTGTGAGAGTGTAGAGGGGGTGAGTGAGTGAGTGTATGCATGCGGGGGTGTTGTGTGTATGGGAAATGTGTGCGGGTCGGACGGTGTGCATGTCTGTGTGAATGTGTGCAGATATGTCTTGTCAGGTGTATATGTGCATGTTCGGGGTGTGTGCGTGTAGGGGTGTGTATATGTGCATGTTCAGGGTGTGTGCGTGTAGGGGTGTGTATATGAGCATGTTCGGGGTCGGGGTGGGGAGGGGGGTTGTGCCACCTTTGGGGGTGACAGGGGTGTGGGGTGTGGGGGAGGATTCGTGGGGGGTAGCGGGGGTGGGGGAGACCCCTATCAGTGCCAGGGAAGGAATTCCCTGGCACTGATAGTGCCTACCGCCATGGATCTCATGGCGGTTCCCAACCACCCGAGATCCATGGCGGTATGCAGGGTCCTGATACCGTCGGCGGTCTAGTGACGACCGCCGGGCTGGAGACCGTAACCTCCAGCTCAGCGGTCTTCACTGCCATGGCGGTCGGAATGGTGAAGTGGCGGGTGACCCATTCCATTTTTTTTACGCCGACCTGTTTGCGATCTTACTGCCGCTTTACCACCGACCGCCTGGGTCGTAATGAGGGCCTTAGTCTTCCACAAAGCGGGCGATTCTGCGGCTCAAAATCCAGTCGTCTCATTAGAATAATGAGAACCTACGTGACATGGCGCCGCCAACGTTTGGTCAGGCTCTAATTTTCGGGTCCTCCGGAGTATCTCTGTCTCATTATATATAATGACGCCTCAATACCGTGTATGGAGACGTCGGTGGTACTGAGGATTTCCACCCCAGCTACGTAGGCTATCCTATTTGCAGCTGGAGGTTGTTCAAGCTTGAACTTTAAAAGGAAAACCCTATTTGGTGTGCCTTCTCTGAACTTATAGTCTGTCTATAATGGCGAATCCACAGCAGGTACAAATAGCAGTTAATATGAGACAACCCCTAACTACACATTTATTAGCAAATGGCCTAACGCCACAGGCGGGGTCCAGTCACATTCGTGGTGGATGCCCATGCAGCTTATAGAACAGAACTTTTTTATTCTTGGGTCACATTTTCAGCAGTTGATGGGAACACAAATACATTTCATCATTATACATTTGCAAATGCGCCTGGACAATACAGAGCATACGCATATATAGAGATACCTTTATCTTATCAAGAACATAACAATTAGCATGATGGCGCCCTACCCCACACAATATTACCAGTAAGGTTAGGTCCTCTAAGTAATGATGGTCCTACCTGGCCTTTATTGGCCACTTATACACCATATCCTGAAGTTGCAAATTTAGCAGTGGCTGAGGTTCGTCGTTTATACACTGAATTAACAGCGATATATAGACGATTAGTACAATTCATAATGCAAACATTAAATACAAGCCCAGCACGTGCTGCTCCAGCACATCCACATGCAGCAACGCCAGGAATAAATCCTGCAAGTGTACATTCAGTAATGGGTAAGGTACCCGACAAACGGGAGGAAACTCCGTTTTGGTTAGCACAAAAGATGAATGCGCTGGAGGCAGTATTTCCCCATACGGGACCTCAGGATAAACATAGAATATTAACATTGTGCTTGCCTTTTGGGATGGTCCCTATAGTAGATAACTGTAATACCTGGTGCACAGTATTTGCCACGCTCTATACAACCACACACGGTACACCGACACTTGCCAATTTACCGGAGGTGTTGAAACAAATTCAAGATGAGGACAGGGCAGCCTCGGCCCTAGATTTGGGGATGCGATTCATGGGCAATTTTGCCACAGTTTCCTCAATCATTTTAAGCAACCTTAAAGGGGAAGCGGTTGCACTTACAGTGCGCACACGGCTCATTGACGTTCCGCAACAGGATCAGGAACGCGAGCTGCCTAAAATAATCGCAGAAACTTATTCAAGCATAGGTCAAGACAGTTTAGGGGCCAGACCATCTAAACCACAATTTCAGGGCAAATCAACTAAAGATTTTCCCAAGCAAGCTCCTGAGGGCAATAAGAAATGCTGGGATAAAAAACAACAAACTCCTAAAAAAGATAGGGGAGAATCTCCACGTATGGAGACCCCGCAGAACAGATATAATCTCAGAAATAGAGATAATATAAAAACGCCTGATAGATATCAATATACTGATACACGCCAATCTCGTTCCTTTCAGGACTCATCAGAAAAAAAAATAAGAGAGGTGGGCGATCAGAGCCAAGGACAGAGTACGTGAAAGCGAGACAGGAATCACAACGCTCTTCGGAGGTTTCTGTTAAAAAGGAAGAGAAACCCGCCCAACAAAAACCACAATTCAAATAGAAAAAAGTAGCAGCAGTCACAGTTCGACATGGCACTCAGGAAGAGGGTCCTCTTGAAGAACAAGAAGTGGGCTCTAGCACTGCTAGACAGTGCGGCAGAGGTCACAATAGTTTGCCGGAATCTTCTAGAGCATCTGGAGGTGAAAAAAACAGCTGATGACGTTATACAAGTAGAAACAGCGGACATGCATGTCCTGATAGGGTATATAAAGTAACGCTACAGCTAGAAGGAGACATTAAGCACACAATAGACGCAATCTTTAGGGATTGTGTAGTAGACATATATGGTGTTTTGTTGGGCAAACAAGATTAGCCACCTGAATTTGTCCGCACCAGCCCATACGGAGAAGACGTTATTAAGCCTTCCTTTTCGCCCCTTGTTCCAGAGGAACTCGCTGAATCCTATGCCATTGATTGGGCTTTGGCACAGGCCATGTAGGATGGGATAAGGAGTCCCCCTACCATGTAATTCCAATTAAAAATGAACCTCAACCACAACCTCAATATCCAATAAAACATGATGTAAAAGCACCTGTGAGAGAGATACTCACACAATTAGAGTACCAGGGTGTAATTGAACCCTGTGTCTCCCCAATGAATAATCCATTATTCCCAGTAGCAAAACCAGACCATTCTTATAGAATAGTGTTAGACTACAGACACTTAAACAGTCATACACCCACTTATGCTACACAAAACTCACATAGCACAGCACTAATGAACAATATAATGCAGAAAAAATACAAAACGACACTGGACATTTCCAATGGTTTTTTCTGCCAAAATATAGCACCTGAAGGTAGAGACTTAACAAGTTTCAGTGCACTAGGCTCCCAGAAACAATTCTGTTGTTTACCTCAGAGATATAAGAACAGTCCAGGACTGTTCGCAGCTCGTGTGACAGCAATTTTGCACGAGATTGATCCTGAAGCACTGTCCTATGTAGATGACATCTATCTTATGGATGATGAAATAATACAGCATCTAAGACGGGTAGCCCACATTGTTGTAGGATTTGCTGAATTTGGCTACAAATTAAATTTAAAAAAAACAAAAATTGCCTTCCTCAGTGTCCTGTTTTTGGGATATGAGCTATCAAGTGAAGGAAAGAGTCTAGCACCACAATTCTTAGAGAAATGCGCACAGTTACAACCACCAAAGGCGATTAAAAAACTCCAATCTCTATTGGGTTTTCTAAATTTTGGCAGAACTTACATTCCAGATTGTGCTACACGCATAGAACCTTTAAATGATCTGATACGTCCTGATTTTTCAAGTAAATTCTGGACAATTCAGCATACACGCATTCTTCGAGATTTGCAAACAGACATGCTTGCAGCACAACACTTACACAAGAGGGATAATAAAACACATTTGGTCATCAGAGTAATAGCTTGTGCCATAGGTTTCATCTATGTGACATTTAATAAAGGTGAGACAGTCTGATTGCATACAAATCACACTTATATTCAGCGGCAGAACAACGCTTTGCTCCCACTGAGAAAATTCTCACTGCTGTACAGATGGCTGTCATTAAAGAAAGACCTCTTGCCCAAGGAAAACACATTATTGTAATTTCTCAGATCCCAGCCCTAGAGGCTGTTACAAAAGCCAGCGTCCTGAACGCAAAAGCATTAAATCCACGTTGGATACAATGGGCTACGTCTTTGACAGCCACTGATGTAGACTACATCTTTGACCCAAAGTTACTAACTCAAGAATTTTTGCAATACGAAATAGAATACAGTTCCAGCAAATACATTGCAATTGTACAATAACAAAGAGTCATGTACACCGATGGCTCAGCACAACCTGCAATTGGCACAAAACACCAATATTCTGCAGCTTGCGCAGTCGTAAGTGGCTACATGGAGGGCGATACATTTTGTCCTCTACATACCTTTACGCAAACCCTAGGGGATTACACAGCACAGTTGGCAGAACTAAAGGTTATGCTGATGGCACTGGAGCACACGGATCCTGCACAGCCCACGCTGATTGTTTGTGATTCCTATTATTGTGTCCAGTCCTTTAATTAATACCTGCATTTTGGCACCAGAATGGGTTCAGAGATTCCAAAGGCAATACCATAAAACACAGACTTCTGTGGGGGGAAGTAGCAGATCTGAAAGAAACGCTACCAAATGTCCATGTTGTAGATACACTTTGACACCAGCGCATTGGGATACACATTGCTGGAAATGCATTGGCTGATGAAGCCGCAAAGTCAGCAGTGGCTGTGGCTGCTGTAGCTGCAGAGACTCGTTTGAGTTCAAAACCGGACGCAGACATATGGGCTGCTGTGACAGCTACGGCTGATGGTACCCCCTATCCTAATAGATTTCCAGACAAATATTCCTACTGAATGGGAGGTATGCTGAATGCTGAGGTTAAGATACCAGGCGTAGGGGAACGAGACATTCCAAATAGAGATATAAGATCACAATTGATTAAAGCAGCGCATGAGGGAGTGGCATCTGCTCATGCTGGTGTGGCGGCTACAATTTCGATCTTGCAGGCCCGTTATTGGTGGCCAGGTCTCTATAAAGAGGCCAAGCAGTATGTCCTTTGTTGTGACATCTGTCGACAAATTAAAGTTTCCACTGCCAAACGCCCGCCCCAGACACCCTTCTTGATTTCAAACAAACCATTACAATGTGTGTACTTGGATCATTGCGGTCCCCTAACACCGGATAGTGCATACAAGTATATTTTAGTAGCTGATGATTCATGCTCCAGATTTTTATGGGTCTGGCCACAATGCTCAGCTGACGCTCAGACTGTTATTGAAGATTTGCGAGTCTTTATAGGTACATATGCGGTTGCAGCTTTCCATTCGGACCAGGGCCCTGCTTTCGCCTCAAGGGCATTCAGGGACGCCATGGCTTCGTTGGGGATCCAACTCCAGTACTTGTCGCCATTTCCTCCCAAGGGAAATAGTGTTGTGGAGCGATTAAACCATGATTTAAAGCAATCCTTAACAGCCAGAGTCTTAGGTTTGGGTCGTAGTTGGCTTAACCACCTATATGAAGTCCAGAGAGCACTTAATAATCTGCCTAGAAGGTCCCTGGGAGGTCGTACTTCATATGAGTGCCTGTTCGGAACTTGAATGTATGTTCCGGATCTTAATGATCCTGGCGTGGAGGCAGCAGAAACACCTTTTGACATAAATGAACGTGTCACTGTCTTACAGGAATTGCAACAGTTCTGTGCTGATAATTCTTCTATCAGTGCTGCCTCCACAGGAATTAAGGATGTGCCTGTAACATCTACCGGCTGGATTCCCAGAGTTGGGGATCTTGTACATGAGAAAGTCACTGTGAAAAAGGAATTTGTCCCTTCTTATCAAGCACCAGTCCCAGTATTAGAGATACACGGTACCATAACTGTAATTTTACCACCGTTGGCAGGTGCCAAAGAAAATCGTTTTGTCTCCATCGACAATGTCAAATTACACCATGTGGCCAATCCTGCACAGCCCACCAAGAGGAAAGTCCAGTAGTTCTCAAATCCCTCTCACTACTGGTCAAGAAGTTCCTCTACAAGTTGTTTATACCAACACCGATACCTCTCCAAGCTTGGGGAGGGAGGAATATGATCTTGCATTGGTTCCACTAACATCACACAATACAGAAAATATTGACCGAGTTGACTCAACTCCAACACAGACGGATGGTGCTATCTATAGTGTCCCACCACAGGAAACACCAACTCCTCCACTGACCACGGCTCCACCATTTGCATGAACTGCTTCTGTATATTTTGCCGACTTCAATGATAACTTCTCAGACTCATTCGCCTCTTCGACAGCTGACCTGTCAAGAACACCTAAGCTAATAAACTGGTTTAAAGAAACATATTTTGTTTTTCCATGGAACTATCTATGGCTCTCTTTGACTGTCCTAACTTTCCTACTTTGGATTGGTTTTGTTATTACCTTTTTCTTATTAATACATGGTCATTTCCTTCCTGAAAAACCAACAGTTGAATCGGTGGAGGAGGTCTTAAAACCACATTTTTCATCACATAAGGTCCAAAGAGACTTATCATTTGTGAACATTTCCGCAGTACCAATTCCTGATGCGATTGTTTGGGACAAAGTAATATTTGATATATATGGTCCCACGGAAGTAATTCAAATACCATATGTGTTCAAGTTATCAATGAATGATATTGTAATACCAGGCATTGTTTCTGATGATTGGGATGTGAAAACAGTTGATTCTATGATGACTGAATAGCAGTATTATACTGTCTTTGAAAACGAAGATGTTTATCAATCCAAAGAGAATTATGGTGATATATTTTGCTATAATTATTATGGGCACCATTTCATACATAGAGCAAGCAGCCTCAAAACAGTTTTTAATTATACACAATGGGAACATTGTCTGAATCCACCACAGGGGAGTTCCAAAACATATTCTGAAAAGTTTACATATTTTTTTGGGCACAATGTAAAAAATGCTGATTCATATTATTTTAAGGTACCACCTACTAAGAATATACATATATTAATGACGAATACGAAATGTATATATTCAGAATCTTTTGTTTCCCGGTTTTCTATAGAAGGCTATGAATATTGACTGAAGTCGATCGATCTGAAAAGTGTATGGGGAACAAACAATTGGCAAATTAGGGGAAAGGAAGCTTTATTTAGAGCATGCCTCATTCCTGTACAAATTATATTTTTTAATGGAACAGTACAACAACCAAGTTGTTTAGGCTTAGCTAAAATTAAGGAATTAAACATGCCCAGTATACCTGCGCCTGCAAAGTTTCATAAATGGCAAAAATATACAAATGCAACTGAAGATCAGCTCAACGAATGAGTCCAGAATGGTACATTTAATGTTTCATTGACACGTCCTGGTGGGTGGTCATTGTGGCCAATAGATACCAATGGGTGTCATGAACGTTTTATCAAGTCCTTGGGGGGTTTTAGAACTAGTAGGCCGGACCCTTGCTATATATTATCCGAACATGTGGGTATAGTCACAACATATAGTATAAGAAAATTGTGCCAGCAATGGTTAAAATCATCCTCACTAGATGCGGTTAGAGAACACCTCAGTCTCCTGTCCAATAACACTGACTTACAGGACTTCCTGTTAGGCCCCAGAAAACACCGTAGGAAGCGTTTCTTATATGAAGTATATAATGAAATTTGGAAGCTTTCTCAACAAGAAGCAACTGCCCGGGTAAGACAAATAGACCAGGAAAATCTCAAAAAAGCATTAGCTGTAGTGGATAATGGGATTAATACCTTGTCCGATCGGATATGTACTTTAAATAATATCGTCTCTTCTGCTATAGACATTATACAAACAGATATGTCTTCTTTACACTATGGACAGAGTCAACTAAGGTCCATTATGCAGCTGGGTTGGACACTTCAAACGTTGAAGGTGAGTCGTGTTCCCTGGCAGCATGTCAGTACGAGGGAGATATTTTCTTCCTTTAGTTTAACGTGACAACAACAACTGATGGCTAAGAAGGAAGCGACTTATGTCATGCTTAACATCGAGAAATTAGAAAAGATGCTTTTTACTGTGGCTGAGATACAATCTGCTGAGTGGCTTATACATGGGGTCATTAATCTGCTTATTTCAACACTTCAATTCACCTCCTGTTTAAAAAACACATTCCGGTAGGCAGATATGAAAATCTGGGAGATAGTTACATTCATGAGGTGTCGGAGCTTCCCTTCTTATACAAATGCTTCAGTGGCATGAAAGAAGTCTTTCTTAGCGGTAGTGAATGCGAGACTTCAGTCAGCCATTTGATGGTTTGTAAATAGCTGTCCTTGCATGGGGCATGCAGTGCCTCTGCTGCGAACTGGGCTTGATTAGACCCATGTTCCAGGTGCTTTCAAACGGCAGCTACATCCTCCTCAATGGTAAAGACTGTTGTGGCATGCAGGCCAGAATATTTTACGTTGTTTCGGTCTCTAAGGTCGTTTCATGCTGCGGGAACGTACTCCCCCCCCCACTAAAATTAAAGAGGTAGCTGACATTTGGCCTCACATTGCTACTTCAAACGAAAATTTTGACTAGTTGAGCAGACTCAAGGCTTTACTGTTTCAAAAGCATGTTGCACTTACATCTGCGCACGAGACCTACACACTTCAGGTAGCAAGGTCGTCGGCAGAGATATAATAAGAATAATGAGAGCCTACGCGACAACATATTTATTTATTTTTTAACCTCGTCTGGAGAAGAACATTAGTTCCAAATAAGTAAATACTGTGGCAACTTAACACTGTTGCACTTCAACTACCCAATTTAACTTCAATTGAGGTACACTGGATCAAAAAAGGTTGCCCTTTAGAAAAGTAATTTTGACAGGTTTGTGGAAGTGCATGCAGCAAAAGTATTAGTCTTTCTATGAAGATAGATTTAAGACACAGAAAAAAAGAAAGTAGAGTCTGCAAAAGCTGGAATTAGCAATAGAAGTTTGTGTAACTAGGAGTGGTGCAAAATGAAGCATTCATTATAGTCAACCCTGATAAAGCTTTGTAGGTAAGTCTGTGTTTCTAATATTTTCCCACTTCAAGCGCACCTCACTTGTTTATAGACGTTAGATTAGCATCAATAATTCCTTCATTTTTGTTCACGTTATTGATCTGCAGTGCTTGACCTGTGTTAAAATTGACAAAACATCCACACAATGGACTGCTGACAATGCAAATACATTTTAATCCACAGTTGTTAGTATAAGACAGTTTGTGTCAGTGGCATGCCTCTTCAAAGTTTGTTTTAAAATGGATGAATAAGATCAAGCTCTTCTATAAACTGAGTCAAATATATTACCAGGGACTTCCTAGATGGGTCATAGAACAATGTGGCACTTACATTCAGGAAAAGTATGTGAAAGAAAGATGCAGTGAAAAGATGTCCATTTAACTGAGTTTGTTAAGAGAATACGTCTTAAGTCTTTATCTGGATGGAAATACTCAAATATGTGTAATTTATTTGTTTACATATTCATTTGCTTGAAGAATGAATATGGGAACAGAATTTACAGTACACAGGAGTCCCTGAACTCTCTTGAGGCTTCATGATGGCAGCCACCATCTTAGGTTGTTGGGTATAACTTCCCTCGTTAGTGCTAGACAATTGAGTTGCGTTGCTGCAGTCAGGACTCTTCTTTTATCAATTTTTGGTTTGTGTTGGATGACCAATATCATCCAAAACAGTTTACTGAAAAGCCTTCCATTGCACTAAGAAGTATACTGGAAGTCCGTTAATTTTTTTAAAACAAACTTCGAACCATTTCTGACTTAGAGCCTCATTTAGATATTGGCAGACAAGTTACTCTGTCACAACAGTGACAGATATTCTGTGCGCCAGTATATAAATCCTAATATTTTCAATGGAATTTAGATATTGATGGACAGGATATCCTTTACTGTTGTGATGGAGTAACTTGTCTGCCAATATTTAAATCAGGCCCTTAAGTTTGCAGCCAAAGGCTACAAAAGGAAATTAGTTTGTGAAATAATAGAAATAATTCTATGATCAAAGAATTTGTGATCAAAAGGCATCTATCTAATTTAAGTTACATGTGATGTTTAGCAAGTTGTACATGTGTAATCAAGACTAGGAAGTACAGAGTACAAATAAATGTTAAATACAAATAAGAAAAGAAGCTATTCAATATCAGAATGCACATATTATTTACGTTAGAGGTAGTTTTCCCCTTTTCTGGCAAATATTTCACTTTTATCAACCACTAACAATAAATCTCTTCACAAGATGAGGAAAGTGACTCCTAAAATGTGGCCAAATAATAAGTTCTGGATGTGACAAAAATTCTTCATGATGCCCCTGATTTAACCAACTACACCAGGGCACTACATCCATCACCTCTTCCTGTGCCACATGTATTTT
The DNA here is from genome assembly GCF_031143425.1 of Pleurodeles waltl. NCBI lineage: Eukaryota > Metazoa > Chordata > Amphibia > Caudata > Salamandridae > Pleurodeles > Pleurodeles waltl. The sequence continues at coordinate 664,728,645 of NC_090438.1, forward strand.
TTAAGTAGTAATCAATGCTCCTAAAGCAGTAATATGGACATTTCATTCCACCACCGTGGTAAACCTGAGGGCTAAAATATTGCATCTGGACAATAAATTGCACTTTGTTGATGGGATTTCTAGATGAATGGTTGCCTTTGAGAAACATGCAGGTCTTAAGGTGAATGTAGGTAGGCGGACTCAAGCCTGTGGTACTGTTGGCACTGCAGGTCTGACACTGCCTCGATGAGCCAATCACGCAATTGGGGTGTGGTCACTTGCACTAGAGCTACTTCTCTGTTGCTATCGCCTGCCTGCTGTTCTGCACGTTAGCTATCCTAGCAGTGACACTAAACGGTCCTCATAGATTCAACAAGGAAAATATGGATAATTATTATCAATTTCCCTAATGATATGTGTAATGATTTCTAGTAGTAGAAATTTAGATTACATTGCAAGGACATATGACAATTTGTCCAGAAAACGTAATATACGTTTTGAAAAACGGGCATAATGATATTTGAATTTTGATCATAGGCTGAAAAATATTGCTACTGTTCTACTCCTCAGCTCATTTATTATACACCACAGGCATTGTATATGCCCTTGTGACACATTTTAAGCATTATGAATATTTTCGTGCTTGTACCATTTCGAAAATAAAAGTTCATTCCATTGCAGTGTGAATTGAAGAAGGAATCTCTCACCTGGTATTCCTGTCGTCACAAGACCACTGACTGAAAAAAACATAGAAAACATTCATTAGAATTTGTTACAACTATTAGCTCGTTGCATATCATTAAACAGAGATAATAGCGAGTGTATTGCGCTCAAATGGTGGGTATTTGTAGATATTTGTTATTGTGGTGGGACTTGCCACACTGTAACAGTAGAATTTATTGTCATCTCAGTTGACCCACAAGTTTGTCCGAACAATTACCACGGGCACCATGAGTCTTTGCACAGAAAGTGCCAAGCTTGAGTAATTCATTCTTCCATAGAGACCCTCCCTTACACCCTTAAAGATAGTGTAGGCAGCATGCTGTATGGTGATTAAAAAGGAAGCTTGTGGGAAATTTCTATAAGAAAGGTTGAAGCTAGGGGTGTGTGAAATTTGCATAGTTTGCTTTTGCAACATTAAGAGACACTTTTAACCATTTGCATGAAATTGTGCAAAAGGCAAAACTAGTCTCTAGTGCTATATTTTAGCAAAAAATATGACCGTGCATGAACATTGGATGCAAGGATGCCTTTAGCGCTAAAAAAATAAAAGCACAACAATCAGAAGTGTTGCAAACAACAGCCACTCACATTCCGGTCGTTCTTCCAGTGCTCTGGAGCTAAAATTCTGCTGGCTTAATTATGCTATGTGGATTAATGGCAAACGTTTGGGAATTTTGCGTAACAAGCATAAAGCAGAAATCCCTAAAATACGACTGCTTAACAGAAATTTCTCTCAAACCTACATTAAAACTTTGTCATGAATGCAAACAAAGGATGCTGATGTAATATGTGTTTTGGGGTGGCAAAACAACAAAAAAGCATTCAATAGTTGAAATGCTTCAGAGAAATATAGGCCCAGACATAGAGACGCTTGCATTCGGGTACAATGAAATCGATGAGAGATGACTGTCAGAGACTTAGAGATCCTGAGTTGATTATTTAAATATCTTGAATTTATAAGGATTGACCTCTAAGAAATACAATAAAATCCATAAACTGCAATTTATGTAGATTTCAGGTTTTCCCCAAAACGATTTCCCTTCTGTCTTATAGATTTCGACATATTTTGAAGGAGGCTTGCTTATATTATGACTCAAGAACCATACACTTCTAAAGAGTCTTTATGTATGACAAGTATGTGATACATGATGTAGAGCCCATCCGGGAGATTCAAATGATAAGGGTACCTCGCTTCATACTGAATGAATCTCTCATGCAGTGGCTTAAAGTTTGTTTAGCTGAAACCACCATTTTATATTAATGTTTTTTGCACAGAGTGATATAAGATAAGGAAACATCTGCATTAGTTTCCAGTTAATCAGTAGCTCAGATCCAATGCCTATATTCTTCAGTGTCCACTCCTTGCTCTGCACCTAGCCTATAAGAAGCAAAGAGAATGCTACTCAAGGGTTAAAGGTGGGACAAGGGATCAAGACTGTGATGTCATCCATTTTGACATCTGGAAGGGTCTCCCAAGTCACAGCACAGTATGGCTCTCTCTTTGTTAAAACAATTAAAAGGCGTGTTTTCAAGATATATTCTAAGCATTAAAGTTTCTTTATGTATTTAAGTCTCTGAAGTCTCCTAAAAGCGACTTGAATGAACGGTTATAAATGCATTATTTGACACTTTCTGAGAAAAATGAAGTGAACAATTACAAACCACTGATGTTTTCAGCAACACATTTGAATCGGAAATTAATGTAAATAAAGGTCTTTACAGAGTTTTCCAGATGTCTTTCATAGCACAGCAACTCACACTTTCCAAACTTCTCTTCCTAATTTATGTACAACAGATGCATCCTGGATTCTTGGAACATGCAGTTTCTTCCTTATCATAAATAGTGTACAGTTTAGTGAGCTGGAAGAGAGTGGCTATTAGTGCTGAATGCCTGTTGACTGGTGTTGTATTGCATTGTGTTGTGTTATACGAAATTGTGATATTTTATCAGAATTTACACAGAGCATTTATGCCAGTACAGTTGGCTCGTGGCACTCAGTTCAGATGTTATCTTTGCTTTCACGTATTGTTTGTGCAGTAGATACAAGTAAAGATATTGTCAAAGATCAGGTTAGGTTGTTTTGCAGTAGTGGCTGTTTTTATACCCAAGTAATTAAAAAAGGTACAATTTAATCTTCAACTATAGGTGAGCAACTTCTGAGCATGGTGCTGCCAAGATGGCAGTGAGGGCTTGAGCTACAGCACGATGAGCCTGACTTTCCATTTCAGTTGTGTTTTCTGGCACGTGTGACGTGACACAATGAACAATTTAGGGTGCCTCATAATGATGTCTTCTGATTTGTGACAGATGTGATTTCTGAAAAGGAATGTTCATCGAGTTCTCCTATGTCTCCTGCCACTGCAGGTGCCGATGCAGTGAGAACTGGTCGTTCACACGGTGAAGGCTCAGGGTGCAAAACACTTTGCGGAGCCAGTGATCTGCCAGAGGTGTGAGGTCAAGCCAAGTTTCTCTGCATCCTCTTGAAGTGTTTCATGTGCCACCCTGGGACCAATGTTGCAGATTTAATATAGCACCCATGTTGGCTTCTTTACTAAAGTTGCAGAAGTGATTGTGCCTTCCTTTGGTTTCTGGGTAAAGATTTATTTGCATACCAAAAGATCAGTGATCCTGGAAGTGAAAAGTCAAGTCACATTATGCAAGCACCGAAGAGCTCAGACAGAGTTGGCCACTGTGGTGTTACTGTTGTCTACTTCCTGTTCTTCTAGTGCAATGTTCCCTGTATTAAACCCATCAGGTAGCCTTTTGGTCATTGTCTTTCATTTTTTTCATTAAATGGCTGTGTGGCTTTGTCAATTAGAGGACACATAATCATTATCAAATCCTCAATGTTTCTTGAAAGCTAATGGCTAGTGTATAAAGTCGAAAGTCATAAAATCAAGATCTCATGGATTTTCAAGCAACCCATTAGGATAAAAGTGCCTGAAATGAGACTCTTCCATAAAGTTATCTTGACAGTTCACCCTTGTGTTGGCTGGAGAAGATGTCCATCCGTAGTGGCAATCTTATCTCTATAATCACTTGCCTGCATTTATGTGAACTCTGCTGTGCAGAAATGGGACAACACTTTTACAACCTCCATGCCAGGTCGGCCAAATCTGTGAAAAGACTCGCTGTGGAACCAATAAAGAAGACACTCAGTCCTCTCTCAGCAAGATTTCAGGATAAATACATGCAAAGGGAGCAGGGAGGTGAACCGAGATGAATGCACCAACCATAGAGGACAGGGTGCACAGCTGACGAGGAATCAAAACCTAAAGAGGATCTTGTCAATTGTCTGCGATCCTTAAAGAATGACATTGAAAAAAGGATTTCCTCAGAAGTGTAACCTGCTATGAAATTGGTAAAGCAACCAAGAAAATCAAAACTGGACAATAACAAAAGGGCATCTCAAATGATAAAACTGAGATTACAACAAAATAAAGGTATAATCGACGTCCTTAGGATGATTTTAGGAGTGTCCTAGACTAATATAACAATACAATTCTAAAAAAAATTAGAAAGGTTTTTGAAGCTAGAAAATAAACCAAAATGAACTCCTAGAAGAAACCATTCACACATTCCAGGCTGAGGAGATTGTCATCTACCATCTCTGCACCTTCATTACTCTTTCCCCGTCTAGACATGGTATGCTCGAGTAGAATTCAACAGGACCAATTATAAAAGTGGATTTGCTGAAATGCAGGAAATGTAAATATGCATTTAATTAATCCCTGACTAAATGGAATAATGAATCTTCCATAAACCAAAAACCAAAACAAAGATTTGAAATTCAATATGAATGGCAATATGGGGTTTGAAACCCTTTCCAAATCGCAAACTGGAAATTTGAAATCAGCATGTAAGAGGTGTTCCTTCCAAACTGCGACTTGGTATATATCTGTAGTTTGTGAGCGAAATTTAAGTCACAAACTATTGATCAGCTCCTAACGCCTAAGTTGATATGGTTACTAAGTCACAAAGAGGAATGGGTCCCCCCAAAAAAATCAAGGTGACAAGTTTGGGGGAAAAAGCAGTAGTTCAGGGAACTGAAAAGTATGGGGCATATTCCCAAACCCAGTGCACCACTGGTGAGTCACTTTTTATGACGCACCAGTGGTGCATAGTGTTGGTCCATATCTAAAAAGCCACGCAAAGCCACTATGCGTGGTTTATCATGGCCTTGTAGATATGGTATAAAGCAACTCAGCTCTGAGTTGCCTTATACTGCATCAGGGAGGCGTACTATGGGCATTGCTGTGGGTGTTCCCATGTAACAACCATGAGTTTTGATGCATTCCCAGATTTACAACAATCTTTAAATCTGGGAATGCGTCAAAACTGTACGCGTCCACAGGGCATTCTGCAGCACACATAGAAAGAAGAAAATGCATCCAAGGATTGTTTTTGTTTTTGCCCTTTCTTGCACAAAAACAACCCTGGTAACAACGCCGACACCCTTCCACCATGATGCAAGGGTGCCTGCATTGGCACTAGGCACTAACTTGTGTGCCAGCGCAGGGGGACAGGACAGAAATGCACTGTATCTTGTTCAACATATTGTGCATTAATCCCTTTCCATGTGGTGCAGAACAGTGCAGAAAAGCCATTTGCTGAGCTGCACTGCTCTGTGCCATGGGGCATGTAATTATGTCCCTATTTTTTTTAATCTGCCCCATTTGCTGTATGAATCTATGGCTGCTTAAAAAAAAAGAAACAAAAAAAACATATTTTGAATACGATAACAGGGATGGAGGTTTGCTGTGACTTACAGGCCACATTTTCTGTAAATGTAGCCAATCACAGGGGGCCATAAATTGGCATCTTAATTTTAATTAGGCAGGTCGTTCTTTGACCACATATAATTCTCTGTTATTCTTGTCGACCAATTAGTACATAGGCCAGGTGACCAAATCTGATTCTATTGGCAAAAAGTTGACATGCATTTCGCAGTCGTTTTTTGGTTATCACATCTTAGTATATCTGGCCTTAAATATATTAGAACCTCATATGTTTAATATTAGACATGGCCAGGAGATAATACTATAGTTGTACTGCTCCTTAGAAAGAAGCGATCAGTTGACACCACCACACATCTCTAAGTTGTGTAACACTGTTTTAAGTGATAGTCTTAGAACTAGAGGCTTTTGTGGCCACTTCATTTAATTGTTTTGCATAACACGTATATCCAAACCACATGGCCTATAACTTACAAAAGTATAAATCATTTGCACGCACAAAGCAAAAAAGGAGCTGCATTTAGTATACAGATAGGCTAGTTGATGGATACCCTTGCGAGAGTAAACTTGGGTGATGCAATTTTTGAACACAGTTAAAGAATGGCATCATGTGTATAGTCAGAGGTGAGACATTGAATATCTTCGATAACTTGGGCACTAGCAAAGTACAAACTAGCTCAGAAGGTGATGTTAGATAGGAGTTTAGATCTTCTCTTTGTAGGTCTAGATAAACTGTAATGATGCCTACTCTTGATTGGTCATTAAAATCTAAATGTGCCAGAGAAAGAAATAACATTTGCAGAAACTGAACTTTACAACTCTGATTGTGTGATTGTGTACATATTTTAGTGAACAGTCAATCGCAGGATAGGGCATTAGCTCTCTCTCTATTACCCTAGCTGAACCTTAATGACAGCTGATACTCAGGGACGTAGCTTCAGGGGGGGTTGAATGGGGGTGAGACACCATTCTAATAATTTTTTAACCAGGTTTGGCCTTTTGGTGATAGTCATGTTGGCTGTGCAGTAACAGTAACATCAAGTCATTGTTACTGCAGACTGAGTAGAGGTGGACAATCCAACATATTAACAGGCAGAACCAAGCCCAAGGCGAACCAAGGGTCAGGCTTGGCTGGAAAAGCCTGTGCTCTAGCCAAGATAAGGAAATAGTTGCATTTAAATCATGCAACAAACATCATGTAAAATAAGATAACATCGTTTTAAAGCAAAGTTTATTTCTTTAACATGCTGATGCATTTAACTTTCATACTTCAGATTATATCACTGCATTGAGAGGTATTTTTAAAACTGTTGGACCTGCCCCTTTTTGCAGGGTTATCCCCAAACATTTTACCTTCTTCCTCCTATTTCTTCTGACCTGTTTTTGTTGGCTTTCTGGACTCTGGGCACTTTACCACTGCTAACCATTGCAGAAGTGTGTATGCGCTCTATCTAAAGTATAGGTGATTGGTTTATCCATGATTGGCATATTAGATGTACTAGTAAGTGCCTAGTATAGTGCACCAGGTGTGCACAGGGCCTAGAAGTCAAATGCTACTAGTGGGCCTGCAGCACTGATTGTGCCACCCACATGAGTAGCTCCTGCAAACATGTCTCAGGCCTGACATTGTAGTGTCTGTGTGTGCAGTCTTTAACTACCATGTCAGCCTGGCAAGTGCACCCACTTACTAGGCCAAACCTTCCCTTTTATTACCAGTAGGTCACCTCTAAGGGTGGCCCAAGGTGGCCAGATGGGCAGAGTGTCGTGTATTTAGAAGGTAGGACGTGTAGTGCTGCATTTTTTATGTCCAAATAGTGGAATACTGCTAATTTCGTTTTCACTATTGCATGAACTATCTGTAGGAAAAAGGATCCCTGTTGCAGTTACCCACCCACTTTTTGCCTGATATTGATGCTGACTTGACTAAGAAGTGTGCTGGGGTCCTGCTAACCAGGCCCCAGCACCAGTGTTGTTTCATTAAAAATGTACCATTGTTTCCACAATTGGCAAACCTGTGGCATACAGATAAGTCCCTTGTAAAAGGTACCAGTGGTTCCAAGGGCCCTGTGACCAGGGAAGGTCCCTAAGGACTGCAGCATGCATTGTGCCACATCAAGGGACCCCTCACCTAACACAGGCACACAACCATTGCAGATTGTGTGTGTTGGTGGGGAGAAAAAGGCAAAGTCGACAAGGCATCCCCCTCAGGGTGCCATGCACACAAAATACTGCCTGTGGCATAGGTAAGTCACCCCTCTAGCAGACCTTAAAGCCCTAAGGCAGGGTGCACTATACCACAGGGGAGAGCATAGCTGCATGAGCAATATGCCCTATAGTGTCTAAGTCTATTCTTAGACATTGTAAGTACAGTGTGGCCATATTAAGTATATGGTCTGGGAATTTGTCAAAACAAACTCCACAGTTCCATAATGGCTACACTGAACACTGGGAAGTTTGGTATCAAACTTCTCAGAATAATAAACCCACACTGATGCCAGTGCTGGATTTATTAAAAATGCACAAAGAGGGCATCTTAGAGATGCCCCCTATATGTTACCCCAATCCTTCAGTGCAAGACTGACTGGTCTGTGCCGGCCTGCCACTGAGAGATGAGTTTCTGACCCACTGGGGTGAAAGCCTTTGTGCTCCCTGAGGCCAGAAACAAAGCCTGCACTGGGTGGAGGTGCTTCACACTTCCTCCCTGCAGGAACTGTAACACCTAGCAGTGAGCCTCAAAGGCTCAGGCTTCATGTTACAATGCCCCAGGGCACTCCAGGTAGTGGAGTTGCCAGTCCCCCTCCCCCTGGACACAGCCCCCACTTTTGGCGGCAAGTCTGGGGAGATAACGAGAAAAACAAGAAGGAGTCACCTCCTCAGCCAGGTCCACCCCTAAGGTGACCAGAGCTGATGTGACCCCCTCCTTAGAAATTCTCCATCTTGCTTTGGAGGATTTAGCCCAATAGGATTAGGGATGTGCCCTCCTCCCCAAAGGGAGGAGGCACAAGGAGGGTGTAGCCACCCTCAGGGACAGTAGTCATTGGCTACTGCCCTCCAGCCCTAGACACTCCCCTAAATCTAGTATTTAGGGCTGACCCTGAACCCAGGAAATCAGATTCCTGCAACCTGAAGAAAGAAGACAACGGAGACAACAACTGACTAGGCCCCAGCCCTACCGGCCTGTCTCCAGACTCAAAGAACCTGCACAGCGACGCATCCAGCGGGACCAGCGACCTCTGAGGACTCAGAGGACTGACCTGTACCTAAAGGACCAAGAAGCTCCTGAGGACAGTGGCTCTGTCCAAATCTACAACCAAGAAACCATCTTTAAAGAAGACTTCAGCCCCACTCCGGAAGCGTGAGTCTTCGCACTCTGCACCCGATGCCCCCGGCCAGAGTCCAGAGAAGCCACCACCACCGCAGAGAGGACCCCCAGGCGACTCCAATGACGTGGACACCCTGAGTCAACCTCCCTGCACCCCCACAGCCCCACAGCGATGCCTGCAGAGAGGATCCAGAGGCTCCCCCTGACCCCGACTGCCCGGTAACATAAGGAACCCGACGCCTGGAGAAGCACTGCACCCGCAGCCCGCAGCCCCCAGGACCGAGAGGAACCAACCACCGGTGCAGGAGTGACCAGCAGGCAGCCCTCATCCTAGCCCAGTGGGTGGATGGCCTTAGATGCCCCCCCCTGTGCCCTGCCTGCATCGCTAGAGTGACCCCCCGGTCTCTCCGTTGTTTCCTATCTACAACCTGATGCCTTGTTCACACACTGCACCCAGCCGCCCCTGTGCCACTGAGGGTGTATTTTGTGTGCTTGTTTGGGACCCCCCACCCAGTGTTCTACAAACCCCCCCGGTCTGCTCCCCGAGGACGCAGGTACTTACCTGCTAGCAGACTGGAACCAGAGCACCCCTGTTCTCCATAGGCGCCTATGCTATTTGGGCCCTACTTTGACCTCTGCACCTGACCTGCCTTGTGTTGCTGGTGCTGGGTGATTGGGGTTGAACCCCCAATGGTGGGCTGCCTATGCCCAGGAGACTGACCTTGTAAGTGCTTTATTTACCTGAGAGACTATTACTTACCTCCCCCTAGGAACTGTTGATTTTTGCACAGTGTCCACTTTTAAAATAGCTTATTGCCATTTTTGCCAAAACTCTGTATACTACTGTTTTGGAACTGTTGATTTTTGCACTGTGTCCACTTTTAAAATAGCTCATTGCCATTTTTGCTAAAACTGTGTATACTACTGTTTTAATTCAAAGTTCCATACTTACCTGTGTGAATTACCTTACAATGTATGTACTTACCTAAATTCTGAATCTTGTGGTTCTAAAATAAATTAAGAAAAGTATATTTTTCTATATAAAAACCTATTGGCCTGCAGTTAAGTCTTTGAGTGTGTGTTCTCATTTATTGTGTGTGTGTGTGTGTGTGTACAACAAATGCTTAACACTACCCTCTGATAAGCCTACTGCTCGACCACACTACCACAAAATAGAGCATTAGTATTATCTAATTTTGCCACTATCAACCTCTAAGGGGAACCCTGAGATATTATATACAGAGTCAACTTCTTACCCATCTCTCTCATATCCCACATCTAAGGGGAACCCTGAGATATTATATACAGAGTCAACTTCCTACCCATCTCTCTCATATCCCATATCTCTCCCATAGGGTAACATAGGAATTGCCATAAATATCTTTTAAGTGTAATTTCTCATTGGAAGCAGATTGAGAAAATGTGTTTGGGGTCTCTGAGCTCACAATTTAAAAATACAACTTAAAACAATAAAATTGGGTTTTGAGCTGTTAAGTTTGAAAACGCCATTTTTAGAAAGTGGGCATTTTCTTGCTTAACCATTCTGTGCCTCTGCCTGGCTGCTGAATACATATCTGGGTCAGGATAACAGTTGGGCTGTTTGTGCATTCACTCTAGTAAGTCACACAAAGGAAGATGAGGTGTTCTTGCATATCCTGATGGCCCATCACCAGGCTGATGGGTCTTCCTGAGCTAGAGTGGTTGAAGGAGCTGAGACTTGCACCTGAATAGGGCTGTGCCTGTCCCCGCTCAAAGCAGTCTCCCACCCCATGGAGTGTGTCTGAGGACAGGGCACGGAAAGGCAGGGTCTTATGCACTACAAAGACTTCTCTTTGAAGTTTGCCTACTTCAAAGATGGAAATGGGTTAAAATACTGGAACTATGACACCACAAAGTTAGAATCCTTCTGGACTGGGGACATTCTGCAAGATGGATGCTGTAGGAGGGACTGCCACTCTGCCTGTTAGTTTGTTGAACTGGCCTGCTGCTTGCTGCTGCTGTTCATCCTGGGATGAAAGGACGGGACTTGGCTTTCCACATACTGCTTCCAAAGGTTCTCCAAGAGCTTGGGCTAAGCTTGTCTCCTGTTAAGAAGTCTCCAGGACATCAAAGACTTCACCTGCCAGCACCTAAGCTTTCTTGCTGAGAGTCATGACTTGCCAAGTGTTGCCAAATTTAGTTCTTAGTGGTGCAACAAGGAAGAAACTAGTGTATCGACTTCGAGAACAACTTCGAAACCAGTGACGCTTTCTGACCCCATGCCACTACCTGTGCTGGAGCTCTGGTCCCCTCTGAGTGCAACAGCTGTAACCTACAAGGCAGGCCCACCTATGCGGCAGCACCTCTGAAATCTCATCACAGTGTGAGTCTGGGGTCCAGTGTCACTGATGTCAATGGCACCCGACTCTGCTGCAGCACCTGTGGGCTCGTGGTGTGATTACAACACCATAAAGTCAATGCCACGTGTCTTGACCTGCTGGATTCATCGACTCCGTCTTGTTGTAATGAACCAAAGTCACGCTGCCAATGTGGCATCACTACTCAACAACTGTGAGGAATCGACGCCTCGCCTCCCCTGCCTAACAGTAAGGAACCAACGTCTCACCTCCCCGGTGGCAGTATGGAACCAATGCCACACTGGCTCCAGCAACGCCTCACCTCCCTGGATCGCCCTCCATTGTGGGTGGTGCCAGACTGTTGGAAGCAACTACATCAAGCAGTTTTGATAGCCCCAGTGGGAGCTTTTGTGTTTAAAAGCGCTACACTACATTTAATCTTGGAAAATGCGTATCTGTACTTGTGCATATTAGATTCTTATCATTTTGGTCTTGTTTTACTCCAATAAATATTGACTATTTTTCTAAACTGGTGTGGAGTGATTTTGTGGTGTTTTCACTGTCTTTGTGTGTGTGTGTGTGTGTGTGTGTGTGTGTGTGTACAGATACTTTACTCATTGTCTGCAAGATAAGCCTAACTACTTGAGCCAAGCTACCAAGGGGTGAGCATACCCTGACTAGAGTGAGTGGCCCTCATTGGAAAGGGTGCACACCACTGTCAACTCGAGACCCCATTTCTGACAAAAACTAATAGTTTTAAAACAAAGTTAGAAACATTCATGCCTCTCCCCTTGATGATAACAATATCCCAAATGAACTCAAAGGCACGTAAGTTGTCCTGTGTAGCCCTTTTGATGCCTAGATTCTGATTAAAGTTGGATCAAATTATAGTCTGTTAAACATAAGAGATTTTGGTACAGCACACTTCCTGAACTCGCACATTTGAAGGCACTCTCATTTGTGCTAGTGAAGAAATAGGAGGCCTTATGAAATAAAATATGTACCTAGGATTACACAATTTGTTCAAGCGAGGAAGCCAAAAATAACCTCAGTGTTTCTGGTTTCAGATTGTGCAATTCAACTACTAGATGGGTATGCCTTACTCTTGCTCATTTTACATGAAAAGTCAGTGCTTTGTCAATAATTCTTAGTGCATGTGTTTAGAACACGGGACAGGCAGACACTACATGAAAGATCAGCTTGTTCTAGGTTCCAGGGTCCAAGAGGACCTTGAGATGAGCCAGAGCAAGGCATTTGGCTTACACTTTTCAGTAGCTTGCTCACCTCTAAGACTGAGCCTGATAGTTCAGAGTGACCTACGAAGATGTGTGTGTTGAGCAGGCAAGGTAGAGGGCATAGATCTGATTGAACCCCTGTCCATCATTCACTACACATCAGTGTGCCACCTTCAGGGATTTAAGAGGGTTGGGCCTTGTCAGATCAAAACGCTGAAATGGATCCCAATTGGTTCTTAAATTCATGTCTTTTATATGCAAAAGTAATGCTTGAATTCCCGATGACTATAGAAAGCCTTGCAGTTATCCACAACAGTGATACAGTCCCTGCTTACATTACATTTTGCCTTTATCTTGTGTTCTCTAAGAGTATTTGTTTTTTTATATGTTGCATTTCTTTTGTTTTTTTATGCAACATATGATTCCTTTTTGTGAACGAATCCACATGAAGGCGTTTGTGCGAGTTCCATTACCGAGTGAGTGTTCATGGTGGGATAAGAGTGAGACCTCTGGAGACGAGTCTGAAGGTAGAATGAATTTCTCGAAGTGACTGTCGGTGTGTTATAAACATGTTCAGATTTGATGCACGTGCAATCTGGGCTACTGAAAAGCCTGCTCTCGCTGCCCGTACCCAAATTCACCTGCTGATATCAGGGAATGGCTTATGCTAGCCTGTTCTCCTGGGCCTCTATGCCCTACATTGCACTGAGAAAGATCTGGACTAGAGAGAACAGTATAGTTCAGACTATCCCTCAGAGGCACTGCACTACCTGGGCTTACTTTTCCAAATAACTGAAAACCAACCCTGACCCTTATCCATTACCTGTCCATTGGCTCCAGCCGACCCTATGCTTTTTAGGGGGGTGCACCTCGTTGCTTATTTGGAAATCTGAGCTCTACGCCTCCTAAAGTTAGTGACAACCCTATGCCCTTACTGATGTGGGTTGGCCAGTAAAATGTAGAAGTGCTCAGCGAAGATAGCATCATCGGACACTGAACATTACAACATTGTTGATATATATAGCGTGATGAAGAGAACTCGACCATTCCAGGACAGATCTTGCTACATTGCTACAGGTAACTGTTAGAAATGTATACCTATGCATTTTAATATAAGTTCATCACATCATGTAGTTAACAAAAAGGAGGCGTTGGGGAAAATGATGTTCACGTAATGATATTCAAAGGATGACAGCTGATTTTCACATAAAATTACGTTTATGGCTATTGGGGTCTGTATTTATCTTCGGGGAGAAATACTTCAAATGTAACGCTGAAGTTCAATTAACTTTACATGTCTTTTGTAAATAAATGTATGCCTCGTCTAAATTATCATTCGGTTGAACATTTCTGTTTTTGATTGATTTTCTATTGTAGTCGCTATGTATCATGTTTTGTCAGCTCAAAGAGGACTCATTCACTCCACTTTAGCAATTAGTTGTAAATGAGCCGCTAGTGCCCCTTAGCTGAGCACTCACCACCACTGACATCTGTTAAACAAGACACAAGTGGTGCCCGCTAGCATTTGACTCAACTTCCTCACCTGCTGTGTGGGGCTTGGCAGCTGTCAGGCCTTCCTTTCCTGGTCTAGCAGGCTTCCTGGGGTTCAAGTGACGCAGGAATGTGAGGGGCAACGGTGCTGGTCCAAAATGTCCTATGTTGCGCTAAACCTCGTTTTGCCTACAGAGGCATTGTTGTGCTTCCGGGTGCAGTGCGGCTCTGCCTGATTGTGTCATATGAACTTAGCACCACATTTGGAAAATCCAGGTGATTAGTTGGAAACGGCGATCCTACACCCATCTTGGCTTTGGTCATTGATCTACAGGTGTACAACAGAGGGTGCCAGCTAGGTGTCTTTGACTATACAGTGTGGAACGACATCAAGGTATTTAAACACTTATTAGAGTGCAGCTGAACTGGAGGTTTTTTGTCTAGTGCTGGTGGGTGCCCCTACATGTCACTGAGGATGTATGGAGCGGCATCCCGGTCTCCTCACTCTTTTGGGTATGCAGTTTTGTGTAGGACGAAACTTGCTGTAGTCCTATGTTCATTACTCATAATCCCTCTAGCCACTGGTGTCCAGTTCTTTTTTGACCCACAAATTAATCTGATTATATCAGTGACTCTGGACCATGTAACGTTCTCCGTCCTAGCAGCTCGTAACGTCATTGATCGCCTCCCCTCTCCCACCCCCTCCACTTGCCAGAGCTATGCCTGTGCTGTGCTTTTTCTCTTTCAAATCCAATCCAAGTTTGTATCCTTTTTCCATGACAGTTAACATCTTAAGTACCACATTGCCAACGCATAGAATGTTGAAGTAGAATTCATATTTTTGATAATGAGGCCCCATGGTATGAGTGACTTGTTGGGTTTATAGATCTGGGTGGCTGCATTCTGGTGGTACATCAAAGTATGAGTTTTCACTGCCCTGCTAATCTTCTTTCTGTGCAGCACTTAATGCCTCCTGCATTGCTCAGGAAGTTTTCTGATGCACAAGCCTATCTACATAACCACTACCACCAAATCACTAATGTATCCATCCACTTATTCATCCGTTTACTCACTCATCCACCCAATACATCATCTGTTTCACAAGAATTAATTTAATCACATATTCACTCAGTCATCGAACTGCTAACACATTTGCTCACTAACCCATACATCTTTACATCGAAAGATCGATCTTTTCTCACTGCTCACACCACACATTCATCTACCCATAGTTATCAATCAATCTACTCACTTCTTCATACACCAATTTACCATCCACACTGCCACAGGACTTCAGGAATTCAAAACAAATTCAATTTACCCATCAACCCATGCACACGCCCGTACATTCACTCGCATTAACCATATTATAAGGCAAGGAACATTCGAGAGAGTGTCAGTCAGGCAGCACCGAGTCAGTGGCATATAGTGATTTCAGTGAAGAAAGAAAAAACACCATACATTTCAAGCGGTTATTTGAGCAAATTTGATGAATGTTTGCTGGATGAGCAACGGAATGGGATCACTGGCGGCGTCCTTGTCAAAAATATCTTGGGGGTTGTCTTGCAACATTTGCCAGTGCCGCTTTTTTCCCTAATCCAGTGCTCATCTAATCCCTTTCGATCTTCACCAATGTCCCTTTTATTTGATGTACTGATTTCAAGAACAGGAGATTGTGGCTTTCAGAGAGCTGTTAGTCGAAACGCAGGTGTTTCCTTAAGTCCTTTCACCATAAAGCTAAAAAAATATTGTTCCATGAGAATGGAACCCAAACACACCAGGGCGATCTTATGAGAAGTCCATGACTTAATGATAAGGGCAGACAACGACCGCAGTAAGTAATCCATTTTCTGAAATGGAACGCGTGACTGTGGGCGATAGGGCAATGAAATGTGACAGTACTGTTGGCATTGGCAACGGCAAACTTTGACATAAATCTACTGTTGAAAGGGTTACTTGGCAGATGAAAATGAAACAGGCCAGAGAGCAAGTACTTCCTACAACTAAAGCGATTCAATGTAACAGGTTAAATGTTTTTAAAGAAACACATCCATGGTTGCCATTCCTAAAAACAGATGTGGGTGTTTCTGCCAATAATTCCAACTTAATTTGGTGTATAGAAGTAGCACTCTGGGATGACCTTCATACGTGTTTTGTGATTACCATTTTCTACCAACAAATATTTTAGGCAACTCTCTCAAGACTTCACTCCACTGCAGATCTGTGAACCGTAACACAGAGATGAACGAAATATTGAATCAATATTTACTTCCAGTCACAAACCTTTATTGCTTTGGAAAGCAGCCTTAAAGTAATGCAAACAGCACTTTTTGTGCTACTTTGTGTCAATGGGGCGTCCCGTGAGTGGTACATGGACATTCCCATGCTGCCACTCGTTGTTTTTGTTGCAAAGCCTACCTAATGACAATGGTCGACAGGGCTTTGTTCTAAAAACTAAAAATAATGCCTCCTCGAGACAGGCACTCAGAAGGAGAAATGTTTTTATTTATCCTAACTTTTCATACTTTCTGTGAGGGCTGCAGTCTCCAGCCAGCCACATACAATGTTGCAATAGCTCTGTAGGATTGGTATGGCGTTCCTACTCTGGTAATAGGACTGCCTGTTTATGATGGCAGCACTGCAGAGTGTGGGAGACGGAGTGCAGCCCACACCTTTAGTAGCTGTGGGCCTAATCCTGGATAGTTCAGAGGGCCTCACCCAACCTCCTATTCTACTGGGGTAAAAGGTGATTATAGCAACCTGAACATGACACTCCGACTACCCAGCAAAGTCATGAGAGCAGATCATACCCCTTTCGCTCAGTTACTCATGCATGCCAAGGCATGATGCAAAGATGCGAGATAGGTGTTTAATATATTTATTTAACTAATCACAATCTAGCATAGAAAGAGTGAGCTGTGATCACTAGGCAGATAAAACAAAGCAAGTTAATCAGCATTACAATCAGGGTAAAGACATAAACAATCCAATCATGATGAATGTGGCTCCGGATGGGTTAGAGGTTCTAGAAGTTCCTACCTAACTCTATGTCTATATCTGAGAACAGAGTGGTTGTACGTAACCCTCTGCCTGGCCCATATAAGGGATTAGCCCCTGACCCAAACTAGGATAGAGTGTCAGGAATCAGCCTATGGGGTGGAAGGCAATCCTGTTAGGGAGCTGAAAGATCAGCACCAGCCGAGCTGCATGTCACACACCTTGTGTCCCAAGATCTTCGTGGCCAGAATGCCCCCTGTCCTCCTCAGGCCATTGCAAGGTTTCAACAATAATACGTACCACCCCGGGATACAGTTCTGATGTAATGCTGCGTCTGAGTGATAGAAGCTGCCTCATGTATGGGCAACACAAGCTATAATATCATGTGCTGCTTTCGGTAACCTTGGACAGAAAGTACTTTTTACATCTGTCGTGCAAAGGCTAATCTAAAAGAGCAGCATGTTCCTTGCTTTTCTAAAATAAAACCAAATTGATAAAACGTACAAGAGCCCTTCCTAAAAGCAGTCACACTAACATGAATAAAATGTGAATAAAAACATAAGCTGCAAAAACTATGCTAAAACAGGGGTGACAAACCCAGGTCCTAAAACTGTCCTCATTACAGTATGTCTATTCATAGTATTTTGTTCTGGAAGTGTACCCTTCCAGTAAAAACCCTATGCCAGACATCACACATGCGCGCTGTGATGCAAAGATGTCTGAATGGTGCTAGGTAGCCTGCCTGTGCACCAGCACTGGGGAAGGAAGCAGCAGGGTCATATTCTTTGTAGATATGGGTCTGTGATGTTCTTCCCCGCAGAGCAGCGCTGTTAAAACCTAGTTGTAAGGCTAGCATTGGTCTTCAATAATAATGAGTGCCCATTTAGAGGTAGAAAGCTTTGGCAGGAAGGCAGGTTTTGATGGGTTTTTATTTAATGTCAAATTTTGTTGTACAGAACTGCAACTAGTTGCTGTGTTAAAAAAAGCTTCGCTGTACCTTGTGAGGAAATTATATATATTTTCCAGGCAATTGTTTCAGTTTGCTGTGACTCTTTCAACAGACTTAGGAGTCATAAGATAAGAAGGATATTGCTTTAATCTTTAAACTCATTTTCTCCCCTGCACAAAAAGCCACCTTTCTCGGTAAGCATTGTCAAAGATAATAGGTGCGGCTTTTACAGTAAATTGTTGAAGTACGAAGGAGTCAAAGTGTAATAAGGAGGCAATTTTGTGCCTTTTAAATTATTAACACATCAACGCGCATTTGAAGACAGGAACACAAAAGTAAATAGGGTAAAAAGGTTTGCACACGTTAGTGTATTTGATTTTTTGCGATTTCGCGCTTGTCACAGTGCGGTGGTGTGCTGGAGATAGCATTATCTTCTAATGCAGCATAAAATAGGCTATCGTGACAGTTGGGATTTGATGCAAACTCTTTGGGTGTCTTGTTAGTGTATTTAAGCCTGGGGGTAAACTCAGGGCTCATGAAAAAAAGTGCTTCACAATATGCTGTGCTACCTATATTCTTTCATAAACTAATCTGTGGTTCTGCAAATGTTACCATCACAACCATTTTAGATGAGTCTTGAGTACAGTTTATGAAATGCTCTGAATAGAACCAATCAGATTCTAATGTTATTCCTTAACTATTTCACTCTTTCTGAGGAGCATAGAGTTAGAATCACTCGTATGAAGATTTTATTCCAAAACGTCTGTTTCTGGTTCATCTACACTAAGTTGGTATCTAGAAAAGGGTCTGGTTTTCGAAAGAGCCTGAGGGATGGCAGAGAGGGGCATTAGTGTCCCCAAGAGACAGTGTGCTGAGTTAGTAGGTTAACCATACACCATAAAAGGTTGGTGTTTTAAGATGCAGCACACTGTGGCAGACTAGTGCAGCTGTGGTGTGTTTTTGTGTGTGTGGGCTAGTACATCGAGGGGATTCAGTGTCCCCAGGATGCAGTTCAGTGTGGTGTGGGGGTTTAGAATCCTACGATTCAATGCATTTTGGTGCTTTGTGTCAGCTGGAAGCAATGCAGTGTGATTTTTAGTTTTCCTATGATGCAGCGCTTTTTGGGGTCGAGCGCAAAGCACTCCGTCCCTGATGTAATCTCTCTGTGGGCTTGTAACAACACCCACGTCAAGCCAATCAGTTTGATTGGTTTGTGGGCTTGCCTTTTAAAATTAGCTTGATTTAATTAGTGAAAGGCATGTCTAGGTCATGCCTTTTCTGGTGTTTAGCCCGCCTCGAGCACACCGGTAAACTACTGAAAACATACAGGGCTCCTTGTTTTCAGAATGGTTTGTGTACTATTTTTATTCTCTTTATTTCATAGGTAGCATGATCTCGCTGGGCAGTAGTAGAGCGATTTGCACGACATCGACCCTGTTACATGGATAATTGCACTTTTGCCAGTTATATGGATAATTGCACTTTTTCCAATGAGTTTCACTGTGAGCGAAGTTCTGTTTCCTTTTGTCTGTTTGCCTTGCACTCATGGTGACCGTCGGCTCACTTATGTGAAACAGTTTTACTTTTCAGTTTATGTGGCAAGAAAAGTCCAGTTAGGAGTTTGCAAAGCTAATAGCTTTAACTTGAGTAAACGTGAGACCCATTGCATTGCAAATGCTTGTTAAAGATTGTGTCCCTGGGATGCAGTGCTATAAGCTTGCAATAGTGTACCTTTATTAAAGAAAGCCTCAGCCATTTATAAGCTGAATAGCAATTAGGGACCCACCTCTCTAATTCATTTTCCTTGAAGGATTCCGGAGAAGTAAGTAAATTGTGAACTCACATCTCTTTTTACAGAGAATAATCTCCATCTGATTCAGTCAAACCCTGCCCAGAACGGATCCTCCTTGATCTTTCTACAGCCTTTGATAGCATTACCCCTGGGTTTCACCTTGATTCATCCAGATAACACAGGGATACTTGGATTTCTTCCAGTATTCCCTGTTGGTTTCAATATGTTGAACTTCGTGTGGCCTGTTAAAATCTTCTTCTAAGTGTCTTACCTGTGGTGTGCCTCGGGCTCATTCCTACTCATACTCTTTTCAATGATCACATTTATATAAGGGCTATAATATCTGGTCCTGTGGCCTCTTCTTGACGCCACACGCAAATTACACTCAAATTGTCTCTATAATGATGACATTGGATCAAGTCAAACTTCTCTTGATTTTTGTCATATGGCACACTCTAAAACAAAATGGAAATTACACAGAATTACTCAGTTTCAGTTATTCTTCTAATGGCTGTTGGCCTGTACTGCAGTCCCCATATTTGGGATCCACAGCAACTTTCATTAAAACTGTAAGAAAATGCATTTTATTTTTTACCGGTTATTTAATTACATTTATAAAGTCTCTTCCGTCAGTTTTCTTTTACCCCAGAATACTCAATTATTTCCCTTAAACTACTGGAAATCAGTTAAGCAAGCCATTATCTTGTCCTGTTTGGATTCTGGGAATTCCTTGTCCCTCTGTTTCACCACCTACCTCCACTGTTGATTGATAACCATTCAAAATGAAGGGGCACATAGTATTCTAGGCCTGGCTGCTTGTTCTTTTTTGTCTGGTCATTTAAGCTCTGTCTCAGAATGGCTATCCATAACCAAATGTTCTATTTTCAAATGATTGGGTATTTGCCAACAAGCCGTTCAACATCAAGGTCCAACATATCTATAGCAGTATTCCTCTTGTTGCATCCCTTCACATATCCTCTGATGCTCTTCTGCCCATCTACTAAAGACTTCCATTACCTGGATTGGTGACCCCGTTGTCTCATTTCTGGCTGCCAAGAATTATAACACTACTTTCTCCTGTATGTATATAGTATTGCTATATTTATTATGTGAATCTAGCCAAAAGACAGCAGAGCTGCTTCTATAAAACATCTCAGCCATAATATAATATACTGGAAAACACTTAATACCTTTCTCTTCATTTCCTCTTAGTGAACTCTGTACCAATTAGTTTTTTCCAATAGTACAAGAATTTCATCCAGAGTAGCAGTGTCATCTAGCGATACCTGACAAATTCAGTCATTCATTCAATTCTGAAGAGGTGGCATGCATGGTAATCAGGAAATAATGTGATCTAGCAGTGTCCCCGATGTAGTGTAGTTGAACAGTACATATGGGGTGCAGTACAGCACCCTTGGGGTGCTGGGCAATGTGATGGTTTCATGTCTCTAGGATGAAGTGAGGTGCATTTATCCCCCTGTGATGTTGTCTAATGTCCATTGGAACTAGTGAAACATGTTTCGTAAATGTCCCCTGGATGGAAAGCAGTGTGATTTGTAAGTGTTCAGATAAATTAGTAGAGTGTACTAGGAAACTGTGACTAAGGTCAGGAGTAGTAATAAAATCGTATCAGATATACACACACCACTCAAATGATAAATGCAATACCATCAACAATCTATTTCTTGTTAGAAAAGATGAACTAGATCATAGAGCACATTGATCACACTAAATGAGCAACCACCTGCAATTTTGTCACATTCTGCAATACTCCCAGTTTTACAATTTTCAAAACAGTCGCATATGCATATCTCCCAGACATCCGTTCAGGGCTCAAAGAGGCCTTCTATGTAGAAAACATTGTTATCTCATCCATCCTAAAATCTACTGCCACAGAAACATTGATAACTCTCCTAAATATAATCAATGCCTCATTCACACTAGACACCTTCCCAGACTCCCTCATGCCAGGTCACATTTCCCCCGTAGTCAAAAAGCCCACACTGTACCATAGGGAACTGGATGCCATCAACCTTTCAATTGGCTGCCTACAGTTTATAGTTTGTAGAAATGTCAGCAGCCATCCATTTGCTTTTGCACACCTGCCACCTTATTCACATCTATTGATCATTCATGAGACCTTGCTGCAGCCCTGAGGGAGGTGACTTCCTCAACTGACAATGCCTCCCTCGTGTAAGGTGAAGGTGATCCGGGCTGCCTCATACTGCTCTTTCCACAGCAGGCTTTGATGCTACTGATCAGGAACCCATAATCAACATCCTCTCAATAAACATGGGGTTCAGCAAAGCAGTCAGTGCTGCACTAGCTATGGGGCGCTTTTGTTGGCTGGCAGGGTGGGGCCCCATTTCACTGCTGTGGGGGCTGGTTTTTTTGCTGAGGAATTGCCAGCCACATTCCTACAAGCAACACTTCTAAATAAATAACACATTAACAAATGGTTTTACAGCATTCCCACTTTGCAATCCCCAGCAGCAAATCCAGCCCCCACCCTGCCAGCCCACTGAAACATCTGTTGCCCTGTAGGCCAGTCCGGCCCTTAAAACAGCATGCTAATGATTCTCCTTCTTGCTCTCTAATTAAGCCTGATAAATACATTCTATCCCTCATTTTCAAGAAGCCTGCATAGACCCTCATGGTTCTCTCCTCTCCTGAGTTGAATTCATGCTGTACATGGATTCTTCACCAGTCATAGGATTTAAATTAACCAAAATGTGGATCAGACTCAAATGTACTTCAAAGAATCCACTGTCACGGAAACTAACTAGCCATCATGTAAACATGCATGTTAAATGAAGTTACAGCCTTAAAGAACAAACCTCATCGTCAACACCAGCAAATTAGTCCTGGACTCACTCAATACCATGCAACTGGATGGAGTTCCCCCTAATCTTCATTATTGACCCATTCTTCAAAACTTACATGGCAAAGGAAATGCAGTAAGCAGTAAGCATGGTACGGACTTCCTCTCCTGTGCAGGGCCCAACCAGTCCATTGCAGATTTTAGAACCACTAGGCAAGACTCGGTTCTCTAGCATATGAGCATAGACAATATCAATCTCATTAGAATACCAGATTTGATATTTTCACCAGTGAAGACAATCCTCCTTGATGCTACTGAATGTATCTACCAGTGGCTCAAGAAACTTGGCCACATCACCCCCTTGTGAGAGACCTGAACTGGCTACACTTAAAAATGCATTATTTTGAAGACCTGTTTTGCCATATATAAGGCACTAGCAAACAGAGAAATTGAACATCTTCAGGAGTAAATAATCACACAAAGCCTAGACTTTACTAAATAACGTCAGTAAATAGCAGAAGAACCTCTCCAAATCCAGAAACAAACCTTCTCCATTAGTTCACCCAACATAAGGAGCATTCTCCACATTTCAGACTTAACTTAACCCATGGCTTTTGCAGTTCAGGGATGAACTGTAGATACCTTTTCCTCTTCTCTCGCTTTTTACACAGTTTTGAATTGGCCCCCATCTCTCTATAGGTTGCACTAGGATTGCACAATGGTAAGTGCTCTGTTAATGTCAGCGTGGTTTACAGTGTATAATATATAACAAACATGTAAGCATGATTGTAAATCAGACAGCTTTGCAGTACAAAAATGCTGCATTTTGATTGACTCCTAGCTGATAAATGTATGCCCAGAAGATTCATAGCTAATACATGTAGTAAGCCTCATTACAATATCTACCCACATATTTATTTGACCTCATGCCATAACAGCTGCCTGTGAAGATGTCAGTTCTAATAAAGAACTAGAATGTTCACCTTGCTCACAGAATTAATCTGCCCTAACAGACATGCAACTGTGGATTGCAAATTTTGAATTATTCATTTTCCCAAGGATATGGCTGAATATGTGCATGAAAATGTATCTTACCTTTGCTGTTACAAGTTCATAAAAAAGAATACCAGATATCATTGATTTTCATTTGTATGTATTAGGGCCCATATTTATACTTTTTGACGCAAAACTGCGCTAACGCAGTTTTGCGCCAAAAAAATTAGCGCCGGCTAACGCCATTCTGAAGCGCCATGCGGGCGCCGTATTTATTGAATGGCGTTAGCCGGCGTTAGCCGATCGGCGCTGCCAGGTGTGCGTGAAAAAAAACGACGTACACCAGGCAGCGCCGGCGTAGGGAAAAATGGCGTTTGGGCGTCCCAAAATGGGGCAAGTCAGGCTGAGGCAAAAAAATCATCTTAACCCGATTTGCGCAATTTTTTTGGGCGCCCAGACGCCATTAACATGACTCCTGTCTTAGCAAAGACAGGAGTCATGCCCCCTTGCCCAATGGCCATGCCCAGGTGACTTCTGTCCCCTGGGCATGGTCATTGGGCATAGTGGCATGTAGGGGGGCACAAATCAGGCCCCCCTATGCCACAAAAAAAGAAAGAAAAAAAAATACTTACCACAACTTACCTTTTCTTCCCTGGGATGGGTCCCTCCATCCTTGGGTGTCCTCCTGGGGTGGGCAAGGGTGGCAGGGGGTGTCCCTGGGGGCAGGGGAGGGCACCTCTGGGCTCATTCTGAGCCCACACGTCCCTTAACGCCTGCCCTGACCCAGGCGTTAAAAAGAGGCGCAAATGCAGGTTTTTTTGCCCCGCCCACTCCCGGGCGTGATTTTTGCCCGGGAGTATAAATACCACACACATGCCTGGGAGTCATTTTTTAAGACGGGAATGCCTACCTTGCATCTCATTAACGCAAGTAAGGTGTTCACGCAAAAAAAGGACGCTAACTCCATGAACTTTGGCGCTAGACGCGTCTAACGCCAAAGTATAAATATGGAGTTAGTTTTGCGTCGAATTTGCGTCGAAAAAAACAATGCAAATTCGGCGCAAACGGAGTATAAATATGCCCCTTAATTTGTTCAGAGTTTGAAAAGTGTGCAATCCTTGTCAGCCTAATTTTTCTGTTTGATTTATGATGTTACAAGGTAGCTGGACTTCGCAGGGCTCTCTTTCTTTAACTATTTTAGCATCTTTAAGAGTATATTCTACTTTGTACCTAACCTGAAACTCTTGGGTGGTAGTCTCCCAAACATTTTGTCTTCGCCCTTTTATGTTCTGCTGAATTGGTTTTGTTGGCTCTAGGACTCTGTGCACTTTACTGCTAACTAGAAACACTTTAATCAAAGCATGTCCTGAGAACAAACAAGAGACAGGGACCTGCCTGCAAGCCCATCCGAAGAAGTCTTACCTGCAAACCAATCCAATGAAAATCCATTGCTGGTGGGATTGACTTCACCAAAGCACCCACTTTGTTCTTCTACACAGCACCAAATCCCTTTCCTTTCATGTGATCTCTTGATGATGATATCTGGCCTAATGGAGCCCTCTTCCGCTATAGCCTGGAGCCTTGTCCCACTGTGGTATTTCGAGCTCCATAAAAACTTTGATGTAGTAGAATTGTTTTTGCTTCCCCTAATGTCACAGTGATCATCTATACTTGACAGGCGTTGCATTTTTGGTATTTGAAGTACTAACAGATCTGCAGTAAAGTGGTGAACTGAAAACCTATATTAATGTGTGTTCACTGTAGAACAGAGAACTAAAGTGTGGTGGTACAGCTTTTAAACTTCACGTATCATCAATTAATCCAATTCTGTGTATTTTTTTTATGATGTTATGTTAATTAATAGTCTGCACTACAACAACAATAGATTTCTGAAGAGAAATGTTTTAAATGTTACATGGAAAAGTCGAGATTGCAGTTCCGCACTATACGTCATACAGTGTATTAAAAGAGTTACTTCATTATAAAACTACTGTAACATGAACACTGACAAAACTATCTGTGATAAATTCATAATTCGGAATGCTATATGTGCATTATTTGCATAAATGAATGTCCCATTTTAATTCACTTTGCTTAGCCTGAGTGAGGCCTGAAAGGCCCTGTTTCCCGACTGTGCAGAAAATGTTTAGTCATTCTTGCTAACGTGTCATTCTTATTAGGCTTCCTTCCCATGAAATGTTAGCTTGGAAATAGATGTACTATTGTTTCACATATAATGAGCCTGAGAAATTAACCTTGAGCCCAGTACATTCAGGAACTGGGGAAGAAAAATGTCTACATTTGTTTCAACCCATTCAGATGAGCTAAGATGAATGCCTTTCCCATGTCGGTAATGGGAATCTTTACTGTAGTGCAGTTCCATGTCATATGACAGACTTTAATTGGACAATTACACATTCCGCATCATGTGGAGTGATGGATGAATGAACCATTTTGCACTATGGACTTTAATCTACTGTTCCTCAGCTGGATCAGCAGCATTATGCTCCTCGCCCCTTCCTCAGCACACCCTTTATTCTAGACCCCTTGGACTCAGAGAGGTACAGTCCTCTCTACCCTTATCTCTTCTTTCAAATGCTTTGCTGAAACTTAGAAATGTTCCTCCTGACCCAAAGAAAAAGACTCTTGACAGAGCTTCTGAAATGCTGACACCTTCCCTTTTTACCTACTTTTTGTCAACTTTGGTTAGTCACCTTTTGCCCCAGAAGTCAATTTTCCATATTCTTTTTGTTCTTTTGCTTTTAAGTTTTTGTCCACATATGTTTAGCCCAGCACATGTCAACTTTTCACTTGCTAATCTGTAGGGATTTCTCTTGCCATAGTTAACTAAGTTTAGGTGACTTTAAAATTGCCGTAGTGCTTAAAAGAACTGAACAGTGATTATTCTCTGTACATCAGATTATCCTTCTGATGTTTTGTATTGCTTTTCGTTGAGTGTTTAGTCCTTGTGATGCTAGTTCGTTTGAATTTTTTTAATCTCCTTGGTCAACCAATGGTGATTCTGTATCTTTGTAACTTTGTCTGAAGAACTGTCTACACAACTTTGAGTTTGTAATAAAATCCCTTAATCTTATTTCAGTTAGGAGTTTCCTTGTGCAGCCACAAGGGTCATACTGTCATTTAAATTATGTTGATTGAAGAGATCCTGATTGAATTATTTCTCCACCCCTTCATGCTGGGTGAAAAGATTTATTGACCTTGTTTAAAGCATAACCCTTCAGAAAAAATATGCATTATCAACTTCGAAGTCTGAAGGTAAAAAACCTTTATGAGGCTCTATGATGACCAGCACCCCATTGATCATGACAATGAATACCTTGGCCTGAAAATCCAGCTTTACCCACCATTGTCCACAGCTTCAGTGAGAGTTCGTACAACCGATCCCTGTTGTCAATGACTCATGCTTGGAGGGCCTGGCCCCACTGAGACTCCACTGTTTCAAGAATTATTTTTTAAATTACTTCTAAGTCCGAAGGTGAGCAGAGACCAGACCCAATCTACCTTTGTATCCGACCCATGCTCCATTGCGGTTGGGCTTAAACTTTGACTTTGACCTTATCTCATGCGACCAGACACCCGGGGTTGGTGCTTCGTTCTTTTTGGTGCAAGATTTTACTAAAACTTCAAAATTCATATCTTTGGTTCCACTAACGGGAATTTGTACCTTTTGGGGTAATTTTATTTACTAAACTTTACTCTATTTTTCTAAGTTGGTGTGGGATTTTACTTGTGTTGTCTTTTCACTTGGTTGCTGTTTGTGTGCTACATAAATACTTTAAACATTGCGTCTAAGTTAAGCCTGACTGCAATTCTGCCAAACTACCAGAGGGTCAAGCACTGGTTAATTTAGTGACTTTTTGTGGTCCACTCTGACAAGGATTGTGCTTGTCGCTTGTTTCCGCCTCGCTAAACCAATAACCAATTTCTTGCACTTTGAATGACTCAAAACCCATTTATACTCTTACATATATTTTAAACAGCTGGGTTCAGATCTGCTTTAAAATCTCACTGCTCATTTACTTCAGATTGCTCCACAGGAAAGGATTTAAATTCAGTAGTCCCAATAAAATGGTGATTAGGAGTGCCTCACTTTTGTCTTGCTTTTGGAATGTTAGCATTGCCATTGTTCATTAGAACCTCTAGAAGCTACAGTAGAAACCTGGGGAGTCAACTGACATGCTGCTGCAATGTTATGCATGATGTCCATAGGAAGACTCTATTGTTTACATCAGATTCTGAATCTGGTAATTCACTGCTATGATGCAGCAACAGACTTAACAAAATTCATAGACTATGGTTGCTATTTCAGGCTGAGAGGCTCTCTGAATCTTGATGTAAAGCAGAAAGCACAGTTGCAGGAGGGAGAAGAAAGGCTGAGAAGGTGAGGGGGTTAGGTTAATGATGGCAGGTAAGGTGTTTTTAAGGTTTCTGTTTCACAGCAGGGTGAGGAAGGAAATGCCATGTTATGTGGATCCCTGTTACTCCTCTGCCCCTGCTTAGCTGTTGTAAGCAGGGGCAGATGATTTTGGGGTCATACATAGCATAACATTATAGCCAGCAAAACAAAGTGAATAATAGTGATTTTTTTCACCTCTGGTTTCTGAGTGACATCATAGACATCGCAAGCCTCACCTTTGTTCCCTATTTGGTGTCAATTTGAACCCTCTGTGAAAAACATCCCTGTAATATTTACTCATCAATAACTCTATATATCATCCAACTAGGAGGGGAATCCCAGGTAGTTAATAACCCAGCTTTGCCTCAAGACATCTAACTTCACGCCCAGTCAAAAGCTTCTCGTCAGTGGCCTCTCCTTTGGACAATATTGCCTAAAGAATATTAATCAAGGTGCTATTAGTTTCCTCTTTGCCAGTGATTTTTCATGCTATTTATTTCATAAAATGTTTGCATACTTTATGCAGTGCTTAATTTGAGCTGCTGCTTGTAGGTTGGGCCACAGGCACTCTTTGTTGGGGACTGGAACTTACTTTTATTCATTAGAATTTGACCCAGAACAAGAGAGAGGAAGGCAGCAATCGACAAAAGGAGAAGGATGAGAAAAATGGAAAAGCTGTGACAAATTGTGAAAGCGGGGATGGAAAAGGACCCGCAAGAGTGAGATAAGGGGACAGGGAGTGCATGATGGTGGAAAAAAGGTGTGAGGTGAACTCAAGGTTATACAGTCTTGGTATTGAGTAACACCGACATTCAGCACCAGCACCAGTGGAATTCTGGCAAAAATGTGGGCCTCAGCAATTAGTCTTTAATTAAGTACTGAATGTATGTAATCTAATTGTAAAATATGTTGAGGAATCATGTTATTCTCTATGCTACGTATATATGTGACTATCTTAACTATAAGGTTCAGCACTCCAACTAATCCAGTGAGCTGATCCACCCTAAAACTGTAAAAAAAGAATAAGCAAATATACTTGGGTAAGTCCTGCCTGCATATCTGACTCAGTGGAGAAATCTCTTCCTCACATTCAGCCAGTTAGTTTCCAAGTTGTCAGAAACAACTCCAGCATAAGGTTAGCACCTACCAGCCACAACTTCTGCACTTATTGGAGCTTCAGCCCAAATATTACTGCTTCAGGCCAATGTCCCAAATATATATCTGCAACGAGTCAAGGAGTCCAACCATTATTGGCCATTGAATGTTTGTGGGAAATGATTGTATAGTTTTTCTACAGTAAGTACTATGTATTACTAAAACAAACTGAGGCTATTCATGTTTTAAAACTATGTTAAAACTATGGAATGCTCTCACTTGCCTCGTTTGAAACATTTCTGCTGAATCCAGCTTTAGGGAAAGTCTGAAGAAGTACCTGTTTTGCTAATTTCTGCCTGTGTTTGCTCCTTCCTGTGCCTGGTGTTAGCCAAGAACTTTTGATTTTACTAAAATTAGACGTATGTCATACATTTACTTAAAGGAGCTTTTACTGTTTATTCATTAATCATTCACAGTTTTCTTCTACTCACTACAGCAATCAATCTGGGGCAATTGATCAGTCCATTTCAGCCACTGTCTACATTCTCTGTGAGTCATGCTATTCTGCTCTTTCACACACAAAGTAGGTCCTTTGTGCTAGAGCAGTGTTTCCCAAACTGTAGGTCAGGAGCCGATTTTTTAGTAGGTGGCGGCGGAAGTCTAAGCAATAAATAAAATGCATTTACATCCTATATTTATCTAGTCACATTTGCTATACTTCAAAGACAGAGGTCAAATGTCAGGCTAGGTCGCCTTACAAACTCAGCAGCTCCCGCAATTAAAACAAGCATTTGCCATGCAATGGGTCTCGCATTTGCTTGAGATACAGCTTTTAGCATTGTAAACTCCTAATCAGACTTTTCTTGCCACATAAACCTAAAATGAAAAGTAAAACAGTTTCAGATAAGCGAGCTGATGGCCACCATGAGTGTGAAGGACACACACAAGAGGAAACCGAAGTTCTCTTGCAGTCAAACTTATCTGCAAAAGTGCAATTATCCATGTAACCAGCAAAAGTGCAATAATTCGTGTAACAGGGTTGATGTCATGCAAAGTGCTCGACTACGGCCCAGAGAGTTTGTGCTGCGTAGGGAATAAAAAGAAAAAGAAGTCCAGAAGCCATGCAGAAAACACAGAGCTTCGTATGTTTTCAGTAGTTTACTGGTGCGCTCGAGGAGGGCTAAACACCGGAAAAGGCATGACATATGCATGCCTTCATGTTGGAAATGGCTCTTCTGCAGGGTTATCCCCAGACTTTTTGCCTTCCTCCTTCTCTTTTTCTGACCTCATTTTTGCTGGTTTTTAGAGTCTGCGCACTTTACCACTGCTAACCAGTGCTAAAGTTCATATGGTCTCTCCCTTTAAACCTGGTAACATTGGATCATACCCAATTGGACTATTTAATTTACCTTTAAGTCCCTAGTAAGGTGCACTGTATGTGCCAAGGGCCTGTAGATTAAATGCTACTAGTGGGCCTGCAGCACTGCTTGTGCCACCCACTTAAGTAGCCCTGTAACCTTGTCTCAGGCCTGCCATTGCAAGGTCTGTGTGTGAAGTTTCACTGTCACTTCGACTTGGCATTTAAAAGTACTTGCGAAGCCTAAAACTCCCCTTTTTCTACATATAAGTCACCCCTAATGTGTGCCCTAGGTAACCCCTAGAGCAGGGTGCTGTGTGGGTAAAAGGCAGGACATGTACCTGTGTAGTTTACATGTCCTGGTAGTGTAAAACTCCTAAATTTGTTTTTACACTACTGGGAGGCCTGCTCCCTTCATAGGCTAGCATTGGGGCTGCCCTCATACATTGTTGAAGTGGTAGCTGCTGATCTGAAAGGAGTAGGAAGGTCATATTTAGTATGGCCAGAACGGTAATACAAAATCCTGCTGACTGGTGAAGTTGGATTTAATTTTACTATTTTAAAAATGCCACTTTTAGAAAGTGAGCATTTCTCTGTACTTAAATCTTTCAGTGCCTTACAATCCATGTCTGGCTGGGTTTAGTTGACAGCTCCTTGTGCATTCACTCAGACACACCCCAAACACAGGGTACTCAGACTCACTTGCATACATCTGCATTTTGAATGGGTCTTTCTGGGCTGGGAGGGTGGAGGGCCTGCTGTCACACAAAGGACTGCCACACCCCATCCTGGGACCCTGGCAGACAGGATTGAACTGAAAGGGGACCTGGTGCACTTCAAAGCCACTCTTTGAAGTCTCCCCCGCTTCAAAGGCACATTTGGGTATAAAACAGGGACTCTGCCCTACCACCTCAGACACTTCCTGGAGTAGAAACCTGAACCAGAACCTGCACCCTGACAAGAAGAACTGCCTGGCTGCCTAAAGGACTCACCTGACTGCTTTCTACAGAGGACTGCTGCCTTGCTGATGCCCTGCTGTCTTGCTGCTCTCTTGCTTTGCTGCAGAATTGCTCTCCAAGGGCTTGGATAGAGCTTGCCTCCTGTTCTCTGAAGTCTCCTGACCAAAAAGACTTCTCTCTTGCAACTGGACTCCTTGTGCGGCGAAAAATTAGACGCACAGCTTGTTCCGCAGTGAAAACTTCACCGCACGCCGACCTGGGACGCCACAGCTCGACTTCGCAAGGAAAAGATCGACGCAGCTCCTGCGGTACGACCGGAACTTTGACGCACAGCCCATCAGATCGACGCACAGCCGACCTGGAATGACGACACCCAACTCCAGAGGGGAAATCGATGCAGCGCCTGCCGTGAGGGAGAAATTTCCCTGCATCGCCCACCGGAACGACGTAGAGCTTGCCAACAAGCCCAGGATTCTACGCACAGACCCCAGGGTGTCTGAAAACCCCGCAACTCGAAGAAGAGGCCCGTCCATGTGCCAGAAATCGACGCAACGTCTTCCCCGTGTGGAAAATAACGACGCAAGTCCTTGTGTGAAGGGGCGAAACCGACGCACACACCATTTTCCACACATCTCCTCCTCTGCGTCCCTTTGCGGAGATTTTTCACTCAAGCCAGGTACTTTGTGCATGAAAGAGACTTTTGTTTGGTTTTAAAAGGCTTAAGACACTTTATATCACTTTCCAGTGATATCTTTACATTTTCTTATTGCATCTTTTATCGTTTTGACCTGCAAATATCCAGATAAATATTATATATTTTTCTAAACACTGTGTGGTGTATTTTTGTGGTGCTATATTGTGTTATTGTATCATTTATTGCACAGATACTTTACACATTGCCTTTTAAGTTAAGCCTGACTGCTCAGTGCCAAGCTACCAGAGGGTGGGCACAGGATCATTTGGATTGTGTGTGACTTACCCTGACTAGAGTGAGAGTCCTTACTTGGACAGGGGGTAACCTGCCAACCAAAGACCCAATTTCTAACACTTCACTAATAAAATCAATCGAATTTTAAAAGGCAAGCCCACGAACCAACCAAACTGACGGGCATGACATGGTTAAAAGCCCACAGAGGTATCACAACAGGGGATATAGATTTCTGGAAAAAACCATTGGCAAATCCAAAAGTTTTCAGCCAATGTCAGACGTATTGGCTTTGGCAAGGCTTGCTATGTGTGGATGTCAGCTTGGTCTAGTGTCAGAATGGCTTCATATGATGGACTGTACTTAATAAGTGAATAAATATGCAACTAAATAAATTGTGGTTATTCGGAGTGTGAGCACTACAATTTTGCTCACTTTGTTTATCCAAAAGGATTTCATCAAGAGCATTGTATTGCCTAGTAATGAGCTACATTGTATATTACGGTGCCCGGTTTACCCCATTTGTAATTAGCAAGGCAGAGGCACACCAAGCTGTCAAATGTTTAGGGGTTTGATTGATCACAAACGAATGTGAAAATCCATAAAGATTTCGCGATACACCTGGGATTTCCATAGATTCTCACGTTTTTGGGAATTCTCAAAAAGTTCCCGACATGCCAGAAAAGTCTATGACTTCTGTCAATGTTGAGATAGATGCCTTCCCCACTTACCCCTAGAAAATTTCCATTTCTTTTTTTTTATTATTTCACACTGAAATAGATTTGTAACTTACACCCCTTGTAAAATGCCCCAACATATGACTGCTAACCGATTTGAACCTCCTTAGATTTCTGTACCTATTCGGGCATTGACACGCAGAAAATATATGTTGTAAGCTTTCTTTAAACTCATAAGGCATGGATTACAAAACACTGTTTAGTGACTGTAATGGCCCACGTGCTAGATTCGCGCATTTTTGCAGGAGTTCCGGCTCTCTGTGCAGTAAAATGTCCATGCCAAAATCTGCCTGCAGTATTGTTTTTCTCCTATTTCATAAACTTTGTAGCCCCACGTGCAAGTAGTGTGCATTTTTCACCGGAACGATTAAGGGTCTGTAGAATTGTTTGGCATTTGTTGTTAGCAGGAAGTTTCATTTAGTTTTCTTCTATCCTTACCCAATTACCCTAAATATGTGAATTGTATATACTGTACTGTAACCAGCGAGAACACGCTCTTTTTCGTATTGGGATTAAAGTCACACAAGGCAAACAAAAGGTCCCGCTTCGTGAACTCACATAGTTGCCTGTCAGATCACTCAAACAGAAGGAATTCACTGCAACTATTTCTAGTGATGCTGTGCTGCCACCACAACATGCTAACTATATTGAGTGTTAGGACTAGACATTGTTAAAATATGTGGCTCGCTCACATCATGAAGAGGGTGTACTCAATTTCACCCCATAAATACGTAGCCTTCCCTCTCTTCAAATCAGCAGTTCTTCCACAGCACTGGATGGTCAGGGGACCGCTGCTTTCCTGCTGGTGGAGTTTTTGCTGGGTCTGCTGGCAGCCACTCATAAACAAAACCCCATCAGCTACATGATGCAGGATTGCCCGCCATAGTTAGGGCAGGCCTCCTGATGCAGGTTTTACCTTCCGAGAACCACCATCCAAGTCCAGGCAGATAAACCAGGAAAGTATTAAAGAAAAGTGGCCCCCACATACAGCAGGTAGGGAGAGAACTCCTTCGGTGTCTGAGCCTTTTTTTGTATGTTTCCCAGAAGCAACACTCCCCCTGTTGGAGTTTTTTTTTCCTGAGAAACAATTTAAAATCCCATAGTGGGCTCAATGACATGGTGACCCGCCTGCCATTCATTTCTAATTGTCTGCTGAAAGTGCTACCATAGTGTCTGCAAAAGTAAGGAGTGGTCATACATAACTTAATGCTTACACCTTAAATACTGTGACACCTGTAGACTTCCTCTAAGGTCTGCATCCCTGATGATCGGATAGCTTTATTTGGTCTCAAAGCCCTCGAAGTGGTGTATCATAAATTTGTGCCAACTCCCTGTTCACTACATCTTTAGCACAATGCTCTGTGCATGCACACAAGTGCTTTAACTGTGATTTTAGTTTTAAGGCAAATCATGGAACGGTTTGCAGTCTAGGTGAGATCTGATAATTCCATGCTATCCCTGCAACCACTCTGGCCTCACAACTTTAAATCCTTTGGGACTGGGTGGTGATGTTTTCCAGTGTGTCAAAACAGGCTATTGAAATAGTTTAGTTAGGTACCCTTGATGGCATAGATGATTGAATCTCATTCCTATTATGTAGATAGTAGTGGCGTTTGGCCAAGAATCAGATTAATGGCTGCACAATTTTGTAATGGTATCTACCTGAAAGATGTTTTTCAGCATGGAACCATAACGAACCCCAAGACGTGGTGATGACAACTTCCTTTATACATATCAGGTCAAGGGCTAGTCCAGCTTGTTGATGGCAGGTACTGTGTGCAATAACATAAGTTCAGTTTTTGAAGTGCTGAGGACTAGGGAATTAACCTTCTTCAAGTTCTGGATAACTTGTACTTGATTATTTAACCCTGGGTTGTCTTCAGGAACTGTAGATACAGATGTTTTTTTTCGATAGGGGACTGATCCAAGCTTGCTGTAAACAGTTTGGGAGGAGTCGAGTTGCAAATAAGATTTCAATAAATTAGGCTCCTGCAGAGAAGAGAACCCAAGCATAATTGTTACTCATAAATTAAACATAGGGTTCACACACACATTGGTTGGTATTCATGTCCCCCACTATTTTGTTATGGTCAATGGAAAAAAAGATTTAAGCACAAAATCTGGGACGCACCCAACCGCTGCCCCTACATTGACAGCAGAGATTGATTAATGGGCGGAATTTCTCCCTTCTCCAGCAAAAGTGGCTGTAAATGGTGGAGCAGATTACCACCCTCCTCTCTCCTAGTCAATACTTTCACATGCAATGAGGACGTTGTAAATCTTTCTGAATCTCGATGGCTGGTTCAGAAGTCCAACAATAGCTCAATGAGCTGTGGATAAAACTGCTAATAGCTCCCACGTTTTTAAAAGATTCTTTTATGTATTTGCCTATTTGTATTATACTCTTAGTAATGAAGAGCTTTATTGGCCTTTTCAATGACCCCTCTTTAGTTGGCCCTAGCACGGATTGTTGGTAGAATTTCAGGCTCTCTGTCTCAACTATGTACCTTCCTTTCCTGAGTTGCACAATTTTTAAGAGAGCCAAGTCTTCCCTGGTGCAAGAGAGGGAATCGGTGTATTGTTTAATAAGTTTCTCTAGAGTTTATTTCAAGAATTTTGCAATTTAATGTTCAAGCATTAGCTGAATTGCCTTACATTCATTTACTATTTTATTCTAAGAAGCTTAATTATTTCACAGTATGGTAGCACCGGGTGAGATGTTGTCCTTGGAGTTATGTCCACACTTTGTTAATACTCTGAAGGAAAGAAATTAAATGAAAGGGCATGGTTGGTTACATATGATGCTCGCTGCAAAAGAGTCGGACTGATGTCAGGGCTGTGCGTCTATAAGTCAGATCAGCTGCAGCTGAGTCAGTGGCATGTTACGTTGGCGTCTCTGAAAATCAAATAGCTGTTGCGTCGAGTAAATAAAATTTCAGGCATCCGAGTTTTAAAAAGCCAAGGAAGCTTGAGTATATATTTTACGCTCGTGCCTGTAAGTGGTCACTTGGACACACGAACAGGTCAGGTGTCAAACATGTGCCTTTGATTAGTTAAAAGGACTGAAACACAAGGTAGGCTGGGAAAGGGTCATACGCATGACATGCTTAAGTGGTTAAATTACTAATAGGGCTGGAGCACAGTGACTCATATGCCAGGCTAGTCCGCTGAAAAAAGCAGGACTGCTTGTATTTTTGAAAAGGTTATTCTCATTTGAACATTTGATACAAAATATGACATCGACCCTAGGCATAGATTTGTTAGAAACGAATCCTGAAGTGTACACTGTTCTTTTGATGTAGCTGACGTGATAGCTCAGTAAGTCTCCTTCTTATGTGGAAATCAGCATTTAGGTAGACGTGTCAATTCAAATCAAATAAGCATGAAAAGCTCAGAGCAACAAAAACTAAATTAAATATTCAGATTGCACCTTTAACGGAATCGTACAGAAAGGCATGTTTGTGATGAAAAAATGTACAAGAAAAGTCCAATTCACAAAAATGTTGTTGTGAGTCGGTGTAATGCTCTTGTACATCTGACTTAATCTTGAAATACAGGAGCAAGTCAAGAGTAAGTCATAAAAAAGTTTGTGAATTTGGCCACTATCTAATAATTTTTAATTTATCACTTATACACATGTATATGTGTTGATTTGCACTTTATCTGGAGGGGACAAAATGCAAAGCTTTTGTTGTTATTTTCTTCAATAACACCTCAAAAGCAGGACTGCGTTTTACGTTTATAAAGTGGTGTACATCAACTAGATATAAAACATATAGCAGACTTGGTCCTGGGTTCCCAGGACTGAAAGTGGCAAAACAAAACCGGCTATGGCGATATTTTTAATACATATTAGATATTTAGGAACCTTGAAACCTGCACAGAAAACACGGTTAAATTATTTCATATGTGTCTCAAGTCTGGCTGCTCAATGCATTAATGCCTTGAGAGGTGCAAAGGGGGATTTTGGAATACCCGGACAGTGAGTGGAAT
Source organism: Pleurodeles waltl (assembly GCF_031143425.1). NCBI lineage: Eukaryota > Metazoa > Chordata > Amphibia > Caudata > Salamandridae > Pleurodeles > Pleurodeles waltl. The sequence goes on from NC_090438.1 coordinate 664,765,503, forward strand.
TTCCATAATTCGATCCTAATATGACCATTAATTGAACTATCGGAGGACTTTTGCTCGAACTGGGGCTTCTGGTTGTCAGAGTATGCACCCTGTACCAGCAGGAACCACCACTCTAGTCAGAGTAAGCTAGATACACACTTAGAGGTAACCTGTGCTCACGCTCTGGTGGCTCTGGTCAAGCTTATCTAAAGAGGTAATGTGTAAAGTATTTGTGCAACACACACACACTAAAACAGAATGAAAGCACCACAAAAAGTACTCCACATAGGGTTAGAAAAATAGCTAACATTTTTATGAGTAAAACAAGACCACAACGACAAAATTCCAATCAGTAAAAGTTTAAATATGATTTTTTAATGACTAAACCAAAAATAGTGCTTGGAAGTCAGCAGCACTAAAAGGTTAGTTGAGGTTGCGCTAGACCATGGAAAATCCAAAGTTCAGGTCAACCATGATGGAGGGAAGACTGGCTACAGAACCCAAGCAGGGTCCACTGAGAAAGTACCTTGGATGGAAGAAGGATCGACGTTGAGAATTTGATGCATGGAGCAGAGGAGGAGAAGCATCTCTGTTGACCGATGAGATGTAGGTATTACGTCAGTTCTGAGCTGCACAGCATTGAGGATGTGATGAAGATCTGGTGCAGTTGGGTTTGAAGGTGAAGCATTATCATCAAACCGCTAGGCTGGTGTTAAGTATCAGTGCAAAGCCACACAAGATCGCAGATGTGTCTGTGTTTGGGGATGATGCATCGCACATTTTGTAATGCGGTGTCCACAGCTCGGGCAACAGTGTTGAAGCATCAGCGTCCAGTGGAAATGTACCGGTTCTAATCAGTGCAATGTTGTCGATGCTTTGGTTTTCTTGAGCTGCAGCACAGATATTCACTTCCAAAGGCCCAGGACTAGATTGGCACCACTTGGTAGAGCAGGACTCACAGCAGACAGAGTCCAGGTGCTGGTTGCAAGATGTCTTTGGTGTCTCTGAAACAGCAGAAGGACAGGGGGCAAGACAACACGCCCTATGAGTCACTCTTGGTTCAGATGAGAGGGATCGAGCCATTCTGCAGCAGGGCAGAGATCAGCAGGCAGCAGTGTAACGCATCAATGCAGAGAGCAGTCTTTCTTGATAAGGAGTCCAGCAGAGTGGCAGAGTTCTGCACAGGTCCAGTAGTGTACTAAATTGGTAGGGTCAGAGATCCAGTTCTTCTGTCCAAATGTGCCTTTGAAGTGGGGGTAACTTCAAATAAGGGTCTTTGAAGTTCCCAGAGGTCCTTTATTCCTCCGCTCTGGCTCCAGACTATCAATAGTGGGTAATCAGCCCTTTGTGTGGGGACTGGCACTGCCTATTCAGGTGTGTCAGTCTTCCCCCACCCTTCCTGCCAAGGAAGAACCACCAGAATGCAGATGAGTGCTCAGACACACATAATCTTCTTGTGTTTGTGTCTGTCTAAAGAGAATGCATAAAGTATAGCTGCCATCCACTCCAGACATGTATGGGAGACAGACTGAAGGCACACAAAGGAGTAAGTGCAGAGAAATGCCCACATTTCTAAAATATTAATGATAAATCCGACTTTACCATTAAAGAGGATTCATCATTACAATTACAATTATAGTAAACATGATGCAGCTACTCTTTTCTGAGTAGGAATTACAGTTTAAAAGTATATGAAGGAATTCCCAATGCTGGCCTATGAGAGGATTAGGCCTCTTAGTAGTGAAAAACAACTTTGGGAATGTTTCACTACCAGGACATGTAAAACTTAAAAGTACATGCCCTACCTTTCAATTACATAGCACCCTGCCCTATGGGCTACCTAGGGCCTACCTTAGGGGTGACCTATATATAATAAAAGGGAAGTTTAAGACTTAGCAAAGGGTTTTAAATGCCAAGTCTAAGTGACAGTGAAACTGCACTCAAAGACTCTGCAGTGGCAGGCCTAAGACATGTTTAAAGGGCTACTTAAGTAGGTGGCACAATCAATGCTGCATGCCAAGTAGTAGCCTTTAATTTACAGGCCCTAGGTATATTTTATACCACTTTACAAGGGACTTACAAATAAATTAAATAAGCCAATTGTGGATACACCAATGTTGCCATGTTTGGGGGACAAGTGCAAGCACTTTAGCACTGGTCAGCAGTGGCAAAGTTCTAACAGTCTTAAAGCCAATGAAAGGATGCAGAAAAATTGTGAGGTAAACAGGCCAAAAGTTTGGGGAATGACCACCCTAACGTTGACAGGTGTAGCAACTGTAGGAAAGGTTTTCATTTTTTAAGGAAGGAAAGTTGATCTAGTAGAGTTTAAAATGTTCTCAATGTGGTAGACCACAGATTGCTTTGAAGCTATCCATAAGACAAAGGATTTTATTTCATAGTCAAGAGTTCAATGTAATTTCATCAGTGTGCAGTTTACATAGTGAAGCATGACTGAAGTTGCATCTGTGCTTTCAATGGAGAAAAAATGGTAGAAACAAATTGTTAGGTTTTTGTTGTGATGCTTTGCTATTTCAGCTCACTCCATATGTGCTAAAAGTGAGCCCAAAGTGCACTCTTGAACCTGCCCTTTAATGTGTATCTCTTTTGGTTCATTCAGTGAGTGTAATATTAGAGTTCAGGTGCTCTGGAATGTCAACCTATGTCTTTGCACCTTGGAAAAAAAGCAAACAAGAGCAGGAAACAATGTGCTATTGATTCGAGGTAAAAGGACATAGTCACCCAATCAATTTTCAAAATCAATGTTCGGGTATTAAACAAACAAAAAGTCAGGTTACAAATCCATAAAAAGAGGTCATGCATAAGAATTTAAAACAAGACTAAGATCACAAACTGCCAATCCAGTGCCTGATTAGCCTTGCAGAAAAAAGTTATCATAATACAGAATGCCTGTAACTCTTAAAAAAGGCAGCGGTCATTTAGGTCTGGGAGCAGTATATAATAGACAGAAAACAGAAATGTATCTTGTCTTCCAAATGGTTAATGCTGCTTGGACAGTGGTGTGTTTGGGGAGAGAAATTACCCCATTTAAAGGTTAAAACAAATTCATTAGCATGATATCTATCCTGTATTTGAAGTACAATGTTTTCGCCAAAATTGGACCAGACTCATCTAAAAAGGCAAAATTTTCAAAAAGCATTTACCCAACAGAAAAGCCTTAGTCAAGTTGCCATGTTGATTTTTGAGAAGCTGATTTTTATCTGGCCAGAGGCTATAAGCTAAACTGACTTTTTAGGGGTTATTGGATGGGCTATTGGATGTGATGTGGGGAATTTCCATGGATGGAAAGACCTATTTGCCCCAGCATGCCCCTAACATACCAAACCCACCCCAGTTCACTGATGTTGGCATAGCTCAGGACAACCACGAAGGTGTCCTTGAGATGGCCAAGCTCCGGTGTACCCCAAACTCTTGTCCACTAGAAAAATCTACTGAGTCTGGCCTCAGATATTATGCCAGAAATTCCCATATCAAGAACAAGGAAATTGAAGTCTCAGTAGGCTTTAAAGAACCATCTTTCTACTATTAACAACTGTGAAAGATTCAAGTGGCCCAAGAGAACACCTCAAAGAAAGAACCATTTTAGCATTGTGGTTTGTATGCTTCCAAAGCTGGGAAGACCAGATTCCCCCATTTCCTGCAGCAAACCATTGTGTTTCACCCACCCATTGTGTAGGAATGTTCCTCATACTAGAGATATGAGAGTGCCATGTGATATGGGATGACAAACTAATCCCCAGATAGGGGAACACGAAATTAAAGCGGACCTGCAGACACTTGGTAAGACGGACCCCATTGCTATCGCTCTGCCTTATTGCTGTGTTTACCTTTTATTCCCCCTGTCTCTTCCTATCTTGTTCCTCAGTTTACCCCTGCTGCCCGTGTTCAGTGGCAGCAGGTGGTGTTCGCCGTCTATTGCGGATTACTTTTATTTGTTTTCAAGACTGGAAGGGCACAATTTTTCCTCTAGGTTTCTGTGCCTCAAGGAGATGCCATTTTGGTAGCAGGTGGTGCTAGGCACCTATTGAGGCTTACTTTTAATTGTTTTTATACCTTTTATTCTCCCTGTCCATCCCTCCCTTGTTCCTCATTTGACCCCTGCTGCACGTGTTCAGTGTCAGCAGGTGGTGCTAGCAACCTATTGTGGCTTACTTTGGTTGCCAGTCTAGCTGCACGGTTTGCTGGCGTGCCAAAGGCAAGTCTGTCTGCACCTATCCATGCCCAGCCGGGACCAGGGGCCAGGGATGCTGCCCACTCCAACCTAGTTGTAATAAAATTTTCAGCTAGTCACCTCCTTGCCCTCAGAATGCCTGTTTTGAACTGCTGCCAGCACTCTTTTGACGCTAGTCTCCCACACTGGGTCTGCAGCAACTGCTTTTGGACTCCTCAGAGTATAGTCATGCAGCCCCGAAGGAAGTACAATGGGTCAGTCAGCAGTTTCCTTCTAGTCAATTGACGATCCCTACCCGCCCATCAAATTGTTATCCATTTACTGTTGATTGACTGTGCCCCAGAAGTTTATTTCTGACAGAAACTTGGCTCCGGGAGGAATCCTCTCCGGATGTCACCTTGGCCCTGCCACACTGGTACTCAATAAACTGATTAGATACGGCACATACAGTACAAGGGGTGGAGGGATCGCCATTATCTTTAAGGAGCCTATTAAATGTCTCTCTGAACCTTTGATAATTCCTGATTGTGAAAGCATGTCCTTCTCCCTAGCAGTAAACCCTACATTCATATTCTCCGGGGCTCTTATTTACTGCCCCCCAGGCCCTCATAATAGGTTTATCCCTGAACAAGTTGCTGATCTAGTTGGTAGTAAATCTAACTTCACTATTTTTGCAATTTTAATATTCATGCAGGCGAACCAAGTCATGCCGTGGCTAAAACACTACTTACAGACCTTGAGGCACTAGGTCTCACACAGATGATTAATGGCCTTACACATACCAAAGGTCATACGATTGACCTTCTGTTCAGCAACTTTCAGCTCTGACACACCTCCCTCTATCATGGTTCGACCACTTTTTAATTAGGCTCATGATACCCAATACCGGTGCTGACACAGGTCGGCTAGCAAACAAGTTGTCTGGTCGGCACTGGTCCAAGATAAATTGCAAGGAATTGACCTCTGCCCTTGAGAACACTAGAACCATTTTACTTAATTCCACCCTAAGTTCAGCAGACAAATTCAATGAATGGATCTCCATATCCTTGGACTCTGTACTAGCAATAAAAACTATCACCTGAGGTGCAGGCCATAAAAAATTACCATGGTTCAAACCTCAGCTATTAATGCTAAAAAGGAGTGCAAATGCCTTAAAAGAAAGTGGAGGAAAACTTATGATATGTCTGCAAAAAAATGAATATAGGAAAGCAATTAGACACTTCCATACAAAAATTATAGCCACACAGTCATCATATTATGCATCTAAAATATATCAGTCTGCCAACTCTCCCAAAGAAATCTTCTCAATATTTAAAGAAATCATTCGTGTTCCCCCTGACACCGATCTCACTGAAGCCTCCAAAAATAGCAATAATTTGGCCTGTTTCTTTCAAAAGAAAATTCTAGACATCTATTTAGCTTTTCCAGATATGACCACCCAGAATGACAACCTTGCAGGCCATGCTCAGGTTCTAAACTCCAGAGATCCTCTATTAAATGTTCTGCCCCTTATGGAGGAATCAGTAACAAACTTGTTATACATCATACAATCAGGATCTGCACTGGACCCTGCTCCTCCTCATATTTTGTCATTAGGTTCAGACATAATTGCCCCTGCTCTGACTAAGGCCCCTAACGAGTCTTTAATAACAGGCCTTATTCTGTCACAGTGGAAACATGCTATCATAAAATCTTTACTTAAAAAGCCTCATAAAGATACAGCCCTATTGAGTAACTATAGACCAATATCTCTCCTGCCTATTGCAGCTAAACTGATTGAAAAAACATGTCAATAGGGAATCCTGTCCCCTGAAGAGCTGACAGGAAATCCGGATTCCCCAGAATCAATGTCTGCGGTGATATGAGGGTGGAGAGTTTCTGTGCCAAATGTACTTTGTCCCAAGTGCCCTTTGTTGCCCTACCTATGGGAGAGATGTTAACCCCTGGTGATTGATATGGTCTGGAGAGCCACGTTATTTTCCAAATATGGACCCCAGCTATTGCTTGATCTATAAAACACCAGTTCTTCTCAGTGCTAGGCCTGGACATTTCTACTACATATCTAAGCTGTGCCGTCTGGTAGTAGCAAATCAAATGGAGAATACCCAGACATCCCTCTATCTTAGTCTAGTATGCTTGTGTCTTTGCCATGCATGCCCTTTTGCCACCCCATATGTAGTCTTCAATAAATGTTGCAGCTTCCCAGTGACATGTGCGGGGCGGTTGTAGCGGCAATATCTGCATCAGCTATAATATCTTAGGTAGTAAGGTCATTTTGAGTGCCTCAAGTCTTCCCAGCCAAGAAAGAGAGCATCCCTTCAAAGAGTGCAATTCTGACCTGGTTATGGAAAGCAACGCAGTGTAATTGCGTTCCATTGTATGGTCCAATGTGGGGTATATTTGTAAGCCTAGGTATGTGACTTGTTGAGAGGCCCAAGCAAAGGGGATGAAGGTTCCAATTGGAGTGGGTCAGCCAGGGGAATGGTGAGGCTAGGGGCCTGCGATTTCTAAAGATTAACCTTAAAACCAGAGGCTTTCCTAAAGCCCTCCTACTCCTGTATCAGAGGTGGAAGTGACATGAAAGGTTACATATCAGCTATCATAACATCGTCCTCATAAATGGTTAGTGCTAGAAATGGGGTCTTTGGTTGGCAGTCAGGTTACCCTCTGTCCAAGCAAGGACCCTCACTCTAGTCAGGGTAAGTCACACACAATCCAAATTATTCTGTGCCCACCCTCTGGTAGCTTGGCACGGAGTAGGCAGGCTTAACTTAGAAGGCAATGTGTAAAGTATTTGTGCAATAAATCATGCAATAACACAGTAGAACACCAAAAAAATACAGCACATAGTGTTTGGAAAAATATATAATATTTATCTGGTAAGATGCAGGTCAAAACGATTAAGGTGCAATAAGCATATTTTGAAATATCACTGTAAAAATTATATAAAGTGTCTTTAGTCTCTTAAAAGCAACAATTGTCTTTTGCAAGCACAAAGTACCTGGCTTGCGTTCAAAATCTCCACAAGGAACCGCAGAGGAGGAGGTGTGTGGAAAACAGGGAGCTGTGTGTCGATTTCTCAGGCTGCACATGGCGATGCGTCATTTATTTTTTACGCAGGGAAGGCTTTGCGTCGATTTCCGGCACTCGGACTTGGATCCACTTCGGGTTGTGGGGTTTTCAGACGCCCCGGGGACGATGCGTTGAAATCTGGTGCTGGCAGTACAAAGTCACAAGGGCTGCGTCGATCCGGTGGGCATTGCGTAGAAAATTCTACCCCACAGCAGGTGCTGCGCCGATTCATCTCAGGAAGTCGGGCTGCGTAATTTCTGCTTGGCTGTGCGTCAATCCAGTGGGCCGTGCATCGAATTTCCAGTCACTATGCTGCCGCTGTGTCGATCTTCTCCTTGTGAAGTTGGGCTGCGTCATTCATGTTCAGCGTGTGGTGATTTTCCCACCGCGATGCAGGCTGTGTAACGTTTCTGGCAGGCTATGTGTCTATTTTTGCCACACAGGGATTTCTTCTTGCAGGAATGAAGTCTTTTTGGTCCTGAGACTTCAGGGAACAGGAGGCAAGATCTATCCAAGCCCTTGGAGAGCACGTCCCAGCCCAGCCAGAGAGCAGCAAGGCAGAAGGGTAACAGCAAGGCATCAGTCCTTCTCAGAAAGCAGTCAGGTGAGTCCTTTGGGCAGCCAGTCAGTTCTTCTTGGCAGGTTGCAGGTTCTGGTTCAGGGTTTCTTCTCCAGAAAGTGTCTGTGACAAGAATGTCTTGTCAAGAAGTGTCTTAGTTGCTAGGGTCAGAGACACTGCGTAAATACCCAAATGTGCCATTGAAGTGGGGGAGACTTCAAAGAGTGGCTTTGAAGTGCACAAGGTCCCCTTTCAGTTCCAGCCTGTTTGCCAAGGTCCCAGTACGGGGTTTGGCAGTCCTTTGTGTGAGGACAGGCTACTGTCCTTTGACATGTAAGTGTCAAGCCCCCCACCCTCCCAGCCCAGGAAGACCAATTCAATATGTAAATGTATGCAAGTGTGACTGAGCATCCTGTGTTTGAGGTTTGTCTGAGTGAATGCACAACCTAGCCAGACGTGGACAGGAAGGCACAGAAGGATTTAGGGGCCACATGTAGCAAACTCCGAGATTGCGACTCGGAAATTGCGAGTCTGTCCGACTCACAATTTCCGAGCCGCAATCTCGGATGCAGAACGGTGTCTCAGACACCGACTATGACTTGCTATGGGGTCGCAAAGACCCACCTCATCAATATTAATGAGGTGTGTCGCATTTTGCGACCCCATAGCGAGTCCCTGCACTCACAGGGAGGGTGGCCTGCTGAAGTCAGCAGACCTCCATGTCTGTGACTGCTTTTTCAATAAAGCTTTTTTTTTTTTTCATTTTGCAGCCCGTTTTCCTTAAAGGAAAACGAGTTGCAAAATGAAAATAAAATACCGAAACCATTTGGTTTCGTTTTTTCAGTGTAGGCAGTGGTCCATTGGACCACTGCCTGCTCTGAAAAAACATTCTGGGCAACAGACCCCTTCCCTTTTGCGAATGAGTTACCACCAGTGTGACACTGGTGGTAACTGCGAGTTGCTTTGCGACCGCATTCGCGGTCACAAAGCAATTCTGAATTGCGATGCGAGTCGCAAATAGGAAGGGAACACCCCTTCCTATTTTCGAGTCGTATTCACAAATTGCGAGTCGGTACCGACTCGCAATTTGTGAATGTGCATCGTGTTAGGCCGTTTGCATGGCGCAAACTGCGATTTTCGCAGTTTGCACCATGCAAACGGCTTCCTACATCTGGCCCTAAGTGTAGAAAAATGCTCACTTTCTAAAAGTAGCATTTCTAAATAGTAATATAAAATCCAACTTCACCATTAAGCAGGAGTTTGTAACACCATTCTGGCCATACTAAATATGACCTGGCTACTCCTTTCAGAGCAGGATCTACCACTCAAACAGTATATTAGGGTAGACCTAATGCTATCCTGTGAAAGGAGCAGGCCTCACAGTAGTGTAAAAATGAATTTAGGAGTTTTACACTACCAGGACATATAGAACACACATGTTCATGTTCTGCCTTTTACCTACATAGCACCCTGCCCTATGGGCTACCTAGGGCCTACCTTAGGGGTGACATATGTAGAAAAAGGGGAGTTTAAGGCTTGGCAAGTACTTCTAAATGCCAAGTCGAAGTGGCAGTGAAACTGCACACACAGGCACTACAGAGGCAGGCCTGAGACATGGTTAGGGGGCTACTCATGTGAATGACACAACCAGTGCTGCAGCCTACTAGTAGCATTTAATTTACAGGCCCTGGGCACATGTAGTGCACTTGACTAGGGACTTACAAGTAAATTAAATAAGCCAATTGGGTATGAGCCAATGTCACCATGTGTTAAGGAGAGAGCATATGCACTTTAGCACTGATTAGCAGTGGTAAAGTGCGCAGAATCCTAAAGCCAGCAAAAATGAGGTCAGAAAAAGAGAAGGAGGAAGGCAAAAAGTCTGGGGGTGACCCTGCAGAAAGGCCATTTCCAACAGTTAGTTTATGTTCCCTGCCCCCATGGTAACTCCTGCTATCTGGTTTTTTTTGTGAACTGTCTTGGCAAATGGTCCCATGTAGAGGGTAAAAAGGAGCAGCAATGGGGTATGGGGGGCCTGTCTGGTCCTGCAGCTATATTCAAGGGTTGCAACATCAGCCCATTGGCCCAGACCTTCACATGGAGTTAGTGTAGCTGCACCATATCCAAAACCAAAACGGAACACCGAGGCCGGCCTTAGCCAGCACCAGCTGAAGGTATGGCCAATGTACTCGGTCAACTGCCTTCTTAGCATCGACTTATAGCAGGGACATTGATGTACAGGAGTGATGAATTTTATCTAAAGGTGACAGGCTCACTTAGTATTATCACCGCAGCCTCTTTCAGGGATGAACCCGGCCTGATCGAGGACTACCAGGTCTTGCATGTATGGGGCAAGAAGGGCTGCCAATATGCTGGGGAAAGTATTGGTGTTAGCGTTCAACAATGAGACGGGGCGATATGAAGCACAGTATATCTGGAACCTTCCCCAGTTTAGGGAGTACCGTAATAATAGCTTCTCTCATAGTGTCTGTAAGAGTGCCTAAGGTGCTGAAAGAATTGTATAGGCAGGCCAATATGTAGCCTAGGGTAGTCGCAAATGTTTCATAAAAGTCAGAGGTCTAGCCGTCTTGACCCGGTGCTTTACCTGGTTGCAAGCAATGTATAGCCATGACCACCTCATTAGGATGAATGTCCCTGTCCAATTGTGAGGCATCACCTGTAGGGATGTATTCATTGTGGACCTGAACCAGGTATGTTTCAGTGTCCCCTGGTTCTAGTGTCTCCGCTTTGTATAGCATTGAGTAGAAGTGTTCAAAATATTGTGAGATTTGTTCATTCTGATACACCCAGTCTCCCTGTGATACCTCAATCTCGGTTATCCTCTGCTTGAGAAACTGGGTAGGTAGCCGATTGTGCTAAGATGTTCCCTGCTTTATTACCTCCAGCATAGTATTTTTGTTTAGTATGAAGTAGAACATGTTCTGCTTTGTCAATGTTTAAGGCCTTAAGTTATTTTCAAGCTAGCATGTGTTGATGTCACACTTTATGGGAGTCTGATTGTTTATGGGTCTCCTCTAATTCTTTCACATGTCCCTCCAGTGGAAGCCGCTTGTCCTTTCTATCTCTAATATATCGCCGAATGGATGAAGAACAGCTGCCTGAAACTTAATTCTGACATAACTGAGGTCCTCTCCTCAGCTCCACCCCCTCCACCTGGGATGACTCCTGGTGGCCTGCCACACTCGGAACCGCACCAACACCCACTTACCACGCACGCAACCTGGGGTTCATCCTGGACTCATCACTATCAATAACCCAGCAAGTCAACGCCGTCTCTTCCTCCTGCTTCAACACCCTCCGCATGCTTCGGAAGATCTACAAATGGATCCTCACCGGAACCAGATGGACAGTCACCCAAGCCCTCGTAAGCAGCAGACTGGACTACGGCAATGCCCTCTACGCAGGAACCACGGCCAATCTCCAGAAAAGACTGCAACACATACAGAACACCTCCGCATACCTCATTCTGGACATCCCCCACCACAGCCACATCACAGCCCATCTGAGAGACCTGCACTGGCTCCACATCAACAAGAGAATCAAGTTCAAGTTCCTCACCCACGCTCACAAAGCACTGCACAACACCGGACCAGAATATGTCAGCAGAGGGCTCTCCGTCTACGCCCTGACCCGACAGCTTCGCTTCGCTGACCCTGCCCTCACCACCGTTCCACGCATTCCACAGAACGACCACCGCTGGCAGAGCGTTCTCCCACCTCGCCGCCAAGACGTGGAACACTCTTCCTATCCACCTGCGACAGACACAGGACCTGCTAACCTTCAGGAAACACCTCAAGACATGGCTGTTCGAGCAGTGGAAGCAAACCCCTCCCCCCCGCCGCACTCCCCCCTTAGCGCCTTGAGACCCTCACAGGTGAGAAGTGCGCTTTACAAATGCTATGACTGATTGATTGATTGGTATGCCGGGCAGCAATGGCTATGAAATTACCTCATACCGCTGCTTTCAATGTGTCCCATAATAAGGCAATGGGGGTATCAAGTGTGTCATTAGCATCGAGAGAGGAGCAAATTGGATTTTAAATATTTGAGATGATGGAATCATGTGTTAGCAGCTTATGAATGAAGTGCCAGTTGTAAGCCTGAGGTGTGCTGGCAGGAGTGTGCAGTGTGATGAAGATGGGTGAGTGATCAGAAAAAGCGGCAACATAGATGTCTACAAATGTGGCATCTGTTGTAAGACACAGTGAGGTAAGAAAGAAGTCTATTCTGGCATATGTCTGGCGGGCCATCAAATAAAATGTGTAATCTTTTACTGTTGGGTTAAGCAAGCATCACAGGTCGATCAGTCCCATGACCCTCAAACATTGAAGGACAGCCGTAGTGAATGCTCTCGTTTGCCCTGTTCTTTCAGTTGATCTGTCTATGAGGGTACCAGATTAATATTTCCCCCTATGAGGGTGTTTGCATCGTGGTGTACATCACCCAGCCACAGCCTCCAGAAGGAAGGCCTCTTGATGATCATTTGGGGCATAGATGTTGGCTATTGTGAATTTGCATGCGTTCATTGCAATGCAAAGGACAAGTAGTCAACCTTGTATATCCGCTTGGGTGCGGAGAACTCAGCCTGGAAAATGTGTGGCCAGCAGGACCGTCACCCCCATCCATTTACCTTGGCCAGGCGAGAAGTATTGGCAGTCAAAACAATGGGATCGTAAGTGTTTCCAGTCTGCCTTGAGGAGATGGTTTTCTTGGATAAGACAAATGTTGCATTTGGAATCTCTATGCATGGAGAGGAGTGCCAGGAGCTTCACCGGGTCAGTTGAGGCCTCACGCATTTAAACTAAATATTTTCATTATTTTTTAGTGTATATCATCAAACCAAGAATGTGAACATAGGCAGGTCAGCAGCACGGTCCAACCCTTGAACCTGTCTTGACCACATCACTTGTAATGGGAGTTTCTATGCATTATGTCATTGAGCAAGGGAAGGGGGGGATGCAAAACAGTGCAACTGAAATGTTTTCTCTCCTGGGAACACACTGAGCAACATGGAAGGGGTCCATGTCGATGGCGGTTGATCAACTCTGTGCTCAATTGAGAGTGGATTTGGACCTCTGTCACATTTAATGTGGGTGTCAACTGAGAGATGGTAGTGCAACTGAGTTGCTAAGTCTGAGCCGGTGAATCAGTCAACATTGGGCTCGGTGCGTTACGGACAAGGCATACACAGTCCAGTCTGGTGCTAGATGTGGCTAGGGTCCAATATGCTATACCGGCATTGTGGTTGGCACAGCAAGGCCTTTCTTTCTTTGCAGCTTTCTTTTTTGGTGGTTTTGGCAAAGCACTTTTTTCATTGACCATGATGGTCACTGCGATTTAGTGGAGGAGTGTTTTGGGCTACGTGGCTTGGAGTGGTTGGTGTCATCCCCTTGGTGCAGACAGCATGGGTCTCCTTGTTCCAAATGAAGATGAGACAGAAGGGTGTTGTAGGAAGTTGGCTCTGTATGTGCTATTTCAAAGTAAGGAATAGCATGCACAGAGTCCAAGGGTTCCCCTTAGAGGTAAAATAGTGGTAAAAAGAGATAATACTAATGCTCTATTTTGTGGTAGTGTGGTCGAGCAGTAGGCTTATCCAAGGAGTAGTGTTAAGCATTTGTTGTACATACACATAGACAATAAATGAGGTACATACACTCAGAGACAAATCCAGCCAATAGGTTTTGTTATAGAAAAATATATTTTCTTAGTTTATTTTAAGAACCACAGGTTCAAATTTAACATGTAATAGCTTGTTTGAAAGGTATTGCAGGTAAGTACATTAGGAACTTTGAATCATTTCAATTGCATGTATACTTTTCAAGTTATTCACAAATAGCTATTTTAAAAGTGGACACAGTGCAATTTTCACAGTTCCTGGGGGAGGTAAGTTTTTGTTAGTTTTACCAGGTAAGTAAGACACTTACAGGGTTCAGTTCTTGGTCCAAGGTAGCCCACCGTTGGGGGTTCAGAGCAACCCCAAAGTTACCACACCAGCAGCTCAGGGCCGGTCAGGTGCAGAGTTCAAAGTGGTGCCCAAAACGCATAGGCTTCAATGGAGAGAAGGGGGTGCCCCGGTTCCAGTCTGCCAGCAGGTAAGTACCCGCGTCTTCGGAGGGCAGACCAGGGGGGTTTTGTAGGGCACCGGGGGGGACACAAGCCCACACCGAAATTTCACCCTCAGCGGCGCGGGGGCGGCCGGGTGCAGTGTTAGAACAAGCGTCGGGTTCGCAATGGAAGTCAATGAGAGATCAAGGGATCTCTTCAGCGCTGCAGGCAGGCAAGGGGGGGCTTCCTCAGGGAAACCTCCACTTGGGCAAGGGAGAGGGACTCCTGGGGGTCACTTCTGCAGTGAAAGTCCGGTCCTTCAGGTCCTGGGGGCTGCGGGTGCAGGGTCTTTTCCAGGCGTCGGGACTTAGGTTTCAGAGAGTCGCGGTCAGGGGAAGCCTCGGGATTCCCTCTGCAGGCGGCGCTGTGGGGGCTCAGGGGGGACAGGTTTTGGTACTCACAGTCGTAGAGTAGTCCGGGGGTCCTCCCTGAGGTGTTGGTTCTCCACCAGCCGGGTCGGGGTCGCCGGGTGCAGTGTTGCAAGTCTCACGCTTCTTGCGGGGAGATTGCAGGGTTCTTTAAAGCTGCTCCTTTGGATAAAGTTGCAGTCTTTTTGGAGCAGGTCCGCTGTCCTCGGGAGTTTCTTGTCGTCGTCGAAGCAGGGCAGTCCTCAGAGGATTCAGAGGTCGCTGGTCCCTTTGGAAGGCGTCGCTGGAGCAGAGTTCTTTGGAAAGCAGGAGACAGGCCGGTGGGGTTCTGGAGCCAAGGCAGTTGTTGTCTTCTGGTCTTCCTCTGCAGGGGTTTTCAGCTAGGCAGTCCTTCTTCTTGTTGTTGCAGGAATCTAGTTTCTAGGTTCAGGGAGAGCCCTTAAATACTAAATTTAAGGGCGTGTTTAGGTCTGGGGGGTTAGTAGCCAATGGCTACTAGCCCTGAGGGTGAGTACACCCTCTTTGTGCCTCCTCCCAAGGGGAGGGGGTCACATCCCTAATCCTATTGGGGGAATCCTCCATCTGCAAGATGGAGGATTTCTAAAAGTTAGAGTCACCTCAGCTCAGGACACCTTAGGGGCTGTCCTGACTGGCCAGTGACTCCTCCTTGTTATTCTCATTATTTTCTCCGGCCTTGCCACCAAAAGTGGGGGCTGGGGCCGGAGGGGGCGGGCAACTCCACTAGCTGGAGTGTCCTGCGGTGCTGTGACAAAGGGGTGAGCCTTTGAGGCTCACCGCCAGGTGTTACAGCTCCTGCCTGGGGGAGGTGTTAGCATCTCCACCCAGTGCAGGCTTTGTTACTGGCCTCAGAGTGACAAAGGCACTCTCCCCATGGGGCCAGCAACATGTCTCTAGTGTGGCAGGCTGCTGGAACCAGTCAGCCTACACAGATAGTCGGTTAAGTTTCAGGGGGCACCTCTAAGGTGCCCTCTGTGGTGTATTTTACAATAAAATGTACACTGGCATCAGTGTGCATTTATTGTGCTGAGAAGTTTGATACCAAACTTCCCAGTTTTCAGTGTAGCCATTATGGTGCTGTGGAGTTCGTGTAAAACAGACTCCCAGACCATATACTCTTATGGCTACCCTGCACTTACAATGTCTAAGGTTTTGCTTAGACACTGTAGGGGCACAGTGCTCATGCACTGGTACCCTCACCTATGGTATAGTGCACCCTGCCTTAGGGCTGTAAGGCCTGCTAGAGGGGTGTCTTACCTATACTGCATAGGCAGTGAGAGGCTGGCATGGCACCCTGAGGGGAGTGCCATGTCGACTTACTCATTTTGTTCTCACTAGCACACACAAGCTGGTAAGCAGTGTGGCTGTGCTGGGTGTGGGGTCTCTAGGGTGGCATAATACATGCTGCAGCCCTTAGAGACCTTCCCTGGCATCAGGGCCCTTGGTACCAGAGGTACCAGTTACAAGGGACTTATCTGGATGCCAGGGTGTGCCAATTGTGGAATCAAAAGTACAGGTTAGGGAAAGAACACTGGTGCTGGGGCCTGGTTAGCAGGCCTCAGCACACTTTCAATTCAAAACATAGCATCAGCAAAGGCAAAAAGTCAGGGGGTAACCATGCCAAGGAGGCATTTCCTTACACAACCCCCCCCCCAAACGAAAGAGGATGAGACTAACCTTTCCCAAGAGAGTCTTCATTTTCTAAGTGGAAGAACCTGGAAAGGCCATCTGCATTGGCATGGGCAGTCCCAGGTCTGTGTTCCACTATAAAGTCCATTCCCTGTAGGGAGATGGACCACCTCAACAGTTTTGGATTTTCACCTTTCATTTGCATCAGCCATCTGAGGGGTCTGTGGTCAGTCTGAACTAGGAAGTGAGTACCAAAGAGGTATGGTCTCAGCTTCTTCAGGGACCAAACCACAGCAAAGGCCTCCCTCTCAATGGCACTCCAACGCTGCTCCCTGGGGAGTAACCTCCTGCTAATGAAAGCAACAGGCTGGTCAAGGCCATCATCATTTGTTTGGGACAAAACTGCCCCTATCCCATGTTCAGAGGCATCTGTTTGCACAATGAACTGCTTGGAGTAATCTGGAGCTTTTAGAACTGGTGCTGTGCACATAGCTTGTTTCAGGGTGTCAAAGGCCTGTTGGCATTCTACAGTCCAGTTTACTTTCTTGGGCATTTTCTTGGAGGTGAGTTCTATGAGGGCTGTCACAATGGATCCATATCCCTTCACAAACCTCCTGTAGTACCCAGTCAAGCCAAGGAATGCCGTGACTTGAGTCTGGGTTTTTGGAGCTGCCCAGTCCAGAATAGTCTGGATCTTAGGCTGGAGTGGCTGAACTTGGCCTCCACCTACAAGGTGTCCCAAGTAAACCACAGTTCCCGGCCCTATCTGGCATTTGGATGCCTTGATAGAGAGGCCTGCAGATTGCAGAGCCTTCAAAACCTTCTTCAGGTGGACCAGGTGATCCTGCCAGGTGGAGCTGAAGACAGCAATATCATCAAGATAAGCTGCACTAAAGGATTCCAGCCCAGCAAGGACTGGATTCACCAACCTTTGGAAGGTGGCAGGGGCATTCTTTAAACCAAAGGGCATAACAGTGAACTGATAATGCCCATCAGCTGTGGAGAATGCTGTCTTTTCTTTTGCTCCAGGGGCCATTTTGATTTGCCAGTACCCTGCTGTTAAGTCAAAGGTACTTAAGAATTTGGCAGCCCCTCATTTGTCTATTAGCTCATCAGCTCTAGGAATGGGATGAGCATCTGTCTTGGTGACAGAGTTGAGACCTCTGTAGTCCACACAAAACCTCATCTCTCTCTTTCCTTCTTTGGTGTGAGGTTTGGGGACTAAGACCACTGGGCTAGCCCAGGGGCTGTCAGAGTACTCAATTACTCCCAATTCCAGCATCTTGTGGACTTCCACCTTGATGCTTTCCTTAACTTGGTCAGACTGTCTAAATATTTTGTTTTTGACAGGCATGCTGTCTCCTGTGTCCACATCATGGGTACACAGGTGTGTCTGACCAGGGGTTAGGGAAAAGAGTTCAGCAAACTGCTGCAGGACCTTCCTGCAGTCAGACTGCTGTTGGCTAGAGAGGGTGTCTGAGTAGATCACTCCATCTACTGAGCCATCTTTAGGGTCTGATGAGAGGAGATCAGGGAGAGGTTCACTCTCAGCTTCCTGGTCCTCATCTGTTACCATCAACAGATTTACATCAGCCCTGTCATGGAAGAGCTTAAGGCGGTTCACATGGATCACCCTCTTGGGGCTCCTGCTTGTGCCCAGGTCTACCAGGTAGGTGACCTGACTCTTCCTTTCAAGTACTGGGTAAGGGCCACTCCATTTGTCCTGGAGTGCCCTGGGAGCCACAGGCTCCAGAACCCAGACTTTCTGCCCTGGTTGAAATTCAACCAGTGCAGCCTTTTGGTCATACCACAACTTCTGGAGTTGTTGGCTGGCCTCAAGGTTTTTACTTGCCTTTTCCATGTACTCTGCCATCCTTGAGCGAAGGCCAAGTACATAGTCCACTATGTCTTGTTTAGGCTCATGAAGAGGTCTCTCCCAGCCTTCTTTAACAAGAGCAAGTGGTCCCCTTACAGGGTGGCCAAACAGAAGTTCAAAGGGTGAGAATCCTACTCCCTTCTGAGGCACCTCTCTGTAAACGAAAAGCAGACATGGCAGGAGGACATCCCATCTCCTTTTGAGTTTTTCTGGGAGCCCCATGATCATGCCCTTTAATGTCTTGTTGAATCTCTCAACAAGGCCATTAGTTTGTGGATGATATGGTGTAGTGAATTTATAAGTCACTCCACACTCATTCCACATGTGCTTTAGGTATGCTGACATGAAGTTGGTACCTCTGTCAGACACCACCTCCTTAGGGAAGCCCACTCTGGTAAAGATACCAATGAGGGCCTTGGCTACTGCAGGGGCAGTAGTCGACCTAAGGGGAATAGCTTCAGGATACCTAGTAGCATGATCCACTACTACTAGGATGTACATATTTCCTGAGGCTGTGGGAGGTTCTAGTGGACCAACTATGTCCACACCCACTCTTTCAAAGGGGACCCCCACCACTGGAAGTGGAATGAGGGGGGCCTTTGGATGCCCACCTGTCTTACCACTGGATTGACAGGTGGGGCAGGAGAGGCAAAACTCCTTAACCTTCTGGGACATATTGGGCCAGTAGAAGTGGTTGACTAACCTCTCCCACGTCTTGGTTTGTCCCAAATGCCCAGCAAGGGGAATATCATGGGCTAAGGTCAGAATAAACTCTCTGAAACCCTGAGGCACTACCACTCTCCTAGTGGCACCAGGTTTGGGATCTCTTGCCTCAGTGTACAGGAGTCCATCTTCCCAATAGACCCTATGTGTTCCATTTTTCTTGCCTTTGAACTCTTCAGCAGCTTGCTGCCTAAGGCCTTCAAGAGAGGGACAGGTTTCTTGTCCCTTACACAACTCTTCCCTTGAGGGTCCCCCTGGGCCCAAGAGCTCAACCTGATAAGGTTCCAGCTCCATAGGCTCAGTTCCCTCAGAGGGCAGAACTTCTTCCTGAGAAGAGAGGTTCTCTTTTTGGTGTTGTGTTGCAGCTGGTTTCCCAGCTGACTTTCCTTTTCTCTTGGTAGGCTGGGCCATTTTTCCAGACTCCAGCTCTACTTTTTCACCCTGTGCCTTGCACTGTGCCCTAGTCTTGACACACACCAGTTCAGGGATACCCAGCATGGCTGCATGGGTTTTCAGTTCTACCTCAGCCCATGCTGAGGACTCCAGGTCATTTCCAAGCAAACAGTCTACTGGGATATTTGAGGAGACCACCACCTGTTTCAGGCCATTGACCCCTCCCCACTCTAAAGTTACCATTGCCATGGGATGTACTTTAGTCTGATTGTCAGCATTGGTGACTGGATAGGTTTGTCCAGTCAGGTATTGGCCAGGGGAAACCAGTTTCTCTGTCACCATGGTGACACTGGCACCTGTATCCCTCAGGCCCTCTACACTTGTCCCATTAATTAAGAGCTGCTGCCTGTATTTTTGCATGTTAGGGGGCCAGGCAGCCAGTGTGGCTAAATCCACCCCACCCTCAGAGACTAATGTAGCTTCAGTGTGACACCTGATTTGCTCTGGGCACACTGTTGATCCCACTTGGAGACTGGCCATTCCAGTTTTAGCTGGATGGGAGTTAGAAGTGGTATCTTTCTTGGGACAGGCCTTGTCTCCAGTTTGGTGTCCAGACTGACTACAGTTTCGACACCAGGCCTTTTTGGGATCAAAGTTTTTACCCTTGTACCCAGGATTGTTTTGTGAAGAGGCTCTGGGCCCACCCTCCTGTGCAGGTTTTTGGGGGCCTGTAGAAGACTCTTTACTATTTTTATTTTTGGCTGTCTCACCACCCTTCCCCTGGGGAGGTTTTGTGACCCCTTTCTTTTGGTCACCCCCTGTGGAAGTTTTGGACACCCTAGTCTTGACCCAATGGTCCGCCTTCTTTCCCAATTCTTGGGGAGAAATTGGTCCTAGGTCCACCAGATGCTGATGCAGTTTATCATTGAAACAATTACTTAATAGGTGTTCTTTCACAAACAAATTGTACAGCCCATCATAATCATTTATACCATTTCCTTGAATCCAACCATCTAGTGTTTTTACTGAGTAGTCTACAAAGTCAACCCATGTCTGGCTCGAGGATTTTTGAGCCCCCCTGAATCTAATTCTATACTCCTCAGTGGAGAATCCAAAGCCCTCAATCAGGGTACCCTTCATGAGGTCATAAGATTCTGCATCTTTTTTAGAGAGTGTGAGGAGTCTATCCCTACACTTTCCTGTGAACATTTCCCAAAGGAGAGCACCCCAGTGAGATTTGTTCACTTTTCTGGTTTCACAAGCCCTCTCAAAAGCTGTGAACCATTTGGTGATGTCATCACCATCTTCATATTTTGTTACAATCCCTTTGGGGATTTTCAACATGTCAGGAGAATCTCTGACCCTATTTATGTTGCTGCCACCAGTGATGGGTCCTAGGCCCATCTCTTGTCTTTCCCTTTCTATGGCTAGGATCTGTCTTTCCAAAGCCAATCTTTTGGCCATCCTGGCTAACTGGATGTCCTCTTCACTGGAGTTATCCTCAGTGATTTCAGAGTTGTTGGTCCCTCCTGTGAGGGAACCAGCATCTCTGACTATTATTTGTGGAGTCAGGGCTTGAGAAGCCCTGTTCTCCCTAAGTAGGACTGGAGGGGGGGAATTTCCCTCCAAGTCACTATCTTCATCCTCTGTGTTGCCCACAGAGGGGTTGGCTCTATCATACTCTGCCAACAGCTCCTGGAGCTGTGCTTTGGTAGGTCTGGAGCCCATTGTTATTTTTCTTATGTTACAGAGTGACCTTAGCTCTCTCATCTGGAGATGGAGGTAAGGTGTGGTGTCGAGTTCCACCACATTCACATCTGTGCTAGACATTATGCTTCTAAAAGTTGGAATACTTTTTAAGGAACTAAAACTAGTTCTAGAATCTAATTCAAACTTTTACAAACTTTTAAACTCTAAAAGAAATGCTAACAGGGACTAACACAAGGCCCTAGCAGGACTTTAAAGAATTTAGAAAACTTTTCAAATTGCAAAAATCAATTTCTAATGACAATTTTGGAATTTGTCGTGTGATCAGGTATTGGCTGAGTAGTCCAGCAAATGCAAAGTCTTGTACCCCACCGCTGATCCACCAATGTAGGAAGTTGGCTCTGTATGTGCTATTTCAAAGTAAGGAATAGCATGCACAGAGTCCAAGGGTTCCCCTTAGAGGTAAAATAGTGGTAAAAAGAGATAATACTAATGCTCTATTTTGTGGTAGTGTGGTCGAGCAGTAGGCTTATCCAAGGAGTAGTGTTAAGCATTTGTTGTACATACACATAGACAATAAATGAGGTACACACACTCAGAGACAAATCCAGCCAATAGGTTTTGTTATAGAAAAATATATTTTCTTAGTTTATTTTAAGAACCACAGGTTCAAATTTAACATGTAATATCTTGTTTGAAAGGTATTGCAGGTAAGTACATTAGGAACTTTGAATCATTTCAATTGCATGTATACTTTTCAAGTTATTCACAAATAGCTATTTTAAAAGTGGACACAGTGCAATTTTCACAGTTCCTGGGGGAGGTAAGTTTTTGTTAGTTTTACCAGGTAAGTAAGACACTTACAGGGTTCAGTTCTTGGTCCAAGGTAGCCCACCGTTGGGGGTTCAGAGCAACCCCAAAGTTACCACACCAGCAGCTCAGGGCCGGTCAGGTGCAGAGCTCAAAGTGGTGCCCAAAACGCATAGGCTTCAATGGAGAGAAGGGGGTGCCCCGGTTCCAGTCTGCCAGCAGGTAAGTACCCGCGTCTTCGGAGGGCAGACCAGGGGGGTTTTGTAGGGCACCGGGGGGGACACAAGCCCACACAGAAATTTCACCCTCAGCGGCGCGGGGGCGGCCGGGTGCAGTGTTAGAACAAGCGTTGGGGTCGCAATGGAAGTCAATGAGAGATCAAGGGATCTCTTCAGCGCTGCAGGCAGGCAAGGGGGGCTTCCTCTGGGAAACCTCCACTTGGGCAAGGGAGAGGGACTCCTGGGGGTCACTTCTGCAGTGAAAGTCCGGTCCTTCAGGTCCTGGGGGCTGCGGGTGCAGGGTCTTTTCCAGGCGTCGGGACTTAGGTTTCAGAGAGTCGCGGTCAGGGGAAGCCTCGGGATTCCCTCTGCAGGCGGCGCTGTGGGGGCTCAGGGGGGACAGGTTTTGGTACTCACAGTCGTAGAGTAGTCCGGGGGTCCTCCCTGAGGTTTTGGTTCTCCACCAGCCGGGTCGGGGTCGCCGGGTGCAGTGTTGCAAGTCTCACGCTTCTTGCGGGGAGATTGCAGGGTTCTTTAAAGCTGCTCCTTTGGATAAAGTTGCAGTCTTTTTGGAGCAGGTCCGCTGTCCTCGGGAGTTTCTTGTCGTCGTCGAAGCAGGGCAGTCCTCAGAGGATTCAGAGGTCGCTGGTCCCTTTGGAAGGCGTCGCTGGAGCAGAGTTCTTTGGAAAGCAGGAGACAGGCCGGTGGGTTTCTGGAGCCAAGGCAGTTGTTGTCTTCTGGTCTTCCTCTGCAGGGGTTTTCAGCTAGGCAGTCCTTCTTCTTGTTGTTGCAGGAATCTAGTTTCTAGGTTCAGGGAGAGCCCTTAAATACTAAATTTAAGGGCGTGTTTAGGTCTGGGGGGTTAGTAGCCAATGGCTACTAGCCCTGAGGGTGAGTACACCCTCTTTGTGCCTCCTCCCAAGGGGAGGGGGTCACATCCCTAATCCTATTGGGGGAATCCTCCATCTGCAAGATGGAGGATTTCTAAAAGTTAGAGTCACCTCAGCTCAGGACACCTTAAGGGCTGTCCTGACTGGCCAGTGACTCCTCCTTGTTATTCTCATTATTTTCTCCGGCCTTGCCACCAAAAGTGGGGGCTGGGGCCGGAGGGGGCGGGCAACTCCACTAGCTGGAGTGTCCTGCGGTGCTGTGACAAAGGGGTGAGCCTTTGAGGCTCACCGCCAGGTGTTACAGCTCCTGCCTGGGGGAGGTGTTAGCATCTCCACCCAGTGCAGGCTTTGTTACTGGCCTCAGAGTGACAAAGGCACTCTCCCCATGGGGCCAGCAACATGTCTCTAGTGTGGCAGGCTGCTGGAACCAGTCAGCCTACACAGATAGTCGGTTAAGTTTCAGGGGGCACCTCTAAGGTGCCCTCTGTGGTGTATTTTACAATAAAATGTACACTGGCATCAGTGTGCATTTATTGTGCTGAGAAGTTTGATACCAAACTTCCCAGTTTTCAGTGTAGCCATTATGGTGCTGTGGAGTTCATGTAAAACAGACTCCCAGACCATATACTCTTATGGCTACCCTGCACTTACAATGTCTAAGGTTTTGCTTAGACACTGTAGGGGCACAGTGCTCATGCACTGGTACCCTCACCTATGGTATAGTGCACCCTGCCTTAGGGCTGTAAGGCCTGCTAGAGGGGTGTCTTACCTATACTGCATAGGCAGTGAGAGGCTGGCATTGCACCCTCAGGGGATTGCCATGTCGACTTACTCATTTTGTTCTCACTAGCACACACAAGCTGGTAAGCAGTGTGTCTGTGCTGGGTGAGGGGTCTCTAGGGTGGCATAATACATGCTGCAGCCCTTAGAGACCTTCCCTGGCATCAGGGCCCTTGGTACCAGAGGTACCAGTTACAAGGGACTTATCTGGATGCCAGGGTGTGCCAATTGTGGAATCAAAAGTACAGGTTAGGGAAAGAACACTGGTGCTGGGGCCTGGTTAGCAGGCCTCAGCACACTTTCAATTCAAAACATAGCATCAGCAAAGGCAAAAAGTCAGGGGGTAACCATGCCAAGGAGGCATTTCCTTACAGGTGTCCCCACTAATACCAGATCCCTTTCTCCCGTAGGAACACAGTAGAAGAACAAATTGCCCTACAGCACTAAAGTGGTAAGACAGATCCTGGAACAGCAGAAATAGTATTTTGATCTTGTATGGCTGTCATGATAACTTCTCTCTGTCTTTAGTAGAGTAGGCGAGTCAGGATGTCTTTTGGTGTGCCCCGTGCTCACTGCGCCACTGGATTCAAGCTAGCCTAGCTGATGAAGGGTGATACCCTGAAACTGGTCCTAGGATGCTTGTTTCCGGTCCAGGGAGGACCTGGCTTGGCAGTTCGGGCTGGACTGTTCCCATGAGGAACAGCGTCAAGACTGATTTGCATATGGCTGGGTCCAGACTAGGGTGGCGTGGTGAGCAAAAAAATGATCGATTAAACCCAGGGGATGAATGTTTGATTTGCTCTGCATTCCATCCATCATCTGTTCTTTTTGCATCGGGACTAAGCCGGGCAGCCTGCTCTATGCGTGTGATCCAAAATAATGTCTTTGTCTGCTAACTCCGTTGCCCCCTGTCGGAACAGATGAGCAACATAGTACTCCATTTTCCCAGAGTCTGCTTGTAATGGGACTCCTTTGATTTTGATGTTAGAATGACATGACCTATTTTCAAAGTCTTCCAGGTAGTACTGCAAGCCTTAATTTCTGTCCAGTAGTTCACATTGACGCTTGTCAAGGTCTTCTTCTAGTGAGTCACAGGCTTGTTCCAGGGTGATAACTCTTTGTCCCAGTTCTCCCAGGTCATTGTTAGTGTCTTTGACATCTTCTGCCATGTCTTGCTTGAGGGCTGAAATGTTATCTCTCAAGGCACCAAATAAGGTCCCAAGAAGGTGCGAGTGACCGGCGCTTCCTCCTCCGATGTATCCATGCTAGTCGCTTCCATATGTAAAGGTGCGGTGGGCGAGGCATATTGAAGTTGTTTACATTTTTTGTGGAGGGTTTACTAAGAATGTCCTTCAGAGTAGTGTATTTCTTGATGTGGTCTGCGGCCACTATAGCATCTTGAGGGTGCCCAGAGGACAGGCATAGCCAGTCACCGCCGCCCCAGATATCAAACGCTTTCCAATACAGCTCATAGTTCTCAAAGAGTGCGGATGCTCCCTGTGTGGCAGGTCTCACCAGACGTAGCACCAAGGTAGGGCGTTCAGGTTTCACTACTGTGCACTGTACAGGGTCTGAGGAGGCCCAACAGTCTCTGAGTTCGCCAATATAGTGGGTGGTTTTCTATGGCTAGCAGTCGCAAGCTCCATGGGGTCATCATTCCAGAGTGCATTAAGTGAGTGGCAAGGCCCCTCCAGGTGCAACGCTATTTCTCCTGTGAGGTCCCTGATTCAAGCAGGCTTACTCCCCCATAAGTGCACTAGTGTGTAAGCCAGCTTAGCAGACTACCTAGACCTGTAGATCACTGCTTGGGTTCTTCATGATCAGCCCCTTACATCAGGTGCGGCCCGTCCTTTAGGGCGGAGGGGCCACGCCCCCCCACCTTTTGCCCCTCATGAAGAGTGTCTGTCAGGCTGAACAAAGGTCAGCCTGACAGATACTCTTCATGTTCAGCTCAGGCAGCCAGGAGCAGACATGCGTGATTTGCGCAGACTCCTGGCTGCCTGAGCTGAACTTTGCTGGGCTGAGGAGGTCACAGCTCCTATGGGCATGACCTCCTCGGCTCAGCAAAGGTGCCTCGAGGCCCTCCTCTGGGTGACGAGGAAAGCGTCACCCATTGACACTCGCCCTGGGCACTTCAGGTTAGCTCCCAGGGCATGTGTCAATCAGTGACACTTCGTCACAGAGTGGGGTGGGGTCAGCAGTCTCACTGACCCCATCCCACTCTGTGACAAGGCTGGGACTGCTGCCTTTCCTGACTGCTCATTAGTCCCAGCCCTCCTGGGACCTCGAGGCTGAAGGTAAGTGTGTGTGTGTGTGATGTTTTAAAATTAATGTTTGGTGCGTGTGTGCATGTTTGAATGTTATGAGTGTTAATGGATGTGCGTGCGTGTGTGAAAGAATGAGTGTGTGATGTTTTCAAATTAATGTTTGGTGTGTGCGTGCATGTTTGAATGGTATGAGTGTTGTTAATGGATGTGCGTGCGTGTGTGTGTGTGAAAGAATGAGTGTGTGTGAACTTTTAAAATGAATGTTTGGTGCGTGCGTGCATGTTTGAATGCTATGAGTGTTGGTAATGGATGTGCGTGCGTGCGTGTCTGTGTGTGAAAGAATGAGGGTGCGTGTGTGTGTGTGCTTCCCGCCCACCCCCCTCCCTCCTAAATCTGCCAGCCGCCACTGCCTTGCATGCCTCACTCCCCTGTGCCTTTCAGTGGAGCCTCAAGATCTCCAAGCTGCCTGGTGTGTGACTGCACTGCTCCCGGCCACCCAAGTATGGTGGAAGTGTGGAAGATCACAGCAGGGCCCTCTCCACCCCTCCATCGGGCCTGTACCAGTAGCGGCCAGTGGGGGCCAGTTACAGCCTCTGCACCTGAACTCGGCTTCATGTGCCAAACACAGTGAGCTCCCACTCTCTGCTGCAAGCCTTACTGGCACCATGCGTGAGCCCTCGAGAGTCGTGGTAGGAGCACGGGTGGTTAATCTGCCTCTATGGGGCTGCGGAGATCAACGTTCTGCTGCAGCCGTTATTTTGACTGTGTTGGTGCTCTTCCCTGTGGATCAAGGATCCCTCGGGCGACCGTTGGTGTGGTTTCTCAGCGTCAAAAACACTACTTCCCATCTGCAGAAAGCTTCTTCTGGGGTATTGGTACTTTGTGGTAGCCCGGGCCAGGTTACATCTGCTATTTTACAAAAGCGTGCTGCAGAGCTCAGTGAAAATGTAGTTATTTGGGTGCCATTTTGGACAACCCGCCTCTGGCTTCCTTTTATTGGTAGAATCAAGAGCAATGAAATTATGCGAAAAGCAAGATATAGAAGTTTTTCTGCCCCTGTTGTTGATAACCACAAAGTAGTGGCGGATGTGGTGTTTTTTCAAACTATTTTATTGCTGGAGAAATGCAAATTTTCAGTGACATGTTGTTGGACCCCAACTGTGTTTTGCAATTAGAGTGTAAACAGGTCTTTGTGCCCGAACCCATAACTCACTGTCCTGAAGCAAAGGTGCTTGCGAGTAGGGTAATTGAATTAAACAAACAGGATAAAAAGCATTAGCAAAGCCAGTAGGTTTGGCGTTGGGTACTTATCTTTTGGCTTTGTCAATGCTTGTTTTGTTAACCTTCATAGATTTGTAGAAATGTAATTTGAGGGAGCTGTTGGGTCGTCATGAATATTTAAGAACTAAATAAAACATACATTCCCATAGCACTTTCTGGCATTAAATGAACTGCTTTGTGTTCGAAGGTGTCCCTAATGAAACCACAGATTGCCATAATTCACAGTAAAACTACCCAATGACTGATGTAGGATGATCCACAGCCATATGCTGTAGTGAGCTGAGGAAAATGTAAATAGTAAGCTGAGGAATGGATGGAGAGGGTTCGCTAAAAGCTGCTATAACTATAATACCTAATTCTAGTAAATTCAAAATATCCAGGCTAATGCCATACTTAAAAAATGTCCTGCACTATGTGTGCTTCCACCCACCCTCCTTCAAGGATTGCATCTCCTGATTTAGACACACGCGTTGACCCTGCCAAGTGCCTCTGATGTGGCGGAGGCGGGAGCAGGAATACAGCTGGCACACAAACAGGGAAACAAGACACATTTAGCTCATCCTTCTAACATCAGTCACTACGAAGGGGAGCTGGAACAATAACGAGGGAAGTCTTCAGGGCCATTGAAGCTGCCCGTCAGCATCCCTTCAAGCAGCTGTCACCGGAAGTCTAATATACAAAGGAGCCGAATCTGCAGAGGAAAAGGAGAGGTGCGCTGCACAAAACGAGGGGAAACGGCAGAATCTGGAAAACAATGTGCTTTTTGAGCTAATTCTAGCTAGTTTCTGAGCATGGGACATGCAGCTGCGTCTGTGCGTAGGCGACCACATCTGTGAGACGTTCCACGGCAAAGTTAAAAATCAATTCTGGGCCTGTACAGTGCAGCACATGTTGTCTGAATAATGAATAGAAAATATTCTACCAGTCACCTGAGTCCATCAGTGAGTATTACACAGCGGACAGTGGAATATTCCACCAGGATGGAGAGGGAAATAGGTCACTTTGTAAGTCTATGTTTGCTGTTTCCTCTATGATTCTGAAACTCTGTGTTATTATGAAAGTGACTGCATATCTCCTGTGAGGCCGAATCTCATAGGTACAAAAAACAGTAGCAGTGGCCCTGCAAATATGTAAGAGTCTGAGTAGCAATCACATCAGAGACAATAAGGACAATTAGACTTGTTTATCCTGTATTTTATGAACAGGCAAATATAAAGCGTATTGTGGTAAGTCTGCCACTAGCCCTGATAAATCAAACAGTCTCATATTTTATAAAGCTATTAACATAGCAAGCAAGTAAAAAGTACCAGAGAACAGGAATATAGGATAATATCAAGAGAGTGGCTGAAACTCTAAGTATCTCTAGTAAAAAAAGGAAGAAGACAAAAGCTAGAGAGGGTTGTCAGCTACAAGCATCAACTTTACCTGTCTGTTGACAAGCGCCCAGATTTAGAAACATGTCGCTGAATGCTGGCATTTAAAGTGTTTGCGCTGCGTGGCATGACAGGGAGTGAGCATCGAAGCGCCACCTGCGTGTGTGTGTGTTGTCTACCTTAGGTTTTGTACTGGAAGGCTACCCTCCCATTACAAAATACTATGCCTTCAAAACCGTGAAAATTGTTCCCACTGTACAGTGTAGCACACATGAATAGATAGGTGAAATAAACGCATATTTCTCCTTTTAACAACTGCTTCAGAGTCGCATTATTTTTTGGTGCAAAACCCCGTCCACTATTGTTAGTAGATAGAGTTTTGCCTAAACAATCGTGGGTGGTTGCATGATAACACCTAACTATCACCCATGAAAAACCTCCTAAGGCAACTTTCGAGCACAAAACATGCATTGCACTGGAAAGTAATTGCAAAAAAATTACAATACATCTCCCACTGCATATCAAAACTCAGTGAATAGCAGGCCCCCTTCAGACCAGTCCTGGCAAGATTTCAAAATGCCACTTCAGATAATGAAGTAATAGGCACAATGCATTTTGCAGCAGAATAATGTAAAATCCGTTTTGTCAGTAGAGCATACATTTCACAATCGATCTGAAAAACGTGCCCACATTAGTTAAGAGGTGAGTTTTGTGCAAGTGCATAGGTATTACTTTTTGCAGGCTTAGCTCTATGATCCAACTTCTAAACTCTCTTTTTCTCTTTATCTCAGAAGCACAGAGTTAAGACAGGCATGCACCTTTCAGCATCAGTTCTAGAATAATGCATATATTCAGAATCCTAAAACATGTCAAACAAGAGGAGAGAATGTTCTGTTATACTGTCCACCTGTTTTGCTTCATCCTTGTTGTACTTTACACAACATCCAGGATGTGCACTTTGACAATCGTGACACAGGATCCCAGGCTAAAGACTCTTGTATCAAACAAGCATTGACAAAGTCAATCGGTCGGGCCTTAGCTACAGAGTTATTGAATTTGCCAAAGCTTGTCCTTTGCTATAGTTCAATATAATGTTACCGTTACAAGATGGCTGACACGTTTGGAAGTAATGTGTCAGCCAACTTGAAAGGGTAAAGAATGCCTAAAGCATTTTAATATGGCAGAATGCATGTAGAAACATTGGCATCCATCTTGCAAGTTTTTTTTTTACTTTAACATAAACAATTCAAAGGTGGCTGCTAGTGTGTGCATACCCTTGGGCAGTCATCTTAGAAACCTTTTTGTAAAAGTCAATCTTGACATGTCCAATCAGCACTTCATCCTTCTGAGGTCAATAAAATGAGTTGGATATCAATAAAAATCTATTATTCTGCTACACAATGCCCAAAAACAATGATCATTTGCTTTACAAATACACGTTATGATAAAACACTGATGAAACATTTGTGGTGGAGCTTTGACACTATCTTTTCATGGTTTATTAAATACCCTAGAAAATCCAATATATTTGGTTTTAATGTGCTTATGAAGTGATTCTTTGTCTGTGGTCCCTTTGGGATCTCCGCACCCTACTCAGGGGGGTCTGTGACTGCTTAGAAAATGAAATATTATAAACAGATTAATAATGTCTATACAAATAAAAAAGCAAAAGGTGAATTGAGAACATTATAAAATGTTCTGTAAATATGAAGGAATTTGAAATTGAAGCCTAAATATTAAATTAGTATTCTCAGATTGATTGTGGGAGCAGAGCAAGTGCATGAACCAGAATAAAGTATGGACAATGAGTGGCCACAATTGAATTTAGAAAAGCTTCACTGTTAGAAATAGGGTCTTTGGTTGCCAGTCAGGTTACTCCCTGTCCAAGCAATGACCCTCCCTCTAGTAAGGGTAAAAGAGAATCACCCTCAGCTAACCCCCGCTCACCCCCTTGGTAGCTTGGCACGAGCTGGCAGGATTAACTTCAGAGTGCTACGTGTAAAGTATTTGTACCAACACACACAATAACTTAATGAAAACACTACAAAATGACACAACACAGGTTTAGAAAAATAGAAAATATTTATCTAAACAAAACAAGACCAAAATGACAAAGATCCACCATACACAAGTCAAGGTATTAATTAAAAAGCAAAAAGAGTCTTTATGAGATTTAAAACTCAAAGCTAATGCTGTTAGCGTAAAAATGTACCTGAGTCGCTTAAAAAATAACCCCGCACGGGTGAGTGTGCATCGAAAGAAGCTTGTGATGCATCGATATCACTCACGAGCAAGACCGTGCGTTGTTTCTCCTTCAGTCGGGTTGGCATGCATCATTTCTTCTCTCCGCAGGAGAGCGATGCATCGAACCGGACAAGCACTCTCGGGTCCGGGCAGGCTTTGGGTCGTTATTACATGCCCAGCAATGTTTGCGTTGAAAATCCTGCTGCAAGATGATTCCAAAACCACGCAGCACGGGTTGTGATCCCACCCGTCTACATCAGCGATGCTGCGCGTTGTTTCTCCAGCCACGTGCGTCAATCTTCTAGCTGCACTGCAGGCGAGCGTTGATTTCAGCCGCAAAGCTGGCTGCGCGTTGATTTTTCAGCAGCGTCTCGGAATTACGTTGATCTTTTCTCCGCATGGCGGTCTGTGCGTGGATTTCTTACTCTTGTTCTGCCAGCTTCTCCTTTCACAGTCCTAGGAACTGGATGGGCATCACTGGGCAGGGTCGGAGTCTCAGCAGAGGCTCCAGGTGCTTGCAGAGAGAAGTCTTTGCTGTCCCTGAGACTTCAGCAACAGGAGGCAAGCTCTGATTCAAGCCCTTGGAGAGTTCTTCACAAGCAGGAGGACACACAAAGTCCAGTCTTTGTCCACTAGCACAGACAGAAGCAGCAACTGCAGAATAGCTCCACAAAGCACAGTCACAGGCAGGGCAGCTCTTCTTCCTCAGCTCTTCAGCTCTTCTCCAGCCAGAGGCTCCTCTTGGTTTCCAGAAGTGATCTAAAGTCTGTGGTTTGGGTGCCCTTCTTATACCCATTTCGCCCTTTGAAGTAAGCTTACTTCAAAGAAAAGTCTCTCTTGTTTGTGAAATCCTGCCTTGCCCAGGCCAGACCCCAGACACACACCAGGGGGTTGGAGACTGCATTGTGTGAGGGCAGGCACAACCCTTTCAGGTGTGAGTGAACATTCCTCCCCTCCCTCCTGGCACAGATGGCTGATCAGGAAATGCAGGCTACACCTCAGCTCCCTTTGTGTCACTGTCTAGAGAGAGGTGTAACCAGCCCAACTGTCAAACTGTCCCAGACAGGGAATCCACAAACATGCAGAGTCACAGAATGGTTTAAGCAAGAAAATGCTCACTTTCTAAATGTGGCATTTTCAAACACACAATCATAAAATCAACTTTACTAAAAGATGTATTTTTAAATTGTGAGCTCAGAGACCCCAAACTCCACCTGTCTATCCGCTCCCAACAGGAATCTACACTTCAAATTTAAAGGCAGCCCCCATGTTAACCTATGAGAGGGATAGGCCTTGCAACAGTGAAAAACAAATTTAGCAGTATTTCACTGTTCGGACATATAAAACACATTAGTATATGTCCCATCTTAAACATACACTGCACCCTGCCCAGGGGGCTACCTAGGGCCTACCTTAAGGGTGTCTTACATGTTAGAAAAGGGAAGGTTTTGGCCTGGCAAGTGGCTACACTTGCCAAGTCGAATTAGCTGTTTAAAACTGCACACACACACTGCAGTGGCAGGTCTGAGACATGATTACAGAGCTACTTATGTGGGTGGCACAACCAGTGCTGCAGGTCCACTAGTAGCATTTGATTTACAGGCCCTGGGCACCTCTAGTGCACTTTACTAGGGACTTACTGGTAAATCAAATATGCCAATCGTGGATAAACCAATCAACCATACAATTTACACAGAGAGCATATGCACTTTAGCACTGGTCAGCAGTGGTAAAGTGCTCAGAGTTCAAAAGCCAACAGCAACAGGTCAGAAACAACTAGGAGGCAGGAGGCAAAAAGATTGGGGATGATCCTGCAGAAGGGAAAATTCCAACATTCACCCTTCCTATTAAAATGACGTTTTTGATTTTTGTTATATTTATTTGTGAAGTATATCAGATATTTCATTATTTGTGTACTTGTTTTCTTGATGAATACATGTTTCTTTATTTTTGTGTCATGTTTTGTGGTTCCGATCACCAAAAAGGCTTAGGTTGGAGTTCCCGGCTTTCAGTAATGACTCAGTGGAGGATCCCTGGATTCCAATAATGATTCACTGGGGGTCTCTGGGTTGTAGTAATGAATAAGTGGGGCACCCACAGAAATAAAAAAGTTAAGGACCATTGTGCTAATGCATTAATGCAAATAAACAGCACTGGGAATGCCGTGTTTGCATGTTTTAGCCCATTAAACCTTTTTCTTTTGCTACTGGCACTTTGCACACCACATAAAAGACAAAAGGGAAGCTACACTGCAATATAGTACAGAAAATTCAAACCTCTATCCAATACATGTAATCAACCTCAGAAGGAAGTGGACCCATATGAATTCAAACTTGTAACCACAAGGTCAAAGTTACTGACATTGCTACATTGGTCAACTGAGCCGCCAGTTCCAGTTCTTAACATGCTTCACTGTGCCACTTTTGTTGAATTCAAATACTGAAATTAAATGGCAAAAGAAACACTAATTAGCCAAGCAAAAATAAAAAGGCAAGTGCAAAAGCCACATTTCAGCTGACAAAAACTATCTATCTAACTATAAGCTTCAATCAAATCTTGAAGTGGGTATGACATCAGGAAAATAAGAAAAAATATGCACCAACATGTAAAAACAAGTGCATTCTAAAGATGTTTTAAAGCATGCTGAGTTAAAAGTGTTATTTACTTAATTTATTTGATTATTTTGTGAACTAGCATTATAAATTGTTCAGAGAAAATCAGGGATTAACACAGTGTAACCCTGCCACTGACATTATTACAATTGCATCCATACTTGTTATAAGTAATTTCAATGTGTTATTTGTTGAAGAAAATTATTAAGAGTTATTATATTGTAGAGGAATGTACTGTTTGTTCTTCTTAATGACACAGTGCAAAGAAGTGCAACCTCTCTTAACAGTGGCACTTTTGAATAGCAGCTCCTTCCACTTTTTACAAAGAAATCATTAAAATTTGGGTCTCTATTTGGCAGAGGTATGCACCCTGTCCAAGTAGAGACCACAATTGTACTCAGGGTCATCAGTCACAAATTAACCCTTGCTGCCCCTCTGGTAGCTTGGCACAGAGCAGGCAGAATTAATTTAGGAGGCATGTGTAGAGTAATTGTGCAACAATTAAACAAAATTAAACAGTGAAAACACCATACAAAAGACGGAATACCAGGTTAGAAAAATGGAGCTAAATATTATGACGAAAACCAGACCAAAATGACAAAAATCAAATACTTAGAAGTTGAGATATGAATTTTTAGAGATTCAAATATATTGTAGTGCTTAAAAGCATAAAGTGCCAACTGGTGCTGTCATGCTAAACTAGGTTAAATCCAAAAGTTTAGACCTACTGTGTTGGAGTAAGGGTCAGATATAGTCGCAGACAAGTACAGCTTAAGTTTTACCTTCTCAAAGTTGAGCCAAGAGTCCTATTCGCAGAGAAGTTCACCTGGAGCGCAGAAAGCATGAAGAGCCCAAAAGCTTGGTTTCAGGAGCCACAAAACCACTTTCAAGGTCCCAAGACTGGAGGTGCACCTCTTGGAGGTCAGGAGCTGATTGAAGAAGGGTCCAGGAGATGTATTTGGAAGTCTGGTGTGTCTCTGAGACTTCAGAAAAACAAGAGGCAATCCAGCAAGTCCTTGGATCCAATTCTGGAGAGATTCAGGTTCAGTCCTTCTCACTATTAGGCAGAGAGGGCAGCAGGCAGCCAGTCAGCACAGCAGAGAAGGAGTCCAGCTGAATCCAGCAGAGTGACAGTCCTTTTCCCCAGCACAGCAGTTCTTCTTCCTGGCAGAGTATCCACAGGTCCAGAAGTGTACTGATTTGGTATGGCCAGAAGTCCAGTCCTTATACCCAGTGGTGCCTTTGAAGTGGGGAAGACTTCAAAGAGAGGCCTTTGAAGTGCGCAAGGCCCCTGTCCTTCCTGTCCTGGCTCCAGACATGCAGAGGCGGTTATGCAGCCCTTTGTAAGGGCTCAGGGCCCAGCTCATTCAGGTGTATCAGCTCCTCCCTCCCATCCTGCCCAGTGTGACCCATCAAGATGTTAATGGCCCATCAGGAAGTGGATGGCCCATGAGGCACACCTAAGCTTCCTTTGTGTGTGGCTATCTAGAGGGAATGCACAAAATCCAGCTTTCACCCACCCCAGACATGTATTCAGAGACAGGCAGAAGGAATTAGATGATTCTAGATAAGAAAATGCCAACTTTACAAAAGTGGAGTTTTCAGAATTACAATTTAAAATCGTGCTTCACCATAAATTGTGATTTTAAAATGTGATTCCAGAGACACCAAACATGGGGACATCATTTCTTCCGGATTGGATATTACATTTATAAAATGTAATAAGACAATTACAATGTTAACCTATTAGAGAGATAGGACTTGCAGTATTGAAAATGGGGGCTATCAAGGACCTACATTAGAGATTACTTTTATTCATTATAAAGGAGGGTTTGGGCCTGGCAGGTGGGTTAACAAGCCAGATCGACCTGGCAGTTTAAAACGGCACACAGAGTCTTTGCAATGGCACGCCTGAGCCATGTTTGAAGAGCTACTGCAGTGAGTGCCACAATCAGTGCTGCAAGGTAGCATTTAAGTTACAGGCCCTGGACACAGGTAGCACATTTTACTAGGACTCATAAGTAAATTAAATATGCCAAATGTTAGCATGTTTTGTTTTCAGCAGACATCACTTGCAGTTTAGCACTGGTTAGCAGTGGTAAAGTACCCAGAGTCTTAAAGCCAACAAAAACAAATTCTGCAAAAAAGTGGAGAGAAAGGCAGAAAAGTCTAGGGATGAGCCTGCATAAAGGGCCAGGTCCAACAGAAGGGCTACTGATGGCAATGGAGAGAGTGAGAAGACAAAGGCCATATTTATGTAAAAAAAATCCTGTCCACAGGGATGGCTGCAAGCACGAAATTCCAACAAAGTGAGAGCTTCTGTAGCCTTCACAGTGCAACTTTGCAAACAGCACATTCATTAGTGTTGGCTTTGAAGTCTTCAATCATAAATTTCAATGCTGGCAGGTAGTCAACAGGAAGACAACATAGAGACAGAGCATTTGTGTACTGATTGTAAGCATAGGTAACAAGAGTGATGGGATTTCACAAAGTTTGCATTTAGTGCCTATTTGCATGCTTCTTCAAATATCTGTAATATTTGCTTTTGCATACGCTTTAAAAAGTTACAGCAAAAGT
This sequence comes from Pleurodeles waltl, assembly GCF_031143425.1. Lineage (NCBI taxonomy): Eukaryota > Metazoa > Chordata > Amphibia > Caudata > Salamandridae > Pleurodeles > Pleurodeles waltl. The sequence goes on from NC_090438.1 coordinate 664,801,191, forward strand.
AAATAAACAAATAAATCACAAAGAATACAAGCTTGTAAATTAAATAAATAAACGTGTGTTTAGAAGGGACAAGCAAAGCGCAGAACCATTGCTTTAGGAGAATCATTAATTATTCTTCTCTAAGCATACCCCTTCCTAGTCTGCATTGTCTGCACTAAAAGTGAGAATATATGATGTTAACCCCTAAGTGTCTGCTACAAAAAAAGTCCATGGCACCAATGTGTTTTCTTTTTTAAGGTCAAGCGTGCAAGCGCTCTGCCCCTGTTGTAATCTCTCTGTGTGCTCTTAACCACGCCCATGTCACACCCATCACTTTTGTTGG